>NC_092126.1:51814957-52134422 GCF_043159975.1 Macaca nemestrina | reverse complement strand
TTTCCTGACTTTCACACTTAACCAAGTGCATGTTTATGGGTGATATAATGCAGTCATATATCATATATATGACATAAATGTCATAAGTAGTGCTTGATTTCCTTTGAAAATTACAGAGAAAATGAATATGTAATATTCCCATTCCGATTATCATGTAATATGGATACGAAAGGACAACCACCTAGTTATAATCTAGGGAGAACGCACTGACAGCTAATCTGGATAGCCTGACAGTTCTGAATAATGAATGGTCATTTTGTAGTGGCACCTGGTTCTCTTTTTAAGGGAAGGCATTAGGGTGGAAATAGGAAATTTGAGTTCTGCTGCCCTGAGTTAGCCCTAGGTCCATGGGCGGCCACAGGCCTAGAGTGACAAACCATCCCATTTGCCTGGGACTTCCCCAGATTTAGCACTGTGACCTGTGTCCTGGGAAACCCCTCAGTCCCAGGCAACCCAGGATAATTGCTCATCCTCTGTGACAGAGAAGACAGAGAATGAGGTGATTGTAAAGCTTTGCATTCTAACTTTTGGAAGCTCTTATGCTCCCTCTCATGTTGGGTTTAGGTTCCTGGAAAGTGTTTCTGATGAAGTTTATATGAACTTGCCCAAATATCAAACTGAATTAAACCCTTGTTCCAAGGAGGAAGTTTCCCAGATGCCATACCAAGTGCATTATCCAGTGTGTGTCTTTGAATGCTGCATATTTACCTATTTTGAAGAGACTGCATTCAGGTTTTAAAAACAACGTCAGCCTCTACCTGTTCTACTCTCTTTTTTTTTTTTCCTTTCGAGATGGAGTTTCGCTCTTGCTGCCCAGGCTGGAGAGCAATGGCATGGTCTCAGCTCACCGCAACCTCCTGCCTCCCGGGTTCAAGCGATTCTCCTGCCACAGACTCCCGAGTAGCTGGGATTAAAGGCATGCGCCACCACGCCCAGCTAAATTCACCTCAAAGTGCCAAGAGTAGAGATACCTCCGCTGAAAAGTTTGTTGTCAAAAGGAGAGAGGAGGGAGATGCAACAAGAAACACATACTAGCCTAAGATATTCATCTTCACTTTCCAAGACTCACATGTGAACTGGGGAGAAGGATTTGAAGGGAGTCAAGTAATTGCTGCGTCTTCTTAGGGCTTAGGTGTGACTTCTAGCCACTGGGCACCAGCTGTTCTTTCCATAATCCACTCAGGGCCGGGCGCGGTGGCTCAAGCCTGTAATCCCAGCACTTTGGGAGGCCGAGACGGGCGGATCACGAGGTCAGGAGATCGCGACCATCCTGGCTAACACGGTGAAACCCCATCTCTACTAAAAAATACAAAAAACTAGCCGGGCGAGGTGGCGGGCGCCTGTAGTCCCAGCTACTCGGGAGACTGAGGCAGGAGAATGGCGTGAACCCGGGAGGCGGAGCTTGCAGTGAGCTGAGATCCGGCCACTGCACTCCAGCCTGGGCGACAGAGCAAGACTCCGTCTCAAAAAAAAAAAAAAAAAAAAAAAAAAAAAAATCCACTCAGAGCCAGCCCCTTACAGGCCTGTCTGCTATGGTTTTCGTACTTGAGCTTACCCTTATGGTTTTGTTTTCTTCACTTGGCATTGTATATGTGTATGTGTGTAACTAAACCCTATTTTAAAAATGAGGGAAGCAAGCCCAGGACATAGAAGAGCAAGCCACTGAAACCCGCTGAGGCCAAAAAGACGTTTGTGAAACATTCCAGGAGGCGCTCTGGGCAGCCTCTGATTCACTGGCCTCCCTCATCGTCTGTAGCTCCTGGCTTAGGGAAGCTGCCAAAAGCACTTTCTCTATGAGCTGTGGCTCTCTGTTTCCTGGTGTTGCAAAAGGCAAAAGTTCAGGATTGAAGCCTTTACCTTTTCCATGTTTGCTTCTTATACAGCAAATCTTGTGCCGGCTTAGAATTGAGTCCAGGGAACTTGCTCGCCTTGAACACACACTTAGAGCTTTGTAGAAATGACCAAGTGTATCCTTGTCGCAGGCAGCACTCACCAGAGGGTCATGTCCAACATGAATAACCCCCACCACCTCCCCATTCCCGTGTTGACCGTTTGCTTCACCAAGGACACAGTCATTGAATTGTATCTCAGATGCCTTGGCACAGGTGGTTTTTGTTTTGTTTTGTTTTTTGTTTTTGGTTTTGGTTATGTTTTCCTTTATAATGAATAATACCAATTAAGTGTTTCTGGTCACAAATCTGCAGAGCATGGTTTTATCAATTTCCTAACACAGAAGAGAAAGCCAGTTATTCCAAAAAGAAAAAAAAAAGAAAAGAAAAAAGGAAAAGGAGATGAAAACAATGAAAAAGAAAAAGATAAATGGGAATCTAAATTTAAATTCTGACTCTCTTGGAAGGAAAAACAGAAAAGATGTCCCTGCTTTAGCTTTGATGCATTCCTGCTTCGATGGAGAAATCTTCTGTTTGGGTTACTCCTTTCTGTGGGGACTGGCAACAGTCTAGAGCTGACGAGGTCTTTAGCCTTTTTGAGGCAGTTTGTGGCAGTCTGCCCTAATCCGGCTTGGCCTCAGATACTGCATTTGGAATACTCTGACTTTTCTTTTCTTTTTTTGAAGACAGAGTTTCGCTCTTGTTGCCCAGGCTGGAGTGCAATGGCCCGATCTCAGGTGACTGCAACCTTCACCTCCCGGGTTCAAGCCATTCTGCCGCCTCAGCCTCCCAAGTAGCTGGGATCACAGGCACCCGCCAACACACCCAGCTAATTTTTTGTATTTTTAGTAGAGACGGGGTTTTACTGTGTTGGCCAGGCTGGTCTGGAACTCCTGACCTCAGGCGATCCATCCGCCTCGGCCTCCCAAAGTGCTGGAATTACAGGCGTAAGCGACCTCACCTAGCTCTTTTTTTTTTTTTTTTTTTTAATGGAACTATTGTTCTCTCCCTAAAATGTTCTGGAATATTATCCCAAGGAGTATTTTGTTCATCACAAATTTAGATGTTTTGTCTTCCCATGCTCTGCTGAGGACTCTGTTTCTCTTTTTCTCTGCCTCAGGCCTCCTCTGCCCCCAATGTCAAAAGCAGTGGTTTTAAAGAATCTCAACCACCAGTGAAGCTCATTAGCTCCAATGTCAAGGATGGTTCAGTATGGTTTGAAATTAAACAACTAGAGGGAGCAGAGAGGCAAGTTGAATCGTGGGTTCCTCGGTTGAGTCAAGTCACCTGGCTTCTACGATACTGACCAGTTTTATGACCTTGATAAAATTCACTTTCTCTGAGTTTTGGTTTCTTCATCTCCATAAGGAGAGGTTGCACCAAGCAGAGTCTCAGCTTTGACAGTCTTGATTATAGTCTAAGCTGTATTTGTTGTTTTTCAGATAATTTGGGGCTTCTTTCTTTCATTCTACCAAGAAAATATTGAGTTTGATGCTTACATGGCCATGTTTTTGTTTTATGCTTTTTAATTTTTATTTTCACTTATGTTTTACATTAAAAGATAAATTCATGTAGGAAAACTTAAAATAGTACAGAAAAAGAGAAGAAAGATCTCCCATCCCTGATACCCGGTTTCTTCTGCAGAGGTGCTCGCTGTTGCCAGTCTCAGGTGTATCCTTCTGTGGAGATTTGCTGCACATGCATAATATGCCCCACCTTTTCTAACCGCAGATAGTAACATGCTTATACATACAGTTGTGTCCTTTGGGCTTTTCCCCTTCTAGACGATCTCTAAGAAACATTGGAATCATCATACAGAGTTTCTCTAAATGGATGGACCATATCTCCCACTGATGGACATTAAGATCATTTTTAATCTTTTGCAATTATAAACAATACTGTTTTGAATATCCTTGTACAAACTGCTCTTTTGGTATGTGCTTTACTTTGAAAACAAAGCTATCATCTAAGTTCCACTCTTTTCCAGACTCTACAGTTAATAATGAGAGATGTTTAGTCTGAAAGATCAAATCTAAATTAAGTGGAAGAAATCAATGTCTCCACCATTACTTTCTGCGAATATCTCATGTAGGGGCAAGTGTTTTGAAGACTCCCATAGGTATGGCTTGGGAAGAGCTCTTCTCCAAGTCTGAAACTCCCCCAGATTAGGACTCAGATATTAATAAAATCTACTGAGCAATATCTGGTTGCTATGTGGCTTTGAGTAACACGGTACATTGCTTGTGAGTACGCCCAATGCAGCATCTTGTATACCGACAAGGGCAGTCTACCTAAGTGACTGATGATAGTCCTACTAGAATTTGTTATGTCAGTAAGTTACCAGGCCTGAGTCAGTTTTAAAATTTTTCAAAGTATCTAAAAGTCATAAAAATTAACATAGGCCTGGGTGCGGTGGCTCATGCCTGTAATCCCAGCACTTTGGGAGGCTGAGGCAGGTGGATCACTTGAGGCCAGGAGTTGGAGACCACCCTGCCAACATGGCAAAATCCTGTCTCTACTAAAAATACAAAAATTAGTGGGGCAGGGTGGCACACGACTGTAATCTCAGCGACTGGGGAGGCTGAGACAGGAGAATCTCTTGAACCTGGGAGGCAGAGGTTGCAGTGAGCCAAGATAGCACCACTGCACTCCAGCCTGGGTGATAGAGTGACACTCTGTTTCAAAACAACAACAACAACAACAACAACATAGGGTTAACAACCTGTGCCTTTGAAGCCTTTTTTTCCTAACCTGGGGGTTTCTGATACCAGAACTATTGGACATCTTTTTTGTCTTTAGTAGACGTATCAGATACTACCATATTAAATATAACTACTAGTAAGAACATACTTTTACAGAAGGTTCAGAAATGGCTGTTCCTTGAAATAATTATCATTCTTCCATCTGCGCCTCTCTTCCCTGGATGACATAGGTTTCAAGAATTAAACCCTTCTGGATGTCTGGATTTTGTCTTACTTGAATCTGTACTTAAGAGAACTTTTCCCCTGTGACACCATCTGTGCACAATCCTTTACCTCCCACCCTAGGCCTTCAAGTAGAAGTTGTAATTATACTATAACAAGCTCTAGAAGTGAAATACTCATTTCAGGTTTTTCAGCATCAATCATGACTGTTTTTTTTTGTTTGTTTGTTTGTTTTTTTTGAGACGGAGTCCCGCTGTGTCGCCCAGGGTGGAGTGCAGTGGCCGGATCTCAGCTCACTACAAGCTCCGCCTCCCGGGTTTTTACGCCATTCTCCTGCCTCAGCCTCCCGAGTAGCCGGGACTACAGGCGCCCGCCACCTAGCCCGGCTAGTTTTTTGTATTTTTTTTAGTAGAGACGGGGTTTCACCGTGTTAGCCAGGATGGTCTCGAACTCCTGACCTCGTGATCCGCCCGTCTCGGCCTCCCAAAGTGCTGGGATTACAGGCTTGAGCCACCGCGCCCGGCTATGACTGTTTTTTCTCTTGTTCTTAATCTAAGAGTGTAAGAAATGCCCAACTGGTTTTATTCATTCATCAGATCGTTTCTTGAGCTTTCCCTATGTACCTGGGATTGGGCCAGGAGGTGAGAATCCTTGGTGGCAGGCTTAATTCTAAGAGGGAAACCTAACTGTCTAGGCAATATCTTCTTCAATATCAATAACTGTCTAGCTGGTATCTTCCCTTTTACTAGCATGTTACTGGGCCCAGAGTTGTAAATCTATCCAGGCTCTCCTCGAACCCTCCCTCTTAGTAGCGCAAGCAACATTTGGGTCCCTATTTTGATGGCCTGCTATGTGTGTGGTACTTTCTTGCAAACAATTGAAAGCAGATTGTCTGTACAGAGTTGCTCTGAGGCTTCAGCAATTGTTACTTTTCTTCAGTCTCAGATGCGACAGAAGGTGGCTAAGGACAGTTGGACGGGGTACAAGAGGATCTTGATTTTGGTCTTGGCTCTACTTGCCACTAACCAGGGCACATCCCTTAACCTTTCTGGGTTATAGTCCCTATTCCATAAAATAAGAGGATGGACTAGATAATCTCCCAGGTTCCTTATGTAGCCTAACAGTTTCACATTCCATAAGCCACACATAAAAATCCATCTCATTTCTTCATACCTCCCTTCCACCAGCCCGTTAGTTCTCATGAAGGCAGGAGCTACTTTTCCAAGTTTAAGCCCAGTGCACGACACACAGCAGGAATTGCAATAACAGTTTCAGTGAGTGTATGAATAAAAAAAGAACGTTTTTATCCCACCTTCACCTCCATCCTGGAGAAATTTCTGCCATTGAATTCTTCCTCAAAGAAATCTATTCTTCTCTAGAAAAGCTTCAGTGTTGGTATTGTCTTTCAAATATATATATATATGTTGTTCAAATATACACATATATTATACATTTAATACATACATTTAATATATCGAGGTTTGGGCTACTTAAATTCATTTAAGGAAATTTACTTGTAAATCATATTTCTACACAATATCCATAGCAAACTGAAGATTAAAAATATTTAACTTAAGCCACCGGATGTGGTGGCTTCCACCTGCAATCTCAGCACTTTGGGAGGCCAAGGTGAGAGGATTGCTTGAGCCCAGTTCAAGACCAGCCTAGGCAACATAGTGAGATCTCATCTCTATGTTTAAAACATACACATATATATGAAATATTATAAAAATATACATATATTATTAAGTGTATTAAAGTGTTTTAAAGTATTTAGTGATACTAAATATAGCAAAACTTGAGAATTTTTTTCTCAGAAATGAAGTGAGTATATAAAATTATACCTTCTTGTCTTTGATGTTGACCTAGGAGGAAATAGACTGAAAAGCATGGTTTTCTTCATTACATGACATTGCCCAGCAGAAGTTAAGCAAATTTGACTGGTAAACAATTTTGAGAAAAACTAGCACTTTTAAAAATGCATTTTTGTAGAAATACCAATTATAAAATTTATTTAAGGATTTTAAAATTATTTTTGTAAAGTGAAGTCCTTTTTTTTTTTTTTTTTTTTTGAGACAGAGTCTCGCTTTGTCGCCAGGCTGGAGTGCAGTGGCGCGATCTCAGCTCACTGCAACCTCCGCCTCCTGGGTTCAAGTGATTCCCCTACCTTTGTCTCCTGAGTAGCTGGGACTACAGGCATGCGTCATCACGTCCAGCTAATTTTTTTGTATTTTAGTAGAGGTGGTGTTTCACCATGTTGGCCAGGATGGTCTCCATCTCCTGACCTTGTGATCCGCCCGCCTTGGCCTCCCAAAGTGCTGGGATTACAGGCATGAGCCACTGCTCCTGGCCGTAAAGTGAAGTTCTATATGCTGTATGGTTGTTAAATGCAGATAAATAAAGAATTTTCAAAAAATTTAAAATATTTCTCATGTCTTTATCCAGGCACAACATCTTTAGCATTTCTGCGTAATTTTTTTCTCACTAATTTCTCCCTTTGAAGAGACAAACATTTTTTTCTCAATCAGGTATTTGTTCCTGAGTTTAGCTCATAGCTCAGGCTTCCTTGCGGCGTGCTTTTCAAACAAAGGATTGGTGAAGTCCTCTTTATATGTTGGCTCCTGATCTAGGTGCTTTGTGGTACATGTTGCTTATCAGTTCACTGGTTCGTGTACCAAAGATCACATGCCCTCCTTACCTCTGCCATAAACACACAGATGAACTGAAAAAGTGTACACATGCGCGCGCACACACACACACACAGATGATCTGGTGAAATTATCTTTTAAGTTGTGATAACCTTTGTGGAATTTGCTTTAGACCACTATGTTCTATGTAAGGCTTAAAGTATACTCTAGACAGGGAAGTGTGAAATGAGATTTTAACACAAACAAAAGCCGAGACTAGATGAGTCAGGATTGGGGCCAGTATTCGAGCCTCCATGAATTGAATTAAGGTAATAATTACTTAAACAGTAATAGTTAACAGGAAAGTACTTTGGAAGGAATCTCAGGAATCTATACTCCAAAGCACAAAACACTCTGATGGTCTATTTTTGATAAGGTATTGTGGGCCCTGGTCATTAATCTGTATGTTCTTCCCTCCTGCAGTGATGAATCACCAACACCAGCAGCAGATGGCCCCCAGTACCCTAAGCCAGCAGAACCACCCCACTCAGAACCCACCCGCAGGGCTCATGAGTATGCCCAATGCTCTGACCACTCAGCAGCAGCAGCAGCAGAAACTGCGCCTTCAGAGAATCCAGATGGAGAGAGAAAGGATTCGAATGCGCCAAGAGGAGCTCATGAGGCAGGTATGGCCTTCCATGGTGTCTGGTGGAGGCTCCCTGGCCTTGGTGCCAAAGCTGATGGATAGGTAGCTGCTTACCTTCAGGGTAATGCTTCTAGAGAAAAAAAGAGAATAGGGCTCCAAGCCCTACTCCAAGCCTCTTGATTAGAATCTAGTTTCTTCTCTCAGTGTTCTGCCTGCATTTTCAGAACCAAGTTTAAGAGTACAAGGATGAGCTGTATTATCATGGCTGCCTTTGACTTCCACTGCTAGTCTTTGGGAGAAGAGAAAGGAGAAAGTAGAGAGATAAGAGTCTGTTGTTGTGTAACAAATTATTCCAAAATGTAGTTGCTTAAATACCCATTTCGTTATATCACACAATTTTGTGGGTCAGAATTTAAAAGGGGCTCACCTGGGGCTATTCTTCTGCTCTACATGGCATTGACTGAGGTCATTTAGTGGTATTCAACTGGTAGGTGGGTTGGTCTGCCTAGTTCACGATGGCTTTACCTAAGTGGGTGGCATGATGGTGAGGATTGCTGGAAGACTGGGCTTAGCTGGAACAAAAGCCTGGGATCTATGGTGTGGCGATCTCAGAGTAGTGGTACTTATTACACAGCAGCTTGGGTTTCCAAGAAAAAAGCATTCTAAGAGACAGGAAGTAGAAGTTGCCAATTTTGTGGGGCCTGGCTCTGGAAACGGTCATGGAGTCGCTTTTGCCATACTCTTTTGGTCAAAGTAAGTCACAGAGAACTACTCTAGATTCAAGCAGATAGTGGAGTGGATGTTCCTCGAAAGAAATGACAAAGAATCTTGGTCCACCACAGAGCATGAAAAAGAGGGAAGCTGAAGGGAGAATGAGAAGGGAAAGTGGTTTGTATATGGACTCCAACAGAGTGCTCTGATTGATGCCTGGGCATCAATCAAGCACTTTTGTGCCATACTCCATTCATTCACTTTTTATTCCCTCACTCAGGAGTATGTTACCATGTGCCCTCTGTGGGTCAGGCTCAGTGCTGTACTTCAAAAACGATTACAAGAGAATCCCTAAAAGAACCTACAGTTCTCTCCCTGTTTCAGTGGCTTGGTCTATGGAAGAGCAGAATTCTTTCTTCTGTGTTGCTAAACTACTATAACCCATGTTTGCAGGTCTCATACTTTTTTTCTGGCTACATTTTGGGAAGAAAAGCTTCAGTTTATTGTTTTAACTTTGCAGACTTTGTTTTGTGACTCACATGAAGCAAGATACGTGAATAACTTCCTTTTGCTACTTTAGAGAAATTAGAGAAATAAGTAGTTTTAACATTCCAGAGAACTTTCTTGGAGCAGAGCAAAGGACTGAGCATGTTAGAGTAAACGCTGTTTTTTAAAAGCTACATTTGATGCTTTCAGAAATACACATTGACTTCCATAAATGAATAATGTATTTCTCATCAAATAAATTCCGGGATATAAGAAATCTGTATTGTGTGAGGTTTAAAATGCATGGTAAGTTAAAATCATTTCTCAGATATAGTCTTTGAAAATGAGGAAAATGAATATAAATTGTGCTTTGTTGCTCAGCTGAACTTTCCTCCAAATTTGAGGCATACAACTTAATAATTAGGTAACTACAGTTGTCTTTTTTACCCTGAGGATTTATGTTTGAACTTTCACAGTTATTTCAGGCTAACGGTTGTTTATACTGATTTTAGATATATAGTGTCATATTTCTTGATGGGAAATAATTGTGTTATTAATGGTTTTCTGTCTTTGAATAATAATTTTATTTGGAATAATTTTTCTGTTTTATAATGTAGGGTAAACAGTATTCCAACAGCATTTTACACAAAGATGTGACCATTCTACAAAGAATGACCTGCTTCTCTGTTTTTGCGGTTGTTTCTCTTTCTCTTGCTTCCCCACCTTCTTTCCCACAGAAAGTATTTCTGAAAAGGAGTGGGAAAAGTGCCCCAAATTGTTTCCTTTATTCTAGCTGTAAGTGCCTTTGAACCAGGATGTAGTACTGATGGTTCATATTACAGAAATGCCAACCAAGTTCCTTAAATGCTGATCCTTGGAGGCTGTGGAACGCGGGGCGTTGTGCTGCATCTTAGTGAGCAATTGCAGTGTGTATGAAGCAGGAGAAAAGGTTGTCCAGATTTGCTCACAGAGGCTCACGTAGTTCAGCCTTGACTCTGTGTGTGTGTGTGTGTGTGTGTGTGTGTGTGTGTGTGTGTGTGTTTGTAGTTAGGAGGAGATGGAATGGTGGAGTGGATGGTTCTGGTGTTCTGATGCCTTTTTATTTTTGTTATGGAGTACAGGAAAAGGTCTAAATAGACTTTTTAATCATGACAGATTTCTTCCACATGCAGAAGCAGCATGCTCCTGATTGTCAAAGATAGGATTTAAGACCATATAATTAATGGCATTGGAGTGTTCTATAATAGTTTTCTGGGGCGTTTATCAGGATGCCTGATTATTCAATATTCAGGTGTGGACTGTGTGTTTCATCTTGGTGGATTTTTTGAACTGTTTTGGTGATTCTCTGCTTCACTTTTTGAACCTAAGCCATGGCAGCAGCGGGAAATGGACTGGAATTAAAAGTGCTCTTTGGCTCACTTGTTTAGTTGCCTTCCAGCATATGGTAGGAATTTGGAGAGATGGGGGAAATGGTGGTCCTGGTGAAATTTAAAGATTATCTGTAGGCTTCTGTTTGTTCTGTCTGTCCTACCCCTATGTCCTGGGTAGTCAACAACTGCCTGAATATCCCTTGCTCAGTGGACAGTTTGTAATTACACTGGCTCTCCTCTTGCTTGTAGGCGGCCTTAATTGCACAGCCTGTCTTCTTGGGACCCATGCCCTGCAGGTAGGCCTAGACCTACCTGCCCTTCTACCAGCCGAGCCTCTCTGGGAGCAAGGCCCCAGGCTATGCTCTCTTTCTACAGTAGAAAGGGAGGCTGGCAAAATTTAATACGTAGATGAATTTATCCCCTAATTATTAATACATTATCACTGCTGTCTATAGTTTATCATTCTTGAATGATACGACGAATCTGAAAGGTCCCTATGGAGAATATGCTATATAAATATTGTTTCAGTTTTCTTCCTGTTCCTTCTGCTATGCCATTGTTCCACTAGGCATATAGTTTGATGATGTTGTGCCATGAAAAAAACAACTCTTTGGTCCTCGTTGCATGATTTGATGTATACCGCAATGCCAAAGGTTCACCTATTAACTCATTGGCATTGAAATCATGCTAGGATATTAACAAAATGGATCTGAGGATCTTTGATCACAACTCTAAAGCGAGCCTTCATTATTTCAGTACGGAAGCTCGTATTTTTTCCTTCCTTCATTCCTTTATCTCTTCATTCATTCAATCAATATTTATTTAGTAGAAAATAATAGACAGGTAAATGGGACGTGACTGCCTTCAGATAACTTGTATTTTAGCAGAGAAGGAAAAATAATTAACTCTAATCCAAATTCATGGCCAGAAGGGTAAATTAAAACCATTCCCTGTTTCAGAGGGGCCCAGTGGCTACCATCTTTGACTTTCATTACTGGAATTGAGACCAGATGCACCTGAGCAGAGTTCTGTGAAAGTGAGCATCAGAGACTCCTTTTTCTTTCCAGTGACCCCTCAGGTCAACAAACTGTTACCATCTACAGAATTAGGATCAAAAGAGCCAGTAAGGTTTGCTATCTCTGCTGATAAGGAATCTTCCGAAGTAGAATTTTCTTAAATGCAGTCCCTCCAATTTAACATTGGCTGCTGTAGCAACAGAGCTGAGCTACTTGTATCTGATAATTGATGAATTGTCTTGAAATATGGCAGACACTCCAAGTAGAGGGGTACCAGGGAACATGAGGGGATCCCACCAGGCCTGCAGTACACAGCCGTATCAAGAAAGTAGACCTCTTCCCACTGTCAACAGGCATCTACCGTGGAAGACATAAAGAGTGCATTTTTGTGAAAGGAAGTCTTTTGTCCGTGATAGAATTTTCTTTTATTTTTATTGAATTTCCCAAAGGCTGTGAGGCTCCTTCAGGTTCACCAAAAAAATGGCAACTCTAGAAAAAAAAAGCAATTCTTATTGAAGGTTTGCTTTCTCTTCGTTTTTTAAAGGAAATTAAAATTTTGTTTGTTGAGGTTTTTTTTAAGTAGAAAAAAATTTTAATTCCTGACTAAGTGTGGTGGCTGATGCGTGTAATCCCAGCACTTTGGGAAGCCAAGGTGGGGGGATCACTTGAGGTCAGGAGTTCGAGACCAGCCTGGCCAACATGGTGAAACCCTGTCTCTACTAAAAATACAAAAATTAGCCAGACGTAATGGCAGGTGTTGGTAGTCTCAGCTACTCAGGAGGCTGAGGCAGGAGAATCGCTTGAACCTGGGAGGTGGAGGTTACAGTGAGCTGAGATCGAGCCACTGCACTCCAGCCTGAGCAACAGAGTGAGACTCTGTCTCAAAAAAAAAAAAAAAAAGAATATATATATATAAAAATTACTGAGTTACTTTTGTGATTAAGATTTTAAAGAAGTATTTTTGCCAAGTGCAAGAAGCCAGACTTCCACCCAAAACTACATCCTGTATGATTCCATTTATGTGACATTCTGGAAAAACAAAACTATAGGGACAGAGAAGAGATTAGCACTTGCCAGGGTTGGCAATAGAGAAAGAGGAGACTCCAAAGGGGCAGCACTAAGGAATTGTGGGGCAGATGGCACAGTTCCGTATCTTGGTTGTGGTGGCTATTTCACGGCTCTATGCATTTGTCAAAACTCAGGCATGTATACCACAAAGAGTGAATTTTACTGTATGTAAGCAAAAAGATAATAAAAGAAAATTAATTGCTATACACGAAAAGACAAAACATATGTTTATGGTACACAATGTATAAAATACTAAGCAACAAAAAAGGAAATTATAATCACCTATACTCTTACCTAGAAAGAGCAACTGTCAATATGTTGATGATTTCTTTCTAGTGTTTTTGTATGTATCATGTGTATCAATGTGTCTACTTTGTTTTTTAAAAGACAAAAGTGGTAGCATACTTTAATACTGTTTTGTTGCCTCTTAATATATTGAGAAATGATTTGTTTATTCTGTGTCAGCCGTGAAGTTGTGCTGTGACTTTGTATGTACCCATTCCAAGCGCCTAGAATCCTTTCTACAACAGGCCGTACATAAATTTTTAAAAGTCATGAGCCACACACACCCACAATGACTACAGAATATTCTGTTGTTACAACTGAAAAATTCAATGCAATATTTGCTCAGTATCCTAAAAGGCATGATTGCAGCTTTACCAAATGAAATGGGAAATTGTAGTCACGGGTAAGACATTGAGAAACAGGCTTGTCAGTGCCTGTTTATCTAAAAGAACAATTCCTTGACATGAGAACAGGCATATGGCTTTATCTGAAGGAGTATTTCTTTTCATGTGTATTATTCATTTAAATATAATGGTTTGGGGCCATCTGTCTGGAAGATTTTAAGCTCGAGGACCAGAACCTGGAAGATGAGTAAGTGGCAAAGCCTTAGCTCCCCCTTGTCCCTTCAATGGGGCTGCCTTGTAGAGAAATCATTATTCCCAAGCAAATTCAGCCCTGCTTTTACCCTCAACCTTTTTTTTTTTTGGAGTGGGGGTGGTTGAGGGACAGGAGAATGCAGTTTGTGAAACAAAAATGCTGACTAAGCCTGGTTTCCAGTCACCGGGGCAACAGGGACTAGGAAAGAGGGAGGCCTCGGAATTCTTTTGGCAGGTCTGTGGGATTTCTGCCGGACTTGACAGCCACCAGGCCAGGCGGGCCAGCTGGCTGACCTCGCACAGCCATCCTGACAGAGGGCTCCTGGAGGGGGACACACCTGGCTGTGAGCAGCGCTGGCCTCGGGAAGGTTCTGAGGCCGGGTTTTTTTTTTTTTTTTTTTTTTTTTTTTTTTTTTTTCATGCAAAGAGTAGCTTTTTAGCGAGCTAGGCAAGTGTCACTTTGGAGCAGATCATGAAGCATAAATGTAGGGCTATTTCATACCTTTGCTTCAGAACAGAGGACTATTTAAATTTTAGAAAAGCATTTCGTAGCATTAGGTTTCAGACTTGACTGGGTTAGCAGAGGTCATGTAGTCTAACATTTTGTGAATCTATAAATCCCTCCGTATAAGCTTGGCTATTTAAGTTCATTCATTCATATATTTGTTTTACAAATGCTCTAGGCATTAAATGTGCAACTGTTAACAACAGACCCAGCCCCTTCCCTCACAGAGCCTCCATTCTAGCTTGTGTCAAGTGTTTTATTTGCCTACACGTCCCAGAAATAATCCATTTTCCAAAATGTCCCAGTGTGCCCTTGTTGTTGAATAATAGTATCAATTCAAGTCTTTTTTTTTCTTTTTCTTCTTTTTGAGACACAGTCTCACTTCATCACCCAGGCTGGAGTGCAGTGGCGCAATCTTGGCTCACTGCAACCTTCACCTCCCAGATTCAAGTGATTCTCCTGCCTCAGCCTCCTGAGTAGCTGGGATGACAGGTGCGCATCACCACGCCTGGCTAATTTTTTGTATTTTAGTAGAGACGGGGTTTTGCCATGTAGGCCAGACTGGTCTCGAACTCCTGGCTTCAAGTGATCCGCCCACCTTGGCCTGCTAAAGTGCTGGGATTACAGGTGTGAGCCACTGCACCAGGCCTCAGCCTTCTTTTTTTTAAGTGAAGACAGAAGAGCATCTAAATTATAATGTTTTCTTTAATGTGATTTGAAGGGACAACAGAAACCAATTGTGGAATAATACAAATTTGTTTTATGCACTCTGAGTAAAAAGAGCAACAAATAGACCATAGATAATAATGACAGACTTAATAAATGCCTTCCTAAAAGTATTGCAGTTTCGATTGTTCTTTTATAGGGACAATGTGGCAAATGAGCATTAGTGATGAGTTGTTTCAAAAAGAGAGTCTCCGGGAAGTGTGACAGTGCATTTCTAGAATCCCTTGGCACTGAATTAAAAAAAGATATACATCAGTAATTTTGTTTTGTCTCTCCCCCGCCACCCCACCCCGCCCAGTAAAGAAGATAAATAATTCAGCATTCTCTCTCTGAAGTCCCTCAGGGTTTTGGCAGAGAAAGCAATTTCTCTGCATCCAGAATAACTATTTTAATACTGGGATTTCACAATACTGTCTTTTTTTTTTTTTTTTAATTTTTTTTTTCTACTCACCCCACCCTTTATAATTAAAACAATCCAATCTTCCATTTTTGCAGAGTCCCTGGCCACACACACTTAAATCAAGCAGAGCAGCCTCTGAAGAGCTGATTGTCATTTGTTTCCCTTTTGAAGTGCATTCTGGTGAGGGCAGGAGCTGGCTGGCAGAGTGTTCCCTCAGCCAAGGCGGGACAGAGCCACAGATGCTTTCAGCTGCTGTTTACTTTCTCACCTCCTCTGTTGGTTTATTCCACAGGCAAGCTGCAGGCCAACGACCTGGAAGAAAAGGAGGTTTGAGGTTTGCTTGCAGGGACACCTTCAGCTCACAAATCATCATTTGTCTTTCACATGCTTACTTCTCCAGATATTTTACATATCACCCGCCCTCCAGCTGCTAGGAAAGGGTGTTTTTAACCCATAAATAATTACTCACTTCAGAGAGCGAGATAGATGACCACAAACTCACCAAGAGATTCTTGAGCCGTTATTTTGCAAGTCTTTCCACCCCAAGCTTGGACATAGACAGAAAATAAATTTGTCAGAGGAGGGTTGCATCAGGGTTAGGAGGGCGAGCTTTCCTTCTGAAAAGTGCCCTCAAAATCGGAATTTATAACTTTGCTTGATGGGTTGTGAATTCCTAGGACATGAGCTCCACTCATATACATTGAAAACTATCATTGAATATGTACAGTTCATTCTGTTGCCCTGTTCAAGGGAGGAAAACTATGTTCAGGAAAGTTAAATCGGCTGTTTCATAAAATTTCCTCTGACCTGTCTGAGGTAGAGGGGTTGGAATTTCTATTTTATAGCTGGGAAAACAGGCTCGGAAAAATGAAGTAACTTGCCCAGTTCTCACAGCCAGTAGGTGAAAGGATTGACAATTTGAGGTCTGCCAACCTCAACTTGTCTTTCTCTGCCTCACTGAGACTTTGCCACAAACTGGGCCTCAGTTTCCTTATCTATAAAATGGAGATAACTGGGTTGTCATGAGGATGAGATGAAATAGCATGTTTTTTTTCTTCTTCTTTTCTCTCTCTCTTTTTTTTTTTTTTTTTTTTTTTAGATGGAGTCTCAGTCTGTCGCCCAGGCTGGAGTGCAGTGGCGCAACCTTGGCTCACTGCAACCTCCGCCTCCTGGGTTGAAGCAGTTCTCCTGCATCAGCCTCCCGAGTAGCTGGGACTACAGGCACATGCCACCATGCCCGGCTAATTTTTTGTATTTTTAGTAGAAACAAGGTTTCACTGTGTTAGCCAGGATGGGAAATAACATGTTAAAGGGCTTAGAACAGTGTTTCACACACAGTAAGCGATATGCAATTTTTAGCTAATATCTCTGCCTCCCACACCATTTAACACTATCAGTAGCTTGTTCTGTTGACTGCCTCACTGTGCCAGGTCCATTATAAATATGCTTTCTCATCTTTGTAGCATCCCAGCAAGATCAGTCTTATAAACCACCTTTTTTTTTTTTTCCCCCAGATAAACAAACTATCAAGAAAGGTTAAGAATTTAGTTCAAGATGCCACAACATGTAGTAGCTGAACTGGGATTTGAACTCCAATCTTTCTGGTTCCAAAGACAGTTTTTCTCCTGTGCCATGCTGCCTTTTCGGTGCCAAGCTCTCGACATGTCTAATAGCATTAAACCCCAACTACTGTTTGAGAATTCCAGTGGCTAATAGCCTGGAGAATTGAGAAGCAAGCAGTTCCTGCACTGAACTGATAACTAGAAAGCCCTTCATCGTATCTGCCTCAAATCTAGGCTAGAAGAGATCTTCCTTCTTTCCTGTGACAGTTCATTAATAGTTTGAGAGCCACTGTGTGCCCTTCTAGTCTTCCCCTGTGGTTAAATAGCCCCATGCTTCTTCATAGGATGTGATGCCCTGACCCGTCGCTATCCTGATTGTTCTCTGGTCACTCTTTGTAAAGATTTCAGTTAAGGTAAAGTGTTGGGTAGGGGCCTGGATGCAGCCTTGCACTTGAAGGTTGATTGGAGGAAGAGGTCAATTGGAATAGCTAGAGGAGCAATGATGACCTGCTTCTTGAGATGGAAAGTAGGTTTCGAGCTTGGTCTAGGAAACTGAAGATTTGTTTGGAGGGCAGGGTGGACACAGAGGGGACCCTGGAAGGGATCTTTGAATATACCTATTTAATTGGAGCACAGTGGGAAATGAGTGACAAGCCAGCTTAACGTTTGTTTTCCTGCCTCGACTAGAGGGAGCAGAGGAAGGATGGGGCGCTGAGTGAAGCCAGCTGCACCACCGATGCTCAGCAGCAGAGGCCTTGAGTCATGCCTTCAGCCAGCCTTGGCCAACTGTCACCCCTCTGTTTCCATGGAAGCTTACTTCATCCAGTGCCTGTCTTTGTCTTTGCTTCAGCTGCTTTAGTTTCATCCATTTTGACTGCTGCTGTTTGGTCTAAGTCAGATGTTTTCATTTTTACCCATGCAAGAGTAGTGGATGTCACGTGGCAGTCCAAATCCTACTGGGTCTGGGCTTTAATTTTATACCTACATTTAGTATAAAACAAAACCTTCCCCTGTTTGGATGGGAACATGTTGGTGAGGTTACCCCTTTTATTTTCAGACCTCGGGTTTTGTACTGTTTCCTTTTCTCTTTCAGTTCATGAGTTGAAATGAGAAAGTATTGTCATTCAAAAAAAGGCTAGAAGTTTTAAAGTTCTAAATACAGAACTTGTAATATAAAGTTTAAGTGAAATAAAACATCTCGCTACTCTCCATTTATATTCAGAACAAATTTTATGTTATATAAAAATGGTTTATAAACCTCTCCTCATTTGAAAAAATTGTTTTCTTAGCCTTGGTGACCATTATGAATTTCACACTTTGGTTTAATCCCTCCAAGGTGAAAGTTGACCAGGAAGAAACCTCTCACCACTTAAAGTGGATCAGTTCCACATGACAGTGTGACTTAAAATTGTTTATTTTGGTTTTTTGAGATTGGAATTCAGAAAATGCAATAAGAATAATAATTCCTTCAGCATTTATTATGTGATCTAAGCACCTTGTAGTGTTATCCTGCTTTATCATCACAGCAACCTTCTTGGGTGGGTGCTATTATCATCCCCACTTTACAAATGAAGAACAGAGGGCTAAATAACTTTCTGTTAGATAGCAGGACCAGGGTTCCAGTTCAAGCATCTAGCTCCTGACCACTTGGCCCTCCTGCTCATCCTATGTTAGGGGCAGGAAAGAATGCAACAGGACCATTTCTTGAGGATGGAGTCTTCACCTGGCTAGTTGGGTTGTATACAACAGGCTATTATTTCACTCATATTCGTGATTGAGGTGAGATTGCATGTTTTTAGTTTGTATTTCCAAGTACCCAGTGTATACCTAGCACTGTTAAGGTAGTTGGGATGTAGGAGTGAACATGACAAACAAGGACCCTTCCCTCGTGGAGCTTACATTCTAGTAGGAAAGACAGAGAATGAAGACCTAAGTTGCATTGAAGAAAATTAATGCAGATTAAGAGACAGAAAAATGACAGGGGTGAGGCTATTTTAGGCAGGAGTGAGGTAGGAGCATCTCTGAAGAGATGATATCTGTAAGAGGCAGGCATTAAGTGAGGGAATAAGCTTTAGGAAGATCCAAGGAACATCTTGCAAGAAGAGGGAACAGTTGGTGCAGGTGCAGGAGGTGGGAGGAGCAGCAGAGAAACTGGGAGACTGGAAGAGGGTGAAGGAGGGGAGCACATCAGAGACATGGGAGGAAAGGGTGGCCAGTGCTGTTATGCAGGGTGTGGTGGTCTGCAGCGAGGACCTGCCTCTGTTTACCATCCAGGTGGAACAAGAAGCAGGTGGCTTTAGAGCAGGGGGCCACATGAGCTTTACTTTGGCTGCTATGTGAAATAACCTGTGACCGAAGAATGATTTTGGAATAATCTTAGACAAAGTGTTGTATTATAAATAATAACTTTCTCAGACTGGCCTAATTTATATTTCAAAGCTATTATTCAGGCCGGGTGCAGTGGCTCACTCCTGTAATCCCAGCACTTTGGGAGGCCAAGGCGGGCAGATCACTTGAGGCCAGGAGTTCGAGACCAGCATGGGCAACATGGCGAAACCATATCTCCACTAAAAATACAAAAATTAGCTGGGCGTGGTGGCACATGCCTATAGTCCCAACTACTCAGGAGGCTGAGGCACGAGACTTGCTTGACCTGGCAGGCAAAGGTTGCAGTGAGGCGAGAGCACGCCACTGTACTCCAGCCTGGGTGACAGGGTGAGACTCCATCTCAAAAGAAAAAAAAAAAAAGGGGGCAGTTATTCTGGGCACATTCAACACCCTTTCTGATTTCTCTCTCATTTGTTAGTCAGTTGAAGGTAGAAAATGATACTGTGAGCCCCCTACAGACAGAAGGCAACATTTGCCCTTAGGATGACTTGGTGGTTAAGTCTTCAGGGTAGTTAGGGAAACATCAGGGCTGGAGAATAGAGCTTCTGTTCTCTTTGATTTAAAATAGATGGAACAAATGTGAAATGGCACAGTGAAACATTTCCTGCAATGTAGTATAGGTTTTTCAGCTTTGGTTATCATGAATAATCCTTTAAATTTTATTTAGATATTTTATTTATATATTTAGACACACACAAACATTATTTTCTGTTTTATTTAGTAGAAATAGCTAGGAGTAATTTAAATTAATAGGAAAGTTTAGAACTATTTGTTTTCTATCTAATTTTTGATATTTGTTCTTATTTTATATATCATTACAGATAACAATTCGTACGTGTTATACATAATGTATTTTTTTTATCCCATGAAGTTCCAGAAATGATTCTTACTATATCTAAATTTAGAACTCCTGGTAATTGCAGATTCAACTTGTATTCTTTTTTTTTTGAGACAGAGTCTCGCTGTGTCGCCCAGGCTGAAGCACAGTGGTACAATCTCAGCTCAATGCAACCTCTGCCTCCCGGGTTCAAGTGGTTCTCCTGCCTCAGCCTCCCGAGTAGCTGGGACCACAGGTGCATGCCACCACGCCCGTCTAACTTTTGTATTTTTAGTAGAGATGGGATTTCACCTTGTTAGCCAGGGTGGTCTCGATCTCCTGACCTCGTGATCCACCTGCTTCGGCCTCCCAAAGTGCTGGGATTACAGGCTTGAGCCACTGCCCAGCCTCAACTTTTATTCTTAGGACTTATGTTGATAAAGTTTTGTCAGATAGAAAGGAATGCAGCCATCTCATCAACTTTTATATTAAAAGTGTCTTTGTTTAGAGGTAAACTCCCACATTTATTCAGAATGATTGAAAAATGGAATATTCTAGTAAAGTTCGTGTTTTTGGATAATGAGGTTATGAGTCAAAAGATTCTTGCATTTATGGTTAATAAAGTACTAGAAATTTACCATTGACAAGGTACATTTTTTCAAACTGTGGCTCAGGGTATGTGAGTGTGCTTGAGGGATGGGGACTGGTGGGGTCCAGGCTTTTTATGCCAGATTCAATCCTTGTTGCTCCTTCTGAGGCTTTCAGGAAAACTTTGGTTGGATAATAAGGTTTCTAATGTACCCTGCCTGCCATATTAAAAACAACTATCAGAAAGTCATTTGATTTTTCTAGGTTTATTCAGAAGGCACTTCCAAGATTTAGATGGTGAATGAAAATAACTTCTTACCAAAAAAAATCTCCATTTTTTGGTTTGCTTTTTATAGATTCCTGAATAAAATTTGTTAGTTAAGTATTCGATTATTTGCAATTTAGATGAACAGAAGTGAGCCAGAGACCCTTTCCAGCTAGAAAATTTATTTCAGTATAAGTTAACAATACAGTTGGTTTTTTTTTAATCAATCAGTTCTCTCATGGTTTGTAACAGCACAACGAACTCTAGTAACTGAAAATTTTTATAGCCAATGACTTCACTAGGACTTGTCTAGACAGCAGTTACCCTCTAAAGTCACAGCATGTTAGGACTGGAAGAGATCTAACAAAGATACTGTAATTTAGAAGTCCTAAATGTTCTGTTTGCCATTGTAGCCATGGTTTTACGGTTTGAGGGACAGTGAGACCAATGACTTCAGCATGGAAAGTGGGAAACTGATAGGCATAAATATGGGGAAAGGCCTAACCTTAGTTTGGGATGCAAATGTAAACATATAAAAGTATTCTCTGGAAACAGCAGCAAATTTGAAAGGAATTTGATGTCTGGTTATGTTTGTCAAAAAGGAGAGACTCCTGGAGATCATACCTAGAGAAAGTAATTGCAGTCAGTAGATTTCTAGCATTTTGGATGGACTCTCCTTGGCAATGTAATGCTAGCTTTTATAAAATAATGTTTATATTATTTGTTTTTGCTAATGAAATCCATATGCTGTGAAACAGTTACTTGTCTGTGGGATTTGGATTGGATCTACATGTTTCCCCAATCTTCAGCATTTTAGTCAACGAAGTAGTCAAATGGATTGACTTTTTTTTTTCCTTTTTTTTGAGACAGCGTCTCACTCTGTCATCCAGGCTAGAGTGCAGTGGCGTGATCTCTGCTCACTTTAGTCTCAACCTCCCAGGCACGAGGCTCCTCCTACCTCAGGCTCCCAAGTAACACCAGTCCCAGCTAATTTTTGTGTTTTTTGTAGAGACAAGGTTTCACCATGTTGCCCAGGCTGGTCTCGAACTTGTGGGCTCCAGTGATCCGCCCACCTCGACCTCCCAAAGTGCTGGGATTATGGACGTGAGCCACCGCCCCTGGCCACTGATTGGCTTTTCAAAGTAAACTTTCAACTCATTGTTTTGCTTTCCTGTCTGTAAACATAAAACTTCCAGATGCAATTTAATGTAGAGCCTGTACTCTGTAATTCCACAGTTTTACTGGCCTGTAAGTGGCAAAGACCAGAATGTACCTTATAGTCCAGAGGAATCTGATTGCTTTGATTGATGTAGATTTGGTTTGAGAACCTGAGATAGAAATAGCCTTGTCTCTGAGAAGTGTTTTGAGAGGACTTTCTATGATTTGGGTGTTTAAATAATTGCATGGGTGGGATGATTGCAACAGTTAAGTGCCCTTAGGTCAAATAATAGCTGAGCTTCCCATTAACTTTGTGAATGTGAAGTGACTTATGTCTGTAAGACTTTCTTCAGAGAAAGAATACCAGTGGTTACCTGGTGATTTTGACTTGCTGGGAGTAAATACACAGTGCTTTGTATTTGGTGAAAAGTTTTTGTTTTTTTTGAGACGGAATCTCGCTCTGTCACCCAGGCTGGAGCGCAGTGGTGTGATCTCGGCTCATTGCAAGTTCCGCCTCCCAGGTTCACGCCATTCTCCTGCCTCAGCCTCCCGAGTAGTTGGGACTACAGGCGCCCGCCACCTCGCCCGGCTAGTTTTTTGTATTTTTTTAGTAGAGACGGGGTTTCACCGTGTTGGCCAGGATGGTCTCGATCTCCTGACCTCGTGATCTGCCCGTCTCGGCCTCCCAAAGTGCTAGGATTACAGGCTTGAGCCACTGCGCCCGGCCTGGTGAAAAGTTTTGATGTGACATACACTCTGCTCCATGCCTTGTGACAATGAGTGAATGACTCTTGCTTCCCACTCTGACTGTTGTTACTTCTGTAGGAAGCTGCCCTCTGTCGACAGCTCCCCATGGAAGCTGAGACTCTTGCTCCAGTTCAGGCTGCTGTCAACCCACCCACGATGACCCCAGACATGAGATCCATCACTAATAATAGCTCAGATCCTTTCCTCAATGGGTAAGTTAATATTTGGGGGCCACTTATTTTTGTTCTCTTTATTATGTGATCTAGACTATGATATGATCTTTGTTTACATTGGGAAGAGGTGGAGAACTTGAGGGTTGAGGGTGAGGATAAAGGGAGGAAGTGGGAGGAGCTGGCAGAAAATAGAAAGGCAGGGGAAGTCATCTACCTTTTAAAAAAATTTCCAAATTAAAAAATTAGTGATAGGACATAGAGTAAACCCCTAGTCAAGAATTTGAAAATGGGCATGAATTTATATATTTTTTAAACATGATAGTGTTGTTTAGTACTTATACTTGGAAGAATCTTGTGGTTTTATGTAACCAACAGGGGATAAAAGCATGCCATATGGCAAGTTGAGAACAGAACAATTAAGAAATGATGTTCAGCCAGGCGCGGTGGCTTATGCCTGTAATCCCAGCACTTTGGGAGGCCGAGGCAGGCGGATCACCTGAGGTCGGGAGTTCGAGACCAGTCTGACGAACATGGAGAAACCCCGTCTCTATTGAAAATACAAAATTAGCAGGGCGTGGTGGTGCATGCCTGCAATCCCAGCTACTCAGGAGGCTGAGGCAGGAGAATTGCTTGAACCCGGGAGGCGGAGGTTGCGGTGAGCCGAGATTGCACCATTGCACTCCAGCCTGGGCAACAAGAGTGAAACTCTGTCTCAAAAAAAAAAAAAAAAAAAAAAGATGATGTTCAGGGTGAAATGTGAATAAGATCTATAGTTTAGTAATTAGTATTCTACAATGTCAGGTTTCTGGTTTTGGTAATTGCACTATGGCTATGTAAGATGTTATCACTGGGGAAGCTGGTGAAGGGTACATGGGAACTCTCTGTACTCTTGCTGTGTCTTCTATGTGAGTTTAAAATAATTTCACAATTTAAAAAGTAATTAAAACAAAGGAGCAAAAAGGAAAGAGAATTTAGCCAGAAATATCTTCATGAGCAGAAGTAGTTTTTAAATCAGATAAAAAAGGCAATTCTGTATTTCCTATGCCTTTTCTTCTGCCCTTGCAGAGACATCTGGCAAACAAACAAATACAATTATGAACATTATTAAAGATAGAGATAAAAACAAACAGAAGCTGAAATAATAAGTAATGGAGGTTTCAAGTTGTTAATTTTATAGTATTTGAAATACAGAGAAGTACAAAGAATAATGTGAATTACCCATGTACCCACTACCCAGATTTGCCATATTTTCATTTAACCTTATTTTTTAATAAATAAAATATTACAATTAATATTTGAATCCATCCCCCCCCCACCACTGAAATCTCATTTCTTTTCCCTTCTGTCCCCAGTGGTAGCCATTATTCAGAAACTGGTATGTGTCCATCACACAGACTTTTATACCTCTTACTGCCTTTAGTGTATGTATCCATAAGCAATATTCTACATTGTTTTCTGTTTTTTTTTTTAAGTTTTACATAAATGGTGTCATACTCTGTATGTCGAAGAGTGTTTAAATGGTTATTTTGAGGTGAAAAGGAAATCAGTGTCAATTCACTGTGAATGGCCACACCTGATTACTTTCATTTTCATGAGGATATGTATTTCAAAATTAAAACTTTCCTTCCTCCCCAACCTGGAAAGTTGGGCAGAATGGCACAACTACACTAGTTTAGAGCTTTTGTGACTGTGTTTTAATTTTGAGATTTATTTAGTGGGCTTGCATTGAAGTTTCTTCATCTTTTGCTCTGCAGAGGGCCATATCATTCGAGGGAGCAGAGCACTGACAGTGGTCTGGGGTTAGGGTGCTACAGTGTCCCCACAACTCCGGAGGACTTCCTCAGCAACGTGGATGAGATGGATACAGGTAGGAGCAAAGCCTGCAAGCACTTACAGTGGGCTTGTGTTTTTTAAATGTTCTCTTCGGTCATCTCAATTTTCTTTTTCTTTTCTTTTTATAATTTCAACTTTTATTTTATATTTGGGGGTACACGTGCAGGTTTGCTACATGGTTATGTTTTGTGATGCTGGGGTTCGGGATATGATTGCTCTCGTCACCCAGGTAGTGAGCATAGTACCCGATAGTTTGTTTTTCACCCCTTGTTCCTCCCCACTCCCAGTAGTTCCTAGTGTCCATAAAAATGTTGA
Source organism: Macaca nemestrina (assembly GCF_043159975.1). Taxonomy (NCBI): domain Eukaryota; kingdom Metazoa; phylum Chordata; class Mammalia; order Primates; family Cercopithecidae; genus Macaca; species Macaca nemestrina. The sequence continues at coordinate 52,109,327 of NC_092126.1, read as the reverse complement.
AAAAAAATGGAATGCTTCATCAATTTACATGTCATTCTCATGCAGGGGCCATGCTTATCATTCCAGTTTTAGTATATGTGCTGCCAAAGTGAGTACGGTCATCTCAATTTTAAAATCCAACCAGAAACACACAATCTCAAAAACAACATCAAATAACAACTGAAAAGCCACTGAACCCCCAGGCACTATTAATAAACTGTAGCCCCTTCCTCATAGATTACACAAGTATAGTTTTACATCTGGGCACAGGATTTTAAATTCTGTGTGTGTGTGTGTGTGTGTGTTTTAATTCATCTTTGCTCCATATAGTCCCTTCCTCACAATTGCATCAAGACACCACTGTCTGCTTTGCCATGGTTCCACAGTGGGGTATTCGTGCTGTTCTAGTTTTCAGTTGTAGTATATGGGCCACCCTTTCTCCTGGAAAGTGACACTGGTTTATAGTTCCAGTACCCAAATTTTTTCATGTCATTCACTGCATTTGAAAAGCAATTGGGGCCGGGCGTGGTGGCTCAAGCCTGTAATCCCAGCACTTTGGGAGGCCGAGATGGGTGGATCACGAGGTGGCGGGCGCCTGTAGTCCCAGCTACTCGGGAGGCTGAGGCAGGAGAATGGCATGAACCTGGGAGGCAGAGCTTGCAGTGAGCTGAGATCCGGCCACTGCACTCGAGCCTGGGCGACAGAGCGAGACTCTGTCTCAAAAAAGAAAAAAAAAGAAAAGAAAAGAAAAGAAAAGAAAAGAAAAGAAAATGGCAGTGGGCATTTGGAATGTTGAGCAGCTCAGAGGATTCAAAATTGTCAGTTCCAAGTTCCAACATGGTAACGACATCCTCCCTCGGCAATTAAAGAGAAGAGAGTCCCAGCCTGTGTCCCCCAGCCTGTGCATCCTTCAGGTCCAGCCTCAGCAGGCTTCCTGATTACCTTTCTTTTTCTTCTTTTCTCAAGGAGTGAGACTTCTAATTGCAGAAACTGAAATTAGTCTTATTAGCCTTATCTAGACTTAATTATGAAAGTCATAAACTCACAGAAGATATTCTAGAACCAAAAATGAATGACAGCAGGGTGTCCACTGTTTGGAGTTATTCATGCAAATTCCTCCTCCATTATCATTGATGATAGAAAAGGAATTGTTTTGTATTGAAAATAAAAAATTGCTTCCCCCAAAGTGTTTGCCATAGTGCCTGTGGTTTTTTGCACTCCACTCTTACATGGCTCCTCTTTGTGTTGTGAATCTAAATTGTTGGAAAGACCAAGAGTCAAACTCATAGCCAGGTGTCTTACAAATGCAGTAAATTAAAGCTCCTCCCCCCGTGTCTTTCGTGTAGGTTGTCATCTTTGCGTTGAGAAGATTGCAAAGACTGTCTTGTGAGGAGTCACAAGTTTATTACTTAAGTTCTCCTCCCCATCCCCGCCGACAACCCCCTGCCCCTTTATCTCTCTCTCTCTCTCTCTCTCTCTCTCTGTTTTTTGAGTGTGAGATTTATTTTACTGTCTTTGGAATAGCCTTAGAAAGTGGCTCCTTTCTATGTTTAATAATTGTTTACTATCATCTTCTAAACGCTGGGCAGCCTGTAAGGATAAAAAGCAAAGTTAAGGAAAAAAGTTCAGGAGATCTAAATCTAAGTTTGGCATTCAAAAAAACAAAACCATAAAAGAGGATGGATTCTACTCTATGTCTCTTTAAAATAACCTCAAGTGGGTAAGTAGGGAGCGTTTTATTTTGAAGCCATAATGTGGAATTAAATGATGTCCTGAAAAGAACATAGTTTCAGCCAACAGGCAGCCTGAGCTGAATCCTTGCTTCTCCATTCCTAGTAGCGCCTTTGGGTAAGTTACATAGCCTCCATGAGCCTCAGATTTCTCACCCATAAAGTAGGAGTGATATGGTCATGGCAGAGTTGTGAGGAGTCATGAGATCACAGAGCCCAGCTCAAAGTGCTCTTCTCCAGTAAGAAGGCTGATGTCACGCACACAATGGACTTGATCGTGTCAGAGTGCCAGGTTAACCTGGTTAAGTGAGAGTCAACTCGTTGAGTGTGGGGCCACCTCTGTGAAGTCTTTGTAGGAACTGGACATAAATCTTCTCAAGGGGAGAAATGTAATTATACAGTAACAAGATGAGTGAAAGCTGTGGGGGCAGGCAGAGCTCAAATGTAGCTAGGAAAGATCTGTCAGGCCGTGGACCATGCGCTGGCCACATGCTGAAGGGAAACGAGCCAGCTGAGCACTCCATTTGCAAAACATACATGGAAACAACAGCTGGGCTTGGTGCAAAGATCCAGTAAAAGGAATAACATGAGCAAGAGCTGGGAAATCATCCATCCTTCCAGAATATTCTGCAGTAATCACACCCTTTTAAGAATTGCCCTGTGGCTGGGCACAGTGGCTGACGCCTGTAATCCCAGCACTTTGGGAGGCCGAGGCGGGTGGATCACCTGAGGCCAGGAGTTCGAGACCAGCCTGACCAGCATGGAGAAATCTCATCTCTACTAAGAATACAAAATTAGCTGGGCGTGATGGCACATGCCTGTAATTCCAGCTACTCAGGAGGCTGAGGCAGGAGAATTGTTTGAACCTGGGAGGCAGAGGTTGCGGTGAGCCGAGATTGTGCCACTACACTCTAGCCTGGCCAACAAGAGCGAAACTCCATCTTAAAAAAAAAAAAAAAAGAATTGCCTTATGTTGTTTGTCTCTTCCACTTTCTAAGTGGATAAACTGCAAAGACCAAAAATATTACTATGAGATTGCAGAGCTGCTTCTAGTTTAAGATTGTTAACCTTAATGAAGAAGCTTAGCCAGTATCCTCATGCCTTTAATCCTGAGAAGAAAGGATAAGAGGATTTTTTTTTTTTTCTTTTTGAGACAAGGTCTCATTCTGTCACCCAGGCTGGAGTGCAGTGGTGTGATCTCAGCTCATTGTAACCTCCACCTCCTGGGTTCAAACGAGTCTCGGGCCTCAGCCTCCTGAGTAGCTGGGATTACAGGGGTGTGCCACCACACCTGGCACTGTTTTGTTTTTTTTTTGTTGTTGTTTTTCATATTTTTAGTAGAGACAGGGTTTCACCATGTTGGCAAGGCTGTTCTTGAACTCCTGGCCTCAGGTGATCCACCCACTTCGGCCTCCCAAAGTGCTGGGATTAAAGGCATGAGCCACTATAACCGGCCTAGGAATACTTTAAAACAGAGATTTTGCTTGGCTAACAATTATATTTTGAGTATTTGAAAGTTAAAATGGGAAATGAGTAGAAATGAATGATTCTAACTGGAGATAAAGAGAAAAAAAGACATCCAGCACTTCAGATCAGATAGTTTTTTAGAACAGATACTTTTTAGAGCCTCATTTTTATCTGTTACACTCTAGTAAGTAGAAGAAAGTTATTTTGGATTTTGTTTTTTATTTTATGTTGTTTTTCAATATCAGTAACACTGTATTGAGGTCATATTGTTGAATTTGATTTAATTTTTCAGATTACTGCCCTTTGCAATGAAAATACTGTAAAATATTGTCCAGGAATCATTGATATTTTGTGACTTCTAGAAAAGCCATTGTGTTTTGCTATCACCAAAATCCAAATTGGATTATGGTTTCTTCATCATTTGGAAGGATATAATTTTTCTCCTTGGAAAACACAGATTGCTAAAGTGAACTTTCTGCAATTTTGCTTAAAATAGTGGAACTTCCCTGCATACTTTTCAGGAAGGCTACTGCACTTGTAACACACAAAAGATAATTTAACACGTTTTTAAAAAATGACGTTATGGTAGAAGCTGACCTTAGTTATCAATGCTTCTCAATTTTTGAAGTAGATATTATCTCTTCAGAAAATTGTTTGAGACTGTTTGAATTAACCTGTTGTTTTGATATTGTATAATTAATAGTGGCTGAAGACCTAGGTTTTTCTTTCTCTCAGGACAATCAACATTTATCATATTTTTATATGTATATAACTTTGTATATGTCAATGACACCTAGAGCCACGGATGTGTGGCAGACACTGTATGGCACTGTACTCCAACTTTTGTAGAAGGTGCTTATAATCCCAATTTCCAGATGGGTAAACTGAGAATCAAGCAAGTTAAATGTGTCTAAGCTTACACAGTCACAAAGCTCGATCTAATGACACAAAAGTCAGTAGTGCATTCTGTCCCATACTATTACACATAAAGAACCTATATTCTTCATGTCATATCCCAGACACCTACTTTTCCTCTAGTACAGCATTTGCTCAACTGTGTTCTGTAGAACTTCAATTTTATTAGGATACACATACTGTCAAAGTAGGTTTAGGTGATTAAATGGGTTTAGGAAATAGTGGCTTAAAGAAAACAAAAGATTTCTTTTTTTATTTTTTATTTCGATATGCACTAAAGTTTTTTTTTTCTTTCTTTTTCTTTCTTTCTTTCTTTCTTTTTATTATACTTTATGTTCTAGGGTGCATGTGAACTGGCTAGCCATAAATAGAAAGCTGAAACTGGATCCCTTCCTTACACCTTATACAAAAATTAATTCAAGATGGATTAGAGACTTAAATGTTAGACCTAAAACCATAAAAACCCTAGAAGAAAACCTAGACAATACCATTCAGGACATAGGCATGGGCAAGGACTTCATGTCTAAAACGCCAAAAGCAATGGCAACAAAAGCCAAAATTGACAAATGGGATCTAATTAAACTAAAGAGCTTCTGCACAGCAAAAGATTTCTTTACTCTAAGACTCAAAGCCTTAGCATGCTTATATGCATTTTGGCTCATATGCTTGTGAGAAAGGTAGATAGTTGTAGGGTGCAGGTATTAGCAGAAAGAGGGAGAACGCCTGCAGAACTCCCTTTATAAATAATGCCTAAAGCCATCAATGAAGACAACTTTTTATTTACCTGGTTAAAAGAAGCTTCACATCATTCTCTTTGAACATAAAGAAGGATGGTATGGATAAACACAAGTTTACAATGAAACCTGTTGATTATAGTTCTGTAATAACGCGTTTATTACAGACAGGGCCTCTCTACTCTTTTGTAAAACAGTTCTTCACACCTTTGTCATGGGAAGGCACAGATCATAGATCAGATCAACAGTGCCTTTCACATGCTCCTTTCTTATCTCCTTGGCCTTTTCCATTCTGGACCACATCTGTCCAGAAATAATTTTCGATTTCTTCCACATCTCTGTACCTCCTATGAGTAAGAGTCAATAATATGGTAGTTGAAGACATGAAGGTGAGTGTTGTGTTAATACTTGAACAGTTCCTCCTTCAAGAGCCTAAAAGAAGGAATTAAAATGGTTTCTTTTCATTCTGTTATAGGAGAAAACGCAGGACAAACACCCATGAACATCAACCCCCAACAGACCCGTTTCCCTGATTTCCTTGACTGTCTTCCAGGAACAAACGTTGACTTAGGAACTTTGGAATCTGAAGACCTGATCCCTCTCTTCAATGATGTAGAGTCTGCTCTGAACAAAAGTGAGCCCTTTCTAACCTGGCTGTAATCACTACCATTGTAACTTGGATGTAGCCATGACCTTACATTTCCTGGGCCTCTTGGAAAAAGTGATGGAGCAGAGCAAGTCTGCAGGTGCACCACTTTCTGCCTCCATGACTCGTGCTCCCTCCTTTTTATGTTGCCAGTTTAATCATTGCCTGGTTTCGATTGAGAGTAACTTAAGTTAAACATAAATAAATACTATATTTTCGTTTTCTGCAAGCCTGCATTCTTGCGACAGATTATACAGAATTGTGTCTGCAGGATTGATTATGCAGAATACTTTTCTCTTTCTTCTCTGCTGCCCCGTGGCTAAGCTTTATGAGTGTTAATTGAAATTTATACACCAATTGATTTTAAACCATGAAAAGCTGACCACAGGCAGTTAATTCTGAGGGCAGTGTGGTCCAGGAAATGTGCACAAAATCAGACCTGATTTACAGTTTCAAAAACTGTATTGATGACAGTAGTACCAAATGCTTTAAAAACTATTTAACTTGAGCTTTAAAAATCATTGTATGGATAGTAAAATTCTACTGTATGGAATACAATGTAATTTTGAATCCATGCTGGCTCTGATGGCTCTTATTAGTCTGTATTTACAAAGGCACACAGTCTTATTGTAGCTTATCCTTTGTTATTTTACTGCAGAGCATCTAGACAACTTAGTCCCTCCAGCAGGAGAGTAGCAGCAGCAGCATTAGTCACAGTTCTTACACTATAGATCTTGTGAAAGAGACCAGTTTGGTACTAATTATGAGCATTTTATTCAAACAAAAGGTTTTGAAATATTACAACTTGGGATTTAAAAAATTGCAGCTTAGAATTTGATGGTGGGTTTTGTTTGTTTGTTTGTTTGTTTTTGAGATGGAGTTTTGCTCTTGTTGCCCAGGCTGGAATGCAATGGCACGATCTCGGCTCACTGCAACCTTCACCTTCCGGGTTCAAGCAATTCTCCTGCCTCAGCCTCCCGAGTAGCTGGGACTACAGGCACCCGACACCACGCCCAGCTAATTTTTTGTATTTTTAGTAGAGATGGGGTTTCACCGTCATCGTCAGGCTGGTCTCAAACTCCTGATCTCAGGTGATCCCACCCATCTCAGCCTCCCAAAGTGCTGGGATTACTGGGATGAGCCACTGGGCTCAGCCTTAATGTTTATTTTATAAAGCACTGTAATTTTGTAGCTGATGATAAAAGGTAGCCAAATGTTTTTGATAAATCAGTGGCAACTGTATTTTTGTCTTTTGAAATAACTCTGAAAACATCAGGACAACATAGATTTCAATCTGATAGCATACCACACACAGTGAGCTGTTGCTTTTTAAATTCTGAAGCCTTGTCAGGTTTGCTTTCTAGATTTCAAGTGTTTAAAATAATTCTATCTATGAAACTGAAGGATGAAGCAGATCTCTGACTGACGTGTAAAAAAAAAAATGCCCTTTGAGGGTGTATGGTGGAGAAACATGTTTCTGAATTCAGTAAAATTGATTCCTAAGTATATTATCCTAACCCTGTTTGCTACAGTTGGTATAAAAAAGGCATGAAATATGTATTCAATACCTCTTATGTAACCAAAACCATTTTTTTTATTAGCTTTTAAGGACTGAGAGAGCATCATGTTCAACTGGCACGCAGTCTGCCTGCATTGCCAATGAAGTCCTCAACTGTTTAATATTTCAAACTAATATTATTTATAATCTATGAAGTTAATCTTTTTTGAAAGACATTAATAATTTGAGTCTCTGAGAGGACACTTTCAATTTCCATGGGGGACTTATTTGTTGGGGATCTTAAATAAGATTCCTTTTGATCTACCGGAATATACATGAACAGAGCACATTGGATCATGTTGGAAAGAAGGCAAGTGAAAAGGTCAGAGATGAAGTAGCGAAGTTATGGAATATCGTGGAAAGGATACTAGTTGTGAAATGGAAAGAGACGAGTTATAGTACCCCAAAAGCAAAATAAGTAGGAGATGCAAGAGATGCCCCAAAAGGACAAAGCAACAATTTTCTGTTACCACCTTTATTACCGGAAGACTCTGTGGTAGAAGAAAAGAAGGTTTTGGTGCACCTTATGTGGGAGGAGGAGGGGCAGGGCACGCTGATGCTGAGCATGCAGGCAGACAAGAGCGTAGCCTGCTGTTGCCTCCATCACTGTGAAGTGACTTCTTTTTCCTGAAGGACCCATGGTTTATGTTCCTCTAATTCCTTTCACTCTCCCTAAGCCCTCTGAGAGAGATGAAGGTAGATGATTTTATTGCTACTAAATTGAAGGGAGCACTATTTCTTTTTGTCTTTTGTTAGCTAAAAATTGCAAAAAGAGTTGTACATTCTTGCTTAAAATAAATAAATAAATAAATAAATGATTAAAAAACAAGGGACCTAACAAAACTCAGCAGTGTTACTGTATTTTTAAAAAATATTTTTATAGACTCATTTTCAGGTTATTAAATGTAAGAGAAACAGATACCCCTCTTTTTTTAAGTAGTTAAATCATTGATGATTTATATTACCAATTTTTAGAAGTAATTTTCTAGTAAGCTTATGGCATTAGAAAATACTAGAAGTTTTTTTTAGTTAAATTAGTTAGAACATTTATGAATGAATATAATAAATATTTTTTTTCAGAATGAAATATGGACCCTTTGTGTTTACTAATAGATAAAGCCAGATATAATTTTTTTTGTTTTTAAGGCCACAAAATATGGCCTTTGTTAAAGAACACTAAAGTTAGAAGTCTAAAGTTAGAGCAACTTTTTAATGGCTATTTCCTATTATTGTAAGTGTTAAAACCCCTGCAGAATTCTTGATAAGGTGCTATTTATACTATATTTCTTATTATAAGACAACTGTCTTTAGCCTTTTTAGTACTAGTCTTTTTAGTACTAAATCAATCAGTAAACATCATCATTTCACCCTCAAATTTTGTCACTGAAAAGGCATATCAAATGAAAAATAATTTCAGAGATCTTTCTTTCAAGATATTTTTTCCTGATATTTCCTGATATTTTGTTTTGAAGTAAATACATTGTCAAAACCTAATTGCAATTCTGTTAAATCTAAGTAATTTGTAGACAGTGTTTCACCATATTATTTAGGATGTGAAATGCCATTTCTTTCACTGATTACACCATATACAGGAAGCAGGTAAAACAGTAAAAACTTGATTGTGCTGGTCGATGCCAGCTTGGTTAAAAAGCTCTCTGCAGAAGTGATCTAGAATGACAGAAGTGTTGCTAATTACAAGATGTGTTCTCATGATGTAATTAGAAAGTAACTTCTCAAAGTACAACTTTTATGAAAAAAATAAGCTGTTAGAAAAAGGAAATCGTAGGTTAATTTAATTGGGAGAATGGGCAATTGACAGAGACCATTTTCCTAACACATATATGTGCTAGTACTTTAACTTTTTAAAATTTTACTTCTATGTTTTGTAATATAAAGATTTCTATTTTAAGTTTAGAATGTTATGCGTACCAAAAGTATGCAGCCAAATCGATCAGATCAAACCATTTTACCTGGAGTTTGGTACTGGTTTTTACTTCTGTGATTCTGTATAAGAAAAATAAAGACAATTGAACTTCCACTGGAGCCTTTGGCTTTTCATTATTTGTCTGTGTTCCTTTTACTGGGGGTTTTGGGTGGTACTGAAGGTAGGCTTATGTAACCCTCCTGGTAGACAATGAAAGAAAGAAAAATCTGTAGGCAAACAATTTCTTGGCTCATGTGCCTGGCCTTCAACATTCTAAATGTTTGCAGAATTCTGGTTTCCACTTTATTTACAAAGTCCACTGAGGTTTTTTACATATATATATGTATATACCTTTAAAAAATAAAAAATATACCTTTAAATATATATATATATATAAAAATTACATTGTCCTCCCAACACCCTCACAGATTTGACAAGACCATCAAAAATACAGAATTCTCGCTGGGCACGATGGCTTATGCCCATAATCCCGGCACTTTGGGAGGCTGAGGCAGGAGCATTGCTTGAGCCCAGTAGTTTGAGACCAGCCTGGGTAACATAGTGAGACCTTGTCTCTACAAAAATATACAAAAATTAGCCAGGTATGATGGTGTAGAATATACAACAAACTCTTATAAACTAATAGAAAAAAACAAACAGCCCAGTAGAAATATGGCTCAATAATGTGAATTGAAAGTTTATAGAAGATGAAACTGGGTGGTGACTAATTTACCAACCTCATTCCTAATCAGAAATTTACATAATGACTGGATCCCCAGTGGCTCATAGGCTTGCTGGAACTCTTTCACTGACCTAGACTCTGCCACCTTTTCCTACTGTTTTTTGAAATAGGTTTCCTGTAACTTAAAAGTTTGAGTTGATAAAACCTTCAACTGTAATTAGCAGAGAGTTGCGTTTAGAAATATTTATTTGTAGGGGTCACAGATAGAATATGTCAGGGAGGCTTAGGTCAAAGTAATGCATGGCACATTGGTTTGCAGTTTGAGGACCAGAAGAAGGGTGACAACTCTCCTGGTTTCCCCAGGACTGAGGGCTTTTTCAGACTCAGGAATTTCAGTGTTAAAACTGTCCAATGGGCCAGGCGCGTGGTGGCTCACGCCTGTCGTCCCAGCACTTTGGGAGGCAGAGTTGGGCGAATCACGAGGTCAGGAGATTAAGACTAACCTGGCCAACATGGTGAAACCCCGTCTCTACTAAAATACAAAAAATTAGCCGGGCGCGGTGGCGGGCACCTGTAGTCCCAGCTACTCAGGAGGCTGAGGCAGGAGAATGGCGTGAACCCGGGAGGCGGAGCTTGCAGTGAGCCGAGATCGCGCCACTGCACTCTAGGTTGGTGACAGAGCGAGACTCGGTCTCAAAAACAAAACACAAAACAACAACAGCAACAAAAAACTGTCAAATCAGGAAACGTTGGGAAGTATGTATCATGTACTCATTGGCAGGATGGGCTACATAATTTGCAGGATCTAGTGAAAAATAAAAATATGGGGCCCGTTGCTCAAATTTATAAGAATTTCAAAAAAAAAAAAAAAAAAGAATTTCAAGATGGTGGCAGCAGAGCATTAAACCAAGCGTGGGGCTCCTCTGAGTGTGGGGCCCTGGGTGGGGGCAAGGGATTTATAAAAAAGACAATTGTAAGCATTAATCTGGGAAATTATTAGCATTTTCTCCTAAAATAGCCTCTCACCAAAATTTCCAGGCACTTAGCGGTGTTTCTCATAGTTGGAGAGAGTCAGGTGGGTCTGGGGGCCCTGAGCCTAAGGTGGATTTGGTTTCTCCTGAGGGAACCAAAGAATATAGAATTCTTAAGACCTTCTTTCTTTGACATCCCCCAACATTCTGTCACCAACACCAACCAACCAGCAGAGAGAGAGAGAGAGAGAGAGAGAGAGAGTCCATTAATTCGATCGTCAGTAAGACTTGCTGAGCTCCTGGCATGTTGAAGGCACTAAATAGGCCTAGGAAAAACAAGGATGAAGAAAACTCAATCCCATGGTTTAATCGGGGCCATACATTATGGGACAAAGAGTTATAGGAGCTCAAGGTAGAGAAGGAAAAGAGGTGTGAACAGTCGCAAATAGGTCCCGATGTCTGAGACTTATTCACCAAGGAATTTCCCAGGCATTTCAGGTAAAGGAGACAGCCTACTTGAAAGCACAGAATTTTAAAACAGGAGTGACATAAGGTCCATGGCCCTGGAGAGCGAGAGTGTGAGGGCAATAAGGTGGGAGTTGAGACCAAATAAAGTAGAATGGAGAGTAATCCTTGAAAAGGTTTGTATGCTTCGAATCAGAGTTGGAATTTATCCTATACAACAGAAGCCATAGGAGGATTTTTAATAGTAGAGTGACTTAAAGAAAACAAGTGAAAAAGTGAAGATGAACCAAAATGGAGAGGAGTTGGTGACCCTCTCCTTGTACAAGGATCTATTTGGTGCTATGAGCATAGGAAGGAATTGAAATCATGGCCTCTGCCTCCACAAAGCTTATATACTACTATGTATTTAGCACAAAGTTAATGCTAATAAAGATCAGGAGAGAAAGATCATTCGGGGGCTTAGTGGTGAGGTAACACCAGGGAAGCCAAGGCAGAGAATTCTGGGGATGGAAAACTGGTGAACAAAGGCACAGAAGGAGAAATGGAAGGGAAACAATATATGCTGACAACCTACTGTGTTCTGCAGTAGGCATCATTAGTTCCTGTATGTGTGTGTATTTTTATTGGAATAGGATTATTGGAATAGGCAGAATTGACATCTTTATAATTAGTCTTTCAATTCCATCTGTTTTCTCAGCTTTCTCAGAAAGGAGATCTGAAGATGAGTAGACAAACAAATGAAACCCTCAATAACCTCAGTCTTGCAAGTCAGGCACTAGTGCCAGCACTATCAGAAATAATAGATATAATTGTAATCTCCTGAGATCTGCTTAACCTTTTTAGGTCTCATTCTTTATTCTCTTTACCTATAAAAGGCTCCCTTTGTTATGGTATAAAACTCTCCCATTCTATCTTCTTCCTTAGTGTTTGAACAAATGTTCTACATTTGTTCGTGTACACAAACATACACTCCTTTTCTTTTTCTCTTTCTTTCTTTCTTTCTTTCTTTCTTTCTTTCTTTCTTTCTTTCTTTCTTTCTTTCTTTCTCTTTCTTCTTTCTTTCTTCTTTCTCTTTCTTTCCTTCCTTTCTTTCTTTCTTTCTTTCTTTCTTTCTTTCTTTCTTTCTTTCTTTCTTTCTTTCTTTCGTTCGTTCGTTTGTTCGTTATATGGCCCAGGCTGGAGTACAGTGGCGTGATCAGAGTGATTCTCCTGCCTCAGCCTCCCAAGTAGCTGGGATTACAGGTGCCTGCCACCACCGCCCAGTTACTTTTTGTATTTTTAGTAGAGATGGAGTTTCACTGTGTTGGCCAGGCTGGTCTCAAACTCCTGACCTTGTGATCTGCCCGCCTCAGCCTCCCAAAGTGCTGGGATTACAAGCGTGAGTCACCGCGCCCGGCCCACACTCCTTTTCTTACAGCACTTCCAAGTCTGATAGCTATAACAGGAGATAGAGAAACTGATATTTTAACTATGACTCTAATCTTTATAAATGGCATAAGTTCAGCAAGCCAAATTAGAATGCATATTTCTCATTACCCAACTAGAAAAGCTGACATTTCTATCATTAGGATTGGACTACTAAATCCAGAAAAAGCCCCCCACCTCCACCAAATATCTTCCCTGGGGAATGGTAATATGATCAATTGGGCTATAAATGGAGAAAACTAATGTGTGGGCTTAGCAGAAATTAACAGTCATTACTGTCTGCACAGTAGAATGATAACCAATTTATGGGATTAGCATAGAGCAAAATAAGAGTTTCAGGGAACCAAAACAAGAGTGAGATATTAATTGGGGAAGAGGAGGCCCGGCACATTCCATGTAGCATACTGAGTTCTGGAGAAGGCGGGGTGTGTGAGGGCTAATAAAAGGCATGTGTGGGCAGTCTCCTTTACAATTCACCTTCATTCCGACAACAAGTTCAGCACTGTGCAGGTATCCATTAATGCTGTGACCTTAGCCAAGTTTCTTTTTTTTTTTTTTTTTGAGACAGAGTCTTTCTCTGTCGCCCAGGCTGGAGTGCAGTGGCGCGATCTCCGCTCACTGCAAGCTCCGACCCCCCGCGTTCACGCCATTCTCCTGCTTCAGCCTCCCGAGTAGCTGGGACTACAGGCGCCCGCCACCTCGCCCGGCTAGTTTTTTTGTATTTTTTAGTAGAGACGGGGTTTCACCGTGTTAGCCAGGATGGTCTCGATCTCCTGGCCTCGTGATCCGCCCGCCTCGGCCTCCCAAAGTGCTGGGATTACAGGCTTGAGCCACCGCGCCCGGCCTAGCCAAGTTTCTTAAAGTCTCAGAACTTAAGTTTCTCTTTCTTTCTTTCTTTCTTTCTTTTTTTTTTTTTTTTTTGACTGAGTTTTGTTCTTGTTGCCCAGGCTGGAATGCAATGGCATGATCTCCTCTCACGGCAACCTCTGCCTCTCAGGTTCAAGCGGTTCTCCTGCCTCAGCCTCTGGAGTAGCTGGGATTACAGGCATGTGCCACCACGCCCAGCTAATTTTGTATTTTTAGTAGAGACAGAGTTTCACCATGTTGGTCAGGCTGGTCTCGAACTCCTGACCTCAGGTGATCCGCCTGCCTCGGCCTCCCAAAGTGTTGGGATTACCGGCGTGAGCCACCGTGCTCGGCGGGAGCTTCAGTTTCTTTACACGTGAAATTGGCATAATAAAAAAAGAGGGGTACAGTGAGAGAGTGCTGAAGATGAAGAGATTTATGTGAAAACCAGTTGTTCACAGGTGGTCAATAAATATTCATTCCCTTCTTTGAGCTTTTCCCTCTCTTGGCCCAGGCCATGTCTTTCTCTGCATCATTTACCACCATCTAACGGTGAGAGACAACGTACTTTTCCATTGTCCCCATTAACTTGTCAGCTGCATGAGAGCAAGGATTTTGTTCGTTTTTTACCTAGCACCTTGAGCCATGCCTGACAGAAACCTTTCCTTTGGGCAGTGCCATCTTGGACTTGTTTGCTGTCACTTCCATGACTTGCATTTATAAGGTTTTTGGAAAATGTTCCTTGATGAGAAAATATTCGAGAAAAATTGGACTATTTAGGAAGATGGGCAAACCTGCTCACGGAGAAATTATCTGCTTAGTGACCTGTTATCTGCTGCCCTCTAATGGCTGAGCCGAATCGCCATTAGCAGGCGGCAGGTGGCTTTGTCACGATGCAGTGAGTGACCAGTGCCTGGCTCAGGGAGTGCAACCAACCAGGGCTGGGAATAGGATGGGGCATTGCTGAAGGGGGAAAGAGAAAGACATGCAGAATACAGACATGTTTGTTTCCTTCTTTGCACTGACCTGTGTGTCCTTTGGTGAGGAGCTCTATGGCTTTTGAGTCAGAATAAAGTTATTAAGTACAAAGAGAGAAAAAAACCAAACTAAAGTCATTTTCAGAGCAGGGTTCACAGTAGAGTCAATGGCTCACCTGCCTTAGAATTTCCCAAGTTGTTGGTGTAAATGTGAATTTCTCAGACCTCCTGAACCTGAAAGAGACTGAGGTCTGAGACTTTGCATTTGTTCAGTGAGCTTCCAGGTGATTCTGGTGCAGTCATGTCTGACACCTGAGGAGTAATCTCCAAACTTTTTTCTTCATCATGGAGCCCCAATGTATGTATGTTTGCTTGTTTATTTTTTAATGTTATAAATTAAATACAAAATGACTGTTCTAGTGTATTGTGTACATTATCAAACATTCAAAAAATGGAAATTTTTAAAGAATAAAAAATGCATTAAAGTTTACATATGAACTTCACATGCCACATTTTGGATGAGTATAATTTATGCTAATTAAATGTTATGTAACTGATCCTTAGGGTGATTGTGATGGCACAACATTCATTTTCCAAGTTTGTGGCCCCAACATCAATAGGCATCACAAGGCAGCAGGATTATCTGCAGAGGTTTTATTTCTGCTTCAATAGCATCACGGGGAATTCTCTTTCTTCCCCTCTCCCTGTTTTTCTACTTCTTCACAATATTCACATTTGATGCTGGGAAAAGTTGTCATGTTTACTCTCTTAACCATGCTGATGTTCCTAGTATTGCAACTTCTGGGTAGGAAACTGAGTGTGGACTGGTAAGTGTGTTGGCATCGTACAGCCTGCAATGCCCAGGTGCTTAAGCAAACACACATATACACCCTTGGAACTACTCCAAGACTGAACCAGTTGCAAAATCATCTGCTGTGAAATCCTGCCTAGAAAGAGCTTTCAATGCATGATTAGACTGCAATCTGGCTCTTAATTTTTCTGGGGTCATGGATCTTTAAGAATGCGATGAAACCTTCAGGTGCTCCAGGGCTGTGAAAAAATAATTCATGTGACCATAGGTACCACTTAAGAGAGTGTAAACACTTCTGTAGTTCTAAGTGTGGACTCTGGGCTGGCAGCATTAGCATCATTAAGGAACTTAATAGAAATGCCCAGCAG
Organism: Macaca nemestrina; assembly: GCF_043159975.1. Lineage (NCBI taxonomy): Eukaryota > Metazoa > Chordata > Mammalia > Primates > Cercopithecidae > Macaca > Macaca nemestrina. Next base: position 52,093,829 of record NC_092126.1, on the reverse strand, counting down.
GGCATGCTGGCATATGTCTGTAATCCTGGCATTTAGGCCAACGCAGGAGGATAGCTTGAGGCCAGGATAGGAGCCCAGCCTGGGCAACACAGCAAGACTCCGTCTCTACAAAAAGAAAGAGGCTGGGCACCCTGGCTCACACCAGTAATCCCAGCACTTTGGGAGGCTGAGGTGAGGTGGGTGGATCACCTGAGGTCAGGAGTTCAAGACCAGCCTGGCTAACATGGTGAAACCCTGTTTCTACTAAAAATACAAAAAATTAGCCAGGCGTGGTGGGGTGGGCCTGTAATCCCAGCTACTCGAGAGGCTGAGGCAGGAGAATCACTTGAACTCAGGAGGCGGAGTTTGCAGTGAACTGAGATAGCACCACTGCATCCCAGCTTGGGCAATGAAAGAGAAACTCTGTCAAAAAAGAAAGGAAAGGATAAGAAAGGAAAGGAAAGGAAGAAGGAAGGAAGGGAGGGAGGGAGGGAGGGAGGGAAGGAGGGAAAGGAAGGGAGGGAAAGAAAGCGAGAGAAAGAAAGAAAGAAAGAGAAAAGAGAAAGAAAGAAAAGAAAAGAAGCAATGCTCGACCCCCAAGCCTACTGAATCATTAACTTTGGGGTGGGAGCTAGCACTCTGTATTTAGCAAGCCCTCCAGGATCGAGTTTGAGACCACTCCAGAGCAGTTCTCCAACTTGCTTCCTTATTAGAATCACCTGGTGAGTTAAAAATAAAAAGGACTGATGTCTGATGCCTGGCCTCCAAACTCAAATTAATATACCTGAAAGTGGGACCTGAACCGGACACTGGGATTTTTTTAAAGCTCCACAAAGGAGCTAAGCTCTGTAGACCCAAGTTTTACTAATCCAGGCTACTTCTCCTCCTCTTCCTCCTTCTTCTCTCTTCTCTTCTCTCTTCTTCTTCTTCTTCATTCCTCCTCTTCTCCTCTTCTCTTCTTTTTTCTTTCTTCCTTCTTCCTTCTTTCTTTCTTCTTTCTTCTTTCCTCCTCCTCCTCCTCCTCCCCCTCCTCCTTCCTCTTCCTCTTCCTCTTCCTCTTCTTCTTCTTCTTCTTCTTCCTCTTCCTCTTCCTCTTCCTCTTCTTCCTGAGACAGGATCTTGTTCTCTTGCTCAGGCTGTACTACAGTGATACAGTCATAGCTCACTGCAGCCTCAAACTCCCGAGCTCAAGTGATCCTCCTGTCTTAGCCTCCCAAAGTGCTATGATTACAGGCATGAGCCACTGCGCCTGGCCCCAGGCTACTTATGACAACTCCAAAACCAAAGCATGATAGATAGCACTAAAGAGGAACTTAGCAACAGCCTGACTCAATTGCTCTTACTTACTGAGAAGGAAACTGAGGCCCAAAGAGATGGGGAGGCTTTCCAAGGCTACACCATTGCTGAGTATCACAGTTAGCACCCAGTTCTCTCCCTGCTCCAGGAAAGGCCACACAGGGAAATATTGAAATCAAAGCGCTACGGAAGAAGCTTGGAAAGTTGAGATGGGCAAGTTTAAAAGTAGCATGGGAGGTTTAGCTGCCGATCATTGACATCAGCCTCCAGGGGATTTTCCCCTTTGGCCCCATTTCATCAGCACTTGCTGCTCCTTTTCATCCAGCTCGGTTTATTGAGCTTCCCCTTGCCTGACCAGTGGAGTGCAGGAGAGCTGTAGTTCTGCCATTGGACGTCTTTGTATTGACACTTAGGGGGCCAGGCAGGACAGCCAGGTGGTGGGGAGCTTGGGCTTGAGGTCGAGGTGCCCTGGGTTTAATGGCTGCTCTGCCACTGACTAGCTCAGTGCAGTTGGCTTGTTGTGCAGCCTCTTCAAGCTTCAGTTTCCTCAGCTTTCAAATAAGGTGATGATAGCACAGCTATCCCTGAAGGACGTGAAAGGACGGGGTTTGTACCGGAGGGAGAGCTCTTGGAGGGGAGGTGGGCAAGGAAGAAGGGACAGGATCGGCCCGTCACAGAGCAGAGATCGTAGGGAGTTGCCTTTTCTTTTAACTCTGAGGATTATAGAAACCTGCCTCTGCATTCGGGCCTCTTCCACCCAGATGAGGCAAAGCCACTGAATAGAATGACTCGGGAAATAAAGAGCACAGGAGTAAGCACAGGCTGCTGTGTACAGTTCTCTTCATGAGAGGTGCTTTGAGTAATCGCATAAAAATACTGATACTGATTATATTTTAGTTGATCATTTTCCCTAATTCAGGTGAAATGAACAGTAAAAATTATGCCAGTAAAAAAAGTAACACTTTGGCCGGGTGCAGTGGCTCACTTTTGTAATCCCAACACTTCGAGAGGCCGAAGCGGGTGGATCACTTGAGGCCAGCCGTTAGAGACCAGCCTGGCCAACATGGTGAAAACCTTATCTCTACTAAAAATACAAAAATTAGCCTGGCGTGGTGGTGGGCACCTGTAATCCCAGTCACTCGGGAGGCTGAGGCAGGATAATCGCGTGAACCCAGGAGGTAGAGGTTGCAGTGAGCTGAGATCGCACCATTGCACTTCTCCAGCCTGGGCTACAGAACGAGAGACTCTGTCTCAAAAACAAAACAGTCAAAACAAAAAAAACCCAACAAACAACAACAAAAAACACTTTTTATTATTTTCAGTTCTATGTAGGAACCCAAGCATTCCTTCGTAGGTGATTTTAGAATTGGTGAGAAATCTAGCTCAGTGGCTGAGGGAGTGGACTCACCCTCAGATAGTCGGACCATTTATTTGGCTTTGGAGCCTGGATTTCCTATTTGCTGTTTTGGGGGCCCTGGGAAAGTTATTTATTTTTTCTAAGCCTCACTTTACTCTTATGCAAAATGGAGCTTATCATTGTTTCTATATCATAGGCTTGTGTCAAATAAAAACAAACATGGACTTAGATAAGAAGAAACGCTACTCAAAAGGACTATTGCAATAGGGAAAGCTCTCCAATCTCAGGAATTTGCAAATGTCTCAGAGACAAACAGAAAAAGCTTTTCTTTTATTGGGAGAGGTGGGCAGAGCGTAGCAGAAACGGGAAGTTGGACAAGCAAGGGGGCAGAGACTGACAAGGAACAGTTCTCCAGCTAAACTGATAAGGGGGTTTTCGGGCAAGCAGAGCTGAGGCCTGACTAAAATGTGGTCACGACAAAGCAGAGGGTAAGAAATGGGCAGCTGTGAACACGTGGTCAACCACTTGGGCAATCACATCACTTACCAAGGTCTGGGGTTATTTTTATTATGAATGGCCTGATTCCAAAATGCTTGAGCAGCCCTTTCATTTTCCCTTGAGCAGAATAGCTTTGTCACACCATCATAACAATGACAACATCCCACTGAGTGAGCACCTACCATGTGCCAGGCCCAGCGCTTGAAAGAGATGCAAACGCTGATGAGATAGTCTCTGAGTTCTCAGTCCAGGGGGAAGAGCGAGTTAGGCGACCCAACGTGACACAGGCACTCAGACATGGACAGCGTGTCATGGGAGAATGAGGCAGGTTTTCCATAGTGTAGAGGTTGAGAAACCCTGACCCAGACTAAGAAACCACACACATACACAGACAAGAAAGCTAAAAAGCCACTCTCTTCTCTACATCGGGTACAGCCGTTTGGTAATGTGCCAGGCTAAACAGAACTACATTTCCCCAAATTCCCTTTCCTGTGTTTCCTGTTAGGGCGCGCTGCAGGAGGGATTCTTGAGAGCTTTGGAGGCAGAAGAGAAGCAGTATCTGCTTTTTAGCGCACATGCACGGTTGCTATCCGCTGCCTCCCCACGCTAACACAGGACTGCTGGGCCTGCAACCGTTCATCTTCCCCAGGATTCTCCTTCAGTGCCAGGGTCGCCTGGGCCAGGTAGTGTGTCTTTAGCTGCATGACAAAGGGCTCCAGCTTCTGCAGGACACCCATACCGTCAGAGGCAACAAGAATGAACAGGGTTCCAGTCCACCCTCATGGCTGCAGTTCATGCTTGCAGGTTACAGCTTGTTCTTCTCTCTCAGGCTTTACATCCAAGTTTGACTGCCTTGTTGATTGCCTGCTCTGTGGACTTCAAGATCCAGCACCAGACACGAAGACGGCTCTCTTACAGAGACTGTTTAACTAGTTCCAACAATTACGTAAGGTCAAATCCCTGTAGTAAATGTGTGTGTGTGTGTGTGTGTGTGCGTGTGTGTGTGTGTGTATACATAGACATTGATCTCTGATTGAACCCTGATACATGGGGTTAAAGTCAAGGTCACACTATTAATGTTTCTAACACAGGACAAAGTAATTTCGTAGAAAGGTGGATATAGAAAGAGGGCCTATGTCAGTGGCCCTCCCCCATTAATTGTTCTAAACTCTGGACGTATTCTTTTCTTCTTTTCTTTTCTTTTCTTTTTTTCCCTATATCATCTTTGGATGCTTAGATTGTGAATAAATTATGGTATGTCCTAGAATTCTCTTTCTTGCATTTCAAGAGTTGAGTGCCAAGACAGTTATTCCATGTCGTGGTGACTAAATTGGAATGCACTGCATGTGTTTTGATTTCTTTTTTATGAGATCAAACCAGAATCTTCAGCCATATCCTGCTGCCTCCTGGTTCTCTGTAGATTCAAGAATCATGTTTGTTTTGGAACGCTCTATTTGACCCTTTGTGTTTTTACCCCATCTGGAGATCCTCTAGAGCCTCTGTGTCTTCCTTAATCTGCTCAGAGCAGAGCTGTCCTCAGTTCCTGGGCAGACACTACCGGGTTTGAACAGTGAGAGAAGAAGCTGGATGTCACTCACACTCTTTGTTCAGCACCTTGTTATAATGGCTTTTTGCAGACAACTGTACATGTGGCTGGTGAGTTTGAGTGTGAGCCACAAATTCGTTTCATTCCTTTCTTCCCATCATCACTAATAGCTCAGGTCCATGAGCATATTATATATGTGTAGCTGGGTGGTGTTTTGAGATAATAATTTAGGTTTTGTCTTGCTAATATTTCTCTTTTTCCTTTCCTCTATTCAAGTGGATTGTTGGCGCTGTGCTCATCAACCCAGTAGAATGCTAAGGCAGAGTGGAAAATCCCAAGAACGACCCAAAGTAAAGCCTGGTGCAATGGCATACACAGCTAGAAAGCAAATGTGGTCATAGAAAATATAATTTTAATTTTTATACTATGGATCTGTGTACTGAGATCACTCCAGCCTCATGTTTAATTTTCACATAGACATCCACTTTCCTACTTGTTTTGTCGATTCTTTTTAAAAATTATTGTTATTATTATTTGTTTGAGATGGAGTCTCACTCTGTCACCCAGGCTGGAGTGCAGTGGCATGATCATAGGTCACTGCAACCTCCGCTTCCAGGTTCAAGTGATTCTCCTGCCTCAGCCTCCCGAGGAGCTGGGATTACAGGCACCCACGGCCACACCTGGCTAATTTTTGCATTTTTAGTAGAGACGGGATTTCACCATGTTGGCCAGGCTGGTGTTGAACTCCTGACCTCAAGTGATCTGCCAACCTCCCAGAATGTTGGGATTACAGGCGTGAGCCACTGTGCCCAGCCTTAAATTATTTTTTAATTTTTTTTTTTTAGCCTGTCACTCAGGCTGGAGTGCAGTGGCATGATCATGGCCTCCACCTGCCAGGCTCAATGAATCCTCCTGCCTCAGCCTCCAAGTAGTTGGGACTAGAGTCATGTGTCACCAGGCTTGGCTAATTTTTCTATTTTTTGTAAAGACAGGGTCTTACTATGTTATCTAGGCTGGTCTTGAACTCTGGGCTCAAGTGATCCTCCTGCTTTGGCCTCCCAAAGTGCTGGGATTACAGGTGTGAGCCACTGCACCTAGCCTTGTCTATTCATTGTTGAAATATTCCATTTATTTCAGGGCAAAGGACACTACTTCACTTAGAGTGCAGGAGAAAGAAAATCAAGGGCTCTGGCACCTCCATTCACACAACAAATTTATGAATTGCTGAATATGTGCTAGGTTAGGTACTCCTTAGTACCTAGACTTGAATCAGATTCTTTTCTTGGTTCAAGTAACTTGTAGTCCAAAGCATAGAAAAATAAAGAAATGTACTCCATTAAGCAAAATGAAGTTGGCAACTCCCATAACAGAAGTTTCTGGACAGTCTGAAGACCAACCTTGAGGTGTGTGTGTGCATACAGAGATCTCTAAGGGAGAGGTGCACTCATCTTTACCCTTTGTTTCCTGTCTCTTCCTTTTAAGTCCTCTTATCCATAGTAAGCAATTTCCTCTAACTTTATGGTAACTGGTTTTGAAAAATGGCCTTTTGTGAAAACTCATCAAAAGTTATTTCAGTTCTTCATCTATAAAATAATGAGAGCAGATTTCATGATGATTACAATTGCTTTTTATCTAAAATAATGAATCCCTGCAAACCCCTGGATAAAGAATTGATGCCTCTTAGCCACATTCAAATTCCCTCATCAAAGAACTCAGGCAAGTGAATCAGTCCTAATAGCCCAACATCTCTGAACTTCAGAACATCATTACCCCGGAACATCATTACCTGGGTCACCGTTTAGTATTTAGCATGTACTACCTTGTATTCGCCTGTGATATGTGAGCTCCTGGTAGGCAGTAATGGGGTCTGACTCGGTCTTCATCCTTGTACCTGCAGGTGGTGTTCTAAGGCAATGGTTGCTCAAAGTGCCTGGTTTTCGACATCACTTGGTGAACTTTAAAAAATGAAATGACTGGCAGGGCGTGGTGGCTCATGCCTGTAATCCCAGCAGTTTGGGAGGCTGAGGCGGGTGGACCACCCGACGTCTGGAGTTCGAGACCAGTCTGCCCAATGTGGCGAAACCCTGTCTCTACTAAAAATACAAAAACTAGCCAGGCATGGTGGTGGGTGCCCGTAATCCCAGCTACTCGGGAGGCTGAGGCACGAGAATCGCTTGAGCCTGGGAGGCAGAGGTCGCAGTGAGCTGAGATGGCTGTGCCACTGCACTCCAGCCTGGGTGACAGAGAGCGAGACTCCGTCTCAAACAAACAAACAAACAAACAAAAACAAAAAGACTGACCAAAAAACAGACTTCCATATATCATGCCCAGATTTGTAGATTCAGTGGGTCTAGGTTGCAGCTCGGAAATCTGTAATTTTAGAACATTCCCTAGGTAATTTTGATGATCAGCCATGTTTGAAAACAAATGGTCTAAACTGAATCGAAACCCTGTATATGTGTGTGTGTGTGTGTGTGTGTGTGTGTAGTTCCTGCAATGAGATCTTCAATGTCTATATGCCTTTCTTGCTTCTGCCTATTGAGTTTCAGGTGCCTGCCACAATCCCTGATCTTACAGAATTCTCATTGTAGTGAGGTCAAAACTATAGTGTTTAACTCTTTGTGTTTTCAGTGCCTAGCCCCTCAGGGGCCAGCACACTGTAGGTGACCATTAATTACTTTATTGCTGGCTTTGACAAACCCAGTTTTCAGTGTGCCTGACCTACATGGTGCAGCCTATTAGCTTGGCAGGGGCAGGAGGGAGACTTTCTGGCTCGGACTTCCCTGAGGCCCTTCTTATTGCACACAGTCATGTTGGCAGCCCCACAGGCCCTTGCTTCACCCTTGGTGACTTCAAAATTTCCTGTATGACTGACTGTCTTTCAAGTGTCCTTTTACAGACGGGGAAACTGAGACTTTGAAAATAACTGTCCCGGGACCCCTAAGCTGGTTTGTGGTGGAGTTGGAGTTTGAACACAAATCAACAGAATGGATCTGATGCCCTATTAGTGGCTGACTCATAAAACCAGTTAGTCTTAATATGACACGTAGAATAATAACACTTATGACCTTAACCCTGGGCAATAGGCTGACAAAATGATCACTCAAATCAATTTTTTAAAAACTTGTTTTTGTTTGATCAAAGGAAGCATTTGTAGAAAAGATGAGTTGTTATTCATTCAAGCTTTTGCCCCTCCCTCCTAAAACACACACAATCTTTGTTACATTACCTCTGAATTCGGGTTTTAATTTAACATACTTAAGAGAACCCTAGCCAAGATGACAGTGTCAAAAGATCAGTCACAAGCAACTCAAGCAAGTCAGCAAAAAAAGACAAATAACCAATACTTATGATACATGAATCATTCTTTCTTCCTTATACATCTTAAAAATTGGTCTTAGTTTCTCATTTTAAATGTGCTTTCCTCCTTTGATTTATCTAAAACGTCCAAAGATATAAATATCTTTATATACAAATAAGTAGTATGGCAGTACATGTGACTTTATACATTTTACATTTGTAATTTAAAAAATCATGAAAAGTTTGCTTTGAACCTGTTGGCAAATTCTAAAAAGAAACTAATTTGAAAGATTTATAAATCAAATTTGTTAAGTGGCCAAACTAATTTTATTTGAAAATAACAAAATTCTAACTCGAGCAAAGCTGGTTGGAAAGAAGGAATAACTGCCTTCTCTAAGCTTTGTCAGCTAGGAAGCAGATAGGAATTAACAATCCCAAGAAGAGAATTTTTATGAAAAGAAATTGTAGTCATCATGCTGTAGAGTTTGAGCAGCTTATCTCAGAGGTTTAAACGGGTCCATCTCCCTAGAAGGTAGAAAAGGTGAATTAGCTATGATGTCATGATTTATGTAAATTATTGCTTTCCCCCTCCTTCTTCCCATCCCCATCACCTGCCTTCCTCCTGGCTCCTATTGGTTGCCTATTGAATTCCTACACTTTTTTGGCTTTGTTTCAGAGCTTTAATCTGTCATCCACCTGTGTGGAGGGTATAGGAATGGAAGCTTCATTTTGTTTTGCATCATGTATTTATTTATTTAGTCCTCAAGGAAGTTACATGTTATTTATTTATTTATTTTTGCTTTATTTTGTTTTTAATTTTTAAAAATTTCAATAGCTTTTGGGGTACAAGTGGTTGTTGGTTCAGTGGATGATGAATTAGGTACTGATGAATTATAAAATTGCAGTGCACCCATCACATAAGGAGAATACATTGTATACAATATGCATCATTTATTTTAAAAAATAATTTGGTAAGAGGTGCTGAGAGACCAAGTGCTACATGGAAAGCCACCACTAACAAGTAGGAGAGCTGGGATTTGAACCAGGGAGGCAGAACTCAGAGACTGTGTTAAGGGAAACTCGAAGCTATGCTACCTCACTGACTTTCATAAGGTTAGTAAATAACATTCAGTGCCATTTACTGAGCCTTCTAAGGATTCAAATGAATTCATGCTTGTCACCCTGTACTAGGCACTCCATTGACAACTGTAGGAGTAGGTATTAATAGCCACATTTTACAGAAAAGGAGCAGTTGAGGGCTACTGACTGGGCCAAGACCACACAGCTGACATTCAAACCAGGCCTCATAGCATGTATTTTAAGGCACATTCCCAACTACCACTTCATTTAAGGACTGTGCCAGGCTCAGGAAGCTCTCAGTAAATACTTTCTGCCTGAATGGATAGATGTTGATCTCATAACTCTTTCCATAAAATAGGCAAGAGGCAGTTGGAATAACTGAGACTATGAGAAGTTAGTGAGCTTGCTGGAGTCACTCAGCTAGTAAGCTGTGGAACTAGGCTGAGAGCCCAAGTCTTTCCGCAACGTCCTACTGGGGCAGGAATGCTGACCAGTCCCATGAGAGGCCAACTGCCCACGAGAAAAGAATCTTCAGCAGACTGACTTTAAAACTGCAGCTCTTGTGCACTGAAATATTTAGTAGTGAAATTTTGTGATGTCTAAAAATTACTTTCCAAGAGTCCAGAAAGAGAGAGGGTGAGGAAATATTAACAATTTTGTGAGCATGGGTGACAGTATATATGTGTTCATTGCACCATTCCTTCAACTTTATGTAGATTTGAAGTTTTCAAAATAAAAAGTTGGAGGAGGAGGGGGGAGAGAGACAGAGAGGAGAGATGAAGGGAGGGAGGAAGAAAGGAAGGAAAAAAATAGACAAGTCTGCTGGTGTACATTCACTTTCTGTGTCTCTGGTGCCCATGTACTGACAACCATGGAGTCCATCTACTGTCTTTCAACTATCGAGTGACTCAGCCATTAAGATCTCCAAAATATGGTGTCCAGATAAATGAAACTCGCTAAAAGGAACCAACGTACTGACACCTTTGAATGTGTCTTTAAATTGAAAAATAATTCTCAGGTTTAGCAAAGTATTATCAACAGTTCAAAGAGTAATCATATTTTCTTTCTTTCTTTTCTTTTTTTTATTTTTTCAAAAAAAGTCTTGTTCTGTTATCCAGGGTGTAGGCAGTGGCAAGATCTCAGCTCATGCAGCCTCAGTATTGTGGGCTCAGCTGATGCTCCCAGCTCAGCCTCCTGAGTAGCTGGGACTTATGGGTGCAAACCACCACATCTGCTTAATTTTTTGTATTTTTAGTAGAGATGAGGTTTCACCATGTTGCCATGGTCAAGACCAGTTCAAGGCTGGTCTTGAACTCCTGGGCTCAAGTGATCCTCTTGCCCTGGCCTCCCAAAGTGCTGGGATTACAGGCATGAGCCACCGTGTCCAGCCAAAGTAATCATATTTTCAATAAATCTTGCAAAGAGAATTTACCACCCAGCCAAAATATGTAGAAACTGAAACTTCAGTATATAATTTAGCAAACATTCATTCACTTTGGATGAATTACAAGATTTAAATGCTCAATGTTCTCAGTTGCTATCATAAAAATAATTGTGGTGGATTGCTAGTTGGTAGTTTCTTTTCCTCTCTAGTACGTTTAAAGACCCAAACATTTAAATACAATACAATAGAACTGAAAATTTGTAGAATAAAAGGCCGGGCACGGTGGCTCAAGCCTGTAATCCCAGCACTTTGGGAGGCCGAGAGGGGCGGATCACGAGGTCAGGAGATGGAGACCATCCTGGCTAACACGGTGAAACCCCGTCTCTACTAAAAAATACAAAAAAAAAAAAAAAAAAAAAAACTAGCCGGGCGAGGTGGCGGGCGCCTGTAGTCCCAGCTACTCCGGAGGCTGAGGCAGGAGAATGGTGTGAACCCGGGAGGTGGAGCTTGCAGTGAGCTGAGATCCGGCCACTGCACTCCAGCCTGGGTGACAGAGCGAGACTCCGTCTCAAAAAAAACAAAAAAACAAAAAAAAAACATGCATTTTACTGCTGATTTGGGGGACTTATTTATATTTTTCATTTTTAAAAAGTAATATATAATTAGTAAAATTTTTTAATACTGTAGGCTAGATTAAAGGAAAAAAGTTAGTCTTCTTACCTAGAAATAACAATTATTTAACTTTTGGTTGGATTTCCTTCGTTTTTGTTTTCTATTCACAGAATTTTGTTTTCTCCTACTTATATAATTGTATATTATGTACGATTTTTGTAACCTGCTAATAACAGTATCTCATAAGGATTTTCAATATTACTGCAGTTTTGGGGGAAACATTCTTTTAAGATAGGGAGAATTAAATAATAAAAAGAGATACTGTGACAGGATATATAAGAAATTAGGTAACCTTACCTAGGTGAGGAGACTGGAGGGAACTGGGTGGATAGAAGACAAAGGCCGGAGGGAGACTTTCCAACTGAATAGCTTTATATATTTCTCCGTATAATATATATAAATATATAAATAGCTTTATATATTTCTTTATATATTTCTCTGCATGTATACATGCACATATTTAGTTTTTGAGTTAAATACATGTAATGCTTATTTAAAATAAATTTATTTACTCATTTATTTATTGAGACAGGGTCTCGCTCTGTCGCACAGACTGGAGTGCAGTGCTGCGATCTCGGCTCACTGCAACCTCTGCCTCCCAGGTTCAAGTGATTCTCGTGCCTCAGCCTCCTGAGTAGCTGGGGCTACAGGCATGTGCCACTATGCCTGGCCTTCTTATTTAAATTTTAAATAAAATAATTTGAGTCATTTAAAGTTTTACCATAACATTATGTTACGTGAATAGACCTTTATTTACATATATTTGCATAATCCCCCAATTAGGGAATTCTCAAGTTTTATTTTATTTTTTTCTTCATATATCAATCTGTGCTTTTAATAACTTTATGTAAGTATGTGAATAATTGCCTAATTTGATTTGGGTATTAGTTGAAATAATCAGACTGTGTTACTGTCTGCAAGTCTTTTTATTTTTAGTATTTTGTTGTTGGTATTTTACAATGTTATTTAGAGACTAAAGCCTGAGTGATTTCCCTTTTTTCTTCCCATATAAGAACCACCTCTTTTTCTGTATCAGAAATCATATCAAATCTAGGTTTTGCACTGGTATGTTCTGTTCATCTGAGGAAGTGAGAACATGCCAGCCCAGACCATGATGTACTATTGCTGACATTGTACCCATATGACAAATGCTCATTTCAGGTTGATCTTCATATAAACATCATTGTAAATGTTTATATATAGTCAGAGTCCTTTGTCTCCAGAACTATGGTCAACTGGATGTGAGGCTGAAAATTATGGCCAACTTCAGCCTGGGTGTCTTAATGTGCTCTGGGTTCCAGTAATGCAATGTGTCTGTCTCCATGAGCTGACAGACTGGCTTGACTGGACTTCCCAACCTGGGCTGGTTTTCTGCAGGTGGTCACACTTGCCCCCTCATTCCCTCAGTGCTGGTGGCCTGACCTGGCCTCCCTCGTGCTGAGAAGAAACAGCAAAAGCCTTAACTTACCCCACAGCAGCCACAACACTGGCAGTCGCCACAGAGGGTCCCCAGGAGGCCATTGACCACCTGGATGGCGCAGAGAACCATCTGGATTCCTCCTACGACCAGCAGGATGGAGAAGAGGGTCAGATTCCAGGGAATCACATCGGCAGGCTTGTGGCACTCTTTCCACAAGGCTTTATCATTGAGATAATCCCTGTTAGTGATATGGGGGACAAAGGAAACATTTGTAAAAAGTGTGCAATTGCCTCGACTAGAAAGTTACCATAATGATGTTTCTTATGCTCTACTTTCCATCCAAAACTAGCTTCAGGAGAAAATACTCTGTACTAACAATTTAAATACCACAAAACTTACAGTTTTTATTGAGTACACCCTGTGTGTCAGATCCTGTTCTAATCAATTCACACATATTCACTCGTTTATTCCCCATAGAAACCTCTGGTTCCCTTTTTCGGTTTCACAAATAGGGAAGCAGAGGCACAGAGAGGCTAAGTTACTTTCTCCCAGGTCACACAACTGTCAGAACAATTTTCGTTAGCTGTCCAAAAAGACGGGCAAATTCACCATCTATGATGGGAACAGGAAAATGAAGACATTCCAGTGGTAGAATTTCACAAATGTTCACAGCTTTATCCTAGCTATCGTTGTTAGAGAGACCGTTTTGACTTTTGACAGATGACTTGTCAAGTGTAGTGGCCATCTGAAGTCATGTAAAGTACAAATGTGTCATATAGCTAAAGGGAAGAGCTTGATTTCAAGTCTTAATTTTAACTAAACTGTGAATTTGACTCACTATATTTTTGTTAACATGTAGGAATCTCTCATACACAAAGATGTAATTAGTTTTCCTCAAAAGGAACAAATATCTGTTGCCTTAATACATATTTTACATAAAATGTGAATTAGGAGAAACTGCAATATATTTATATTTTATTATATAGAGAAAGAGTTTATTGCAATATAAAGGGCATTGTGGCCGGGTGCAGTGACTCACACCTGTAATCCCAGCACTTTGGGAGGCCAAGGTGGGCAGATCACCTGAAGTCAGGAGTTTGAGACCAGCCTGGCCAACATGGCAAAGCCCTGTCTCTACTAAAAATACAAAAAATAGCTGCGCGTTGTGGTGGGCACCTGTAATCCCAGCTACTTAGGAGACTGAGGCTGGAGAATTGCTTGAACCCGGGAGGTGGAGGTTGCAGTGAGCCGAGATCATGCCATTGCACTCCAGCCTGGGCAACAAGAACAAAACTCCATCTCAAAAAGGGCACTGTGCCTTGAAGGATAAATGTGAAGTATACTATTTTGAGGTAAAAATGAGTAAAGTGGGTAAAATGTTGTGGATTATTATGACTCTTTACATTCTTAGAGGTTCAAATTGGTCTCTTTGTTTCCTCCATCCTTTCAGAGCCTTAATGAAAAACTCTTTATCTATCTACTGAATTAATGTTGATGTTATTGTTTTTAGATCTTTATAACATTCATGGAAAAGGAAGGAATGAACATTTTGCTCTTGATTTCAAAATAAAACATTGTTTATAGCATTGATTCATCTTTCCATAAGAGTACAGGTACTAGTAGCTTGCTAGCTATGTGCCTTGTGTACTTACCTGTAAAATGGGAGTTACATTATCATATCATAGGGTTATTGTTAGGACTACGTGAGTTAGTATGAGTAAAGTGCTTGGATCAGTGCTTAGCATATAGTAAGTGCTCAGTAAATGCTAGTATTGTCATTATTTTACTTAATCTAAGCAGTCTAATCTACTGGAAAGAGCTGGTATTTTGGATTCAGATGAACCGGATTTGAACCCAAGCATTCTCGTTAATAGCTATGTATTCCTCATGCAAGTTACTTACCTCCTTTAGCATCAGTTTCTTTCTTTTTCTCTTTTAAAAAAAAAAAAAAAAAAAAAAGACATGGAGGTTTCACTATACTGCCTAGGCTGGTCTCAAACTCCTGAGGTTAGTCATCCCACCTGGGTCTCCCAAAGTGTGGTGATTACAGGTGTGAGTCACCACACCCAGCCAGTGTCAGTTTGTGTGTGTGTGTGTGTGTGTGTGTGTGTGTGTGTGTGTTTAAATCTATATAACGGACTAAGAACCACATCACAACTGTGAGAATTCACTGAGATGATACATCTTCTGCATAGTTGTGTGAGATTGTCGTTTTTTTTTTTTTTTTTTTTTGAGATGGAGTTTCATTCTTGTTGCCCAGGCTGGAGTGCAATGGCACGATCTTGGCTCACTGCAACCTCTGCCACCCGGGTTCAAGCGGTTCTCCTGCTTCAGTTTCCTGAGTAGCTGGGATCACAGGCACACACCACCATGCCCGGCTAATTTTGTATTTTTGGTAGAGGCGGGGTTTCTCCATGTTGGTGAGGCTGGTCTCGAACTCCCAACCTCAGGTGATCCTCCCAAAGTGTTGGGATTACAGGCGTGAGCCACAGCGCCTGGCCAAGACTGCTCTTTTCAGTACTTTTTTTTTTCTCATTAAACTTTGCTTTAAAGGGTCTCAAAATTCTGTGGCAGATTTTTGGTCAAGTTGTTTCCATTAAAAAGTACTGGTTTTAGAAACTAATAACTTAGCCAGGCGTGGGGGCACACACCTGTAATCCCACCTACTTGGGAGGCTGAGGTGGGAGAATCGCTTGAACCCAAAAGACAAAGGGTGCAGTGAGCTGAGATTGCACCACTGCACTCCAGCCTGGGTGACAGAGTGAGACCCCATCTCAAAAACAAACAAACAACCTAGTAACTTAAAACTGCTTCATGAAAAAAAAAGAAAAAATCCCAAATGGTTCATAAAACATTCTCCTTTCCTTCTGAAGGTTTTAGGATGCATTGTTAACATTAACCAGCCTTTGACTATTAAACTTAAATGGCCAAATGAGACAGACGGTTCTGAGGTCGTTCTTCTACCACTGATTAAGACTGTGGTGGCAGGTATTAGGGATAATATTCACTTAGTCTTCTGCGCTTTCTGGGAAGACTTGGTGATCTTGCCAAGCCTTCTGGTCAGCAACCTTCTTGTTCACTGTTTTGATGACACCCACAGCGATTGTTTGTCTCATATCAAAAACAGCAACATGACCCAGAGGAGGATAGTCAGAGGAGCTCTCAACACAAATGGGCTTCCCAGGAACCACATTAATGACGGCAGCATCACCAGATTTCAAGAATTTAGGGCCTGCTTCTTACCAGAATGGTGATCAATCTTTTCCTTCAGCTCAGCAAACTTGGAAACAATGTGACTTGTGTGACAAGCAGCAGAAGGGCGTAGCTAGCACTGATTTGGCCTGGGTGGTGCTTCATTTTAGCAGTGAAGCCAGGTGCTCCCATTGGTGGGTCATTTTTGCTGTTACCAGCAATGTTGCCACTACAAAAATCTTTGACAGATGCGTTCTTAACAGTGAAACCCCCATTTTCCCCAGGAAGAGCTTGCAGCATGGTGCATTTTAACAGACCTTAGTTGTAACATTGACTGGAGCAAAGGTGACCACCATGCTGGGTTTGAGAACACCAGTTTCCACTTAG
This sequence comes from Macaca nemestrina, assembly GCF_043159975.1. Classification (NCBI taxonomy): domain Eukaryota; kingdom Metazoa; phylum Chordata; class Mammalia; order Primates; family Cercopithecidae; genus Macaca; species Macaca nemestrina. Next base: position 52,077,718 of record NC_092126.1, on the reverse strand, counting down.
CACATAGGTACCAACATCACCAACTTTGTAGACATCTGGAGGGGCAAGATGCAAGGGCTTGTCAGTTGGATGAGTTGGTGGTAGGACACAGTCCAGACTTTCAAGCAGCATGGTTCCATTGGCATTGCCATCTTCATGGGTGACTTTACATCCCTTGAACCAAGGCATGTTACTACTTGGCTCTAGCATATTGTCACCATTCCAACTGGAAATTGATACAGATGCTGCTGTGCTGGGGTTGTAGCCAATTTTCTTAATGAAAGAGCTAACTTTCTTAATGATTTTCTTGTGTCTCTTCTGACTGTAGAGTGGCTCGGTGGAATCCATTTTGTTAACATCAACAATTGGTTGTTTCATCTCCAGCAGGTAAGCAAGAAGGGCATGTTCATGGGTCTGCCCATAGAGATATCAGCTTCAGATTCACCAACACCAGCAGCAACAATCAGGATAGCACAGTCAGCCTGAGATGTGCCTGTAATCATGTTTCTGATAAAGTCTCTGTCCTGACCATCAATGACTCATGCAGTATTTGCTGGTCTCAAACTTTCTCAGGGTGATGTGTCACACTCACACTCATCTTACCATTTATTCAAGACCCAAGCATACCTGAAGGAGCTCTTTCCCTTCTTAGCATCAAATTCGTCGATGATTCTTTGGTAGATTATACCACATTTGTCGATCAGTTGGCAAGTAGCAGTGGACTTACCTGAACCTACGTGTCCAATAACGACAATATTGATATGAGTCTTATTCTTTCCCGTTTTGGCTTTGATTTAGGGGTAGTTTTCATGACACCTGTGTTCTGCTGGCAAACCCATTGTGAAAATGCCTTTTTTTTTTTCCAACATGAAACACCCGCCTTTCTGTTCTGCATTTTTCCATTTAGTCCTTTCTATCTTTACAATGTTAAAACATGGTAATTATAAAAGGTTATAAAGATACAATATTTTCCAGGCACACTTGATGAAGAAAAGGTTCTGAGGTGAAAGAATTGGCAATCCTGAGTCCCGGGCCTCTTTGGAGAGCCTGAACAGTGGTGGGATGACAGCACCTCCTGGTGGTAGGATTTGTGAAACGTTTATGGGGGAAAGTAGAAGCAAGGATTGAATTTGGGTGGCTGGAGAAATCACGAGTCCCTCTCCTGCTGCAGGCTCACCCCTCACAAAACACCACATGGCCACACTCAGGCCCTTCTTCTCTCCCCTCAAACTCTCCGGTTCTGGCGGTCTTTGAGACTCTGGCAAAAAAGGCTGTGTTCACGTTCAGTTTGATCATTGTGTCCAACTCCCCAAACCCAGGGAGAGAGGGGTCCTGAGTTTTTCATGGACCTGGCAGTGAAGCAAGGAGAGCAGAAGCAGTTTAGATGCACTTAACTGATGTTTTAAAGCATCCAATTATTATGCAGGTGTTTCCACCGGAGCTGTAGTAATACCATCAACATGGGAGCAGAAAGCCACAAATTTCACAGAACTCTCTTCTCAGCTGAGGACAGGAACCAGGGGGTCCGAATATGAATGCTTTGCTGGTCTGCTCTGTCTGATGAATTCAGATGCCACCTCCTCTGGAAGAAGCTCCACGATGCTTCTGCCCTCAGCCTGGGTTTGGTTTCCTTCTGTGCTCCCCAGCGCTCTGTGTTTCGTCCCTGTTGTACAGAGCCCCTGGACCCCGTGCTGCCACCAACTGTCCATTTGTTTGTCTTCTCTTCAGGACTATAAGCTCCCAAGGGCAAAGACCATGTGCCACTGTCTCTGTCCCCAGTTCCAGCACAGGGAGTGCTTCATAGACAGCAGCAGGTCTCATTTCCTGGGTCCTCTGTGCCAGGCTCTGGGTTAGCTGCTTTCCATCATCTTTCCTAATGCTCCAGGGAGCTGCTACTTTACTTGAACAGTACTTGGCATAGAGTAACCTTCAGTAAACAATCACTGAATGAATGAACATATACCCATTTTACAGATTAAGAAGGTGAGGCTAATAAATGGAAGTGCCTGGGTTTGATCTTAGGTCTGTCTGACTCCAAAGTCATCGCTCTTATCCATTACACAAATGCCCTTTGTTGGAGCAGTTATTTCCTTAGCATATTTGAAATGATTTATTTATGATATTTGATTTATACATCTATAATGGTATGTGAATCAAGGGTTACTTATATCACAATAAAGAGTTTTTTTGAGCCTTATTTATGTGTGGTTGAAAGGATTGAAATTAAGTCAAAGAATCATTATAAAAGCATAACAATTTTAAAGTTTTAATCATGAAAATAAATTCCACTTACAATAATACTTTATATTCATAAAAATGAATAATAAGGCTGAATCAAGGAAGTATGTGGTCGGAACTGTGCTGAGTGCTTTATGTACCTCGTGTTATTTACTCTCATCTGAACCTGTGAAGTGCATGTTGCTGTTACTCACATTCATTTCACAGATGAAGCCTGAGAGATAGACGGTATACGGCAGAGGTGTGGCTAGACCCTAAGTCAGCCAAGGGCAAAACTGGCTCCTAACATTTGTGAACTGTTTTTGGTTCATGAAACCTAACATTACATGGTGCAAATCCAATATCATCCTATTAAGGTGGCTTTCAGCTCTTGGGAATATGTTCACAAGCAGCTTATGATATTCTTTGCTAATAAGTAATTTCTGAAGTGCAAATGCAGATGGTCTTAGCTGAATGTCAAGGCAGAACATTTAACTGTGTTCAGTTCCGTGTCTTAGTGTCTGAACCACAGATGTGAGGGTGCTCTCCTTGCCCTTGACTCTTTCTAAGGAGGTGGAGAGTTGCAGCCTGGCCCAGTAGTGCCATGCATGGACCCATCCCTCCCTGACTACTGACCACTCCTGGCTCTTCCTCTATTTCCCCTCCTATGGCTGTCCCCACACCCTATGCAGGCTGCTTTCATTTCAGCAGCTCAGGGTCAAGGGAGGGATGGCCAATTGTCTCAGGGAGGAAGGCCTTGGATGGGAGGAGGTTCTACCTCAAAGGAAGCCAAGAGGGTGTATTTCAAAATGCCCAAGTTTCTTTTTCCTTCTAGGGTGTTTCTTTAATATGGTTCTCAGGACAGAACAAGTTAACTACTTTTGCTCCCTCCCTTAATATTATCATCAACAAACATTTCTGAGGAAAACAGTGCTAAATGCTACGACATTGCAGAGCCCTGGATTTTGTGCACTAAATTCGAAATCTCAGAGTCCACCTTGATTAGCTTCCCCTTTTCTCCTCACACCTAAACCTGATGACTCCATTTCAAACACTCTCTGAAATTTGTCTTTTTTGAGCCCCAATTCTGCTGCCTGGGTGATGTTCACCATCTTATCTGGATTATGACGGCAGCTTTTATCTCTCTTTAGTTCCTGAACCCTCCTATTTACTTTCCACATCACTAGCACCACCATGCCTCTAAAAGTCCAAAGTAGCCATGCCATGTCTTGCTTGAAGTCCTCTGCTGTGCCCTGATGCCCTGAAGGTCTGGCTGCCTCTCAGTCTCACCACATCGTGTGGCGGTCCCTTCTGCAAATCTCTCCTCATTCACACTGAGCTTCTGCCACGCAGTGCTCTGATGTTCCCTAAGCATGGCAGCCTTTTCATGCCTGAAATGCGTTTCTCCTCCCTCACTGGAAGGCAAACTTCTGCTCATCCTCCAAAATCAGCCCATGTCACCTTCTCGAAGAAGGTTCCCCCACACTCCTTCTCCATCTCACACTTTCTGCATTATGAGGATCTGTTCCATGTGTTCACCCTAACCCACATGCTGATAGGGCAGGAACCATGTCTATTCATTTTTTGTTCCATGTTTGGGATAGGCTTCAGCACAAAATAAGATACTTACTACGCACACACACATACACACACACACACAGGTGTATATATACACCTATATATAAAAGTAGATATGTGTATATGTAGATATATAAATCGTGTGTGTGTGTGTATATGTGTGTGTATATATTATATATATATATTTTGAGACAGGGTTTGGCTCTGTTGCCCAGGCTAGAATGCAGAGGCATGATTACGGCTCACTGCAGCCTCAACCTCCTGGGCTCAAAAGATCCTCCCACATCAGGCACCTGGAGTAGCTGGGACTACAGGCATGCACAACCATGCCGAGCTGATATTTTAATTAAAAAAAAATTTTTTTTTCTTTTTTTGTAGAGGGGCGGTGGGGTGGGGAATTCTCCCTATGTTGCCCAAGCTGGTCTTGAACTCCTGGGCTCAAGCAATCCTTCCACCTCAGCATCCCAAAGTGCTGAGATTACAGGCATGAGCCACCACTCCCAGCCAATTAAAAAAAAAATCCTGCTACTAATTACTAGCCATTGAGCCCTGGGAAAGTTAACCTTTTTCAGCTTCATTTTTCTCTTTCAGGGATAAAAATTCTTCTCAGATTTATGAGGAAGATTAGGTGAGATAATGCACATAAAAACACTTAGCACTTAATCATTGGGAAGAAAAAGAAGAAGGAAAAGGAAGAAGAGGAGAGAAAGAAAAAAGAGAAGGAAAAGAAGAAAAGGAGGGGAGGGAAGAGGAAGAAGAACAAGAACAAGAAGAAGCAGTTGCCACCACAGCTGCCCTTTGGTAATAAGGGACAAATGACAACTGTCTCAAGTTTTCTCGTTTTGGCTCATACAAGTGACTGATCCTTTCTAGTCTCTGAGCAGCTGTGTATGAGTGTTAGGTTTCCAGCTATAACAACAGTTACTATATGCTGATTGGATAAGAAGATTCCACAGACCCTTTTAAACTATCAGATACTAGTATAGTACAGTATAGTAAAAGGAGTAGGAGGTAGAATCCAATGAGTTTTGCCAACAGGGAATCTAGGCAAAAAGCAGACAGTATGAGTCAATATAAATTGTGTTCTAGAAAAAACACTGTGACTTCAAGTGAGAAAACTTGGATTTGAGCTTCCGCCATTAAGAAACTGTATTCCTCTTGTCAAGTCACTTGTCCTCTCTGGGCCTCGGCTATCCTGCCTCCGAAGGAGAGTTAAATAATCTCATAAACTTTTTGTGAGGAGCAAATGAAACAATGTAGGTAACAGCACTTTGTTAACTGAAAACACTAAGCTATAGAAAGTTCAATTATTGCCGTAAGAAATTCAAGGTGAACTTCCGCAGTCAAAGGGAAGATTTGGAGCTGGCAGTGGTAGATAATATCAAAAAGGAATGTGAGTTCTTGTCTCAGAAGGGAGGAAACAGGATTTGAGGAGACAACAGAATGCTGCTGAAGGTTTGCCAGATGGCAGAGAGGGTGCAGTGAGATCTGGGCCCATCCCCTGAATGCCCTTCCTGTAGCCATCATGGCATATTTTATACCTTGCGCAAAGAGCAGCCTTACATCTTACATGGGATTAAATTAAAACATAAGTAGTCAAAATCATCCTGGTCAGTGCAGGACAGAAAGATGTGTACTATGAAAGGCTAAGACTTGAAGTTAGAAGTCCTGAGTTTGAGTCCAGCACTGTCCTCAACTAACAATGTGACTTTGAAGCTCGTTAAACTTATTAAACCTGCCTTGGCACAGAGTAATTACCTCTTGAGGTTACTATGAAGATTAAATTATAAATTTGTGGGATAAAGATCTTTACAGCCTACAAAGTACCATGACAATATGAAATGTTATCTTAATGAGGCTATTAACATTAACACGAGAAACCTACAATGATTTCAATGTCATTTTCTGTACACGCACTTAAACGATTGTTTAATTATAGGCAATTTGGGGTATTAGTGAAAGCCCTTGGGCCCAGTTAGTAATTATTCTTGTTTTCTATTATAAGATTTGCAACGAAAACTATTACTCTGTTTATTAATACTATTAGTTGCCTTGTGTTGCTGGTAATAAATATTTGGGTGCAAGTGATGACACAACAAATCTCTTCCTTCCCTCAGGCTAAAGGAGGCATCCATCCTCTTTTAGTTATTTCTCCTGGGATCTGTCAAAGGAGCAATTCGAAGTGAGATTCTATGAACTTTGCTGTACTCCACAACTCCAGCTCTGCCTCAAAGGAGCACCGAGCCTGACACTTGCATAAGGATGAAGACATGACATTGTGTGCAGTCTCCCCTTGGGCAATTTATCTGCCCGTGCCCCTTGTGGTGACAGGTGGGCATTGCAGGGTGTGGTCTTACCCGTCGTGGAAGGGGTAGCCCCATGTACTATTGGCCATGAGGCATTTAGGACCCTTGTTGATTGAAATGGCTGAGACGATAAACGAGTATCCAGCTCCCAAGAATCCAACCACAGCAAATATCGTAGAGGTGAACATCTGAAAGAGAAGGAGAGAGACAGTCAAATTCTCCAGGTGGTCCAGAGGATACACTCAGCAAACCTAATCCACCTGCTGTTGAACATGGTGACTACAAGAAGTTATGGGGTAGGAGCTGGTCTTTATAGTAGATGGGGCCTGTGGGGTCTTCTAGAATGAATTTTGGTATCTTCTTTTCCCTTCTTCATTCCCATTTCCATTTCTTTTTCACCTTTTCATTGATGACGGAGGTGTTGATTCTGTTACCTTTGAGCCATGGGCTTTTAATCTTGTTAAAGATAACCTCTCCTCCCCAGGGCTGATACATAAAGCCAATCTATGATAGAATCAAAGAACCTTAGGATTGGCAGTAATCTTTTTTTTTTTTTTTTTTTTTGAGACGGAATTTCGTCCTTGTTGCCTAGTCTGGAGTGCAATGACATGATCTCAGCTCACTGCAACCTCCACCTCCCAGGTTCAGACGATTCTCTTGCCTCAGCCTCCTGAGTAGCTAGGATTACAGGCATGCGCCACCACGCCCGGCTATTTTTTTGTATTTTTAGTAGAGACAGGGTTTCACCATGTTGGCTAGGCTGGTCTTGAACTCGTGACCTCAGTTGATTCGCCTGCCTTGGCCTCCCAAAGTGCGGGGATTACAGACATGAGCCTCCGCACCTGGCCCGGCAGTAATCTTAAAAGTTTTCTGGTCAAATTATCCTGCTAAGGCCAGTCACTATGGTGTCTCATGTGACAGGCAGGTTCTACTTATGAGAAAGAGTAAAAGTTTAGAACCCCTCCTCACAGGCCCTCATTACGTTCCTTGAGGCCAAAAAGATCAAGTCTAACCTGTCTTCCATTTAGCATCAGTCTTTAAAATATCTGAAGATTGCCTTGACATCTTTCACCCCTTCTACCACCCTTGGAGCGTTTTCTTTTCTTTAGGTTAAACAATCCAAAAAATTCCATTCTTTTAAATATTTTTCTATGATGGAGATTAATTAATGAAAAACAAATGAGACTACCATTTTTTTTTTCAATTTTAAAATCAAAATAGAATTATTGACTGCAAAAGGCAGAACCAATCCTGGAGTCCAACTAGGTTAACTCCCCTTACGGATGAAAAAACGTAGGCCCAGGGATGTTAAGAACTTTTGCAATATCCATTCTAGACAATAACTAGAAAGTAGCATGAAAACATTTAAAATTTTGGAGAAAGAGGCAGAAAACGATCACCTCTATTGCTTTGATGACAAAGTACAGGGTTTAAAGTCAGCAGACCCAGACCCAGCCTCATATCTCAGCTTTGCTAGTCTTCTCTGATGTAATGACTTTGCATAATGAATGTGTTCTCAGAGCTTTAGTTTTATCATCTTAAAATGGGCATGATAGAGCCTACCTAAAATGTCTGTTGTGAACATTAGATGTGGCAACCTAAGTTAAACGTCAGCTATTTTCCCTTTCCCCTTTCATGTTATTAACAATCTTACCATAGTACATATCTGGGATGGGGTGGGGTTTGAAGGTGAAGAGGACCTGATTGTGCCTAGGTGATTGGAATCTATGTAATAATGGAGTTCTACTTTAGCTGGTATCCATTTTCATATCATAAATCAATGTATTTTGGATGCAACTTTTTAAAAAATTCTTTTTAATAGAAAATTTAACTCTTTGCCAACTCATCTGATTGATGCAACGTTTTGATACCGAGCTCTAACTTCATGTGCTTTGTCTGACTCTCCTTGTAGAACTGACCCTTCATTCTTCATCTCTTCCAACCCCTGTACTCTAGATTGCACAAACTCTATCACAGCACAATGCCTCTAATACAATAATGCATAGGGTTTTGTTGTTGTTGTTGTTATTTAGACAGGGTCTTGCCCTGTCACCAGGCTGAGTGCAGTGGTGCAATCACAGTTCACTGCAGCCTCAACTTCCTGAGCTCAAGTGATCCTCCCACCTCAGCCTCCTAAGGAACTAGGACTACAGGCATGCACCACCATGCCCAGCTAATGCATAGCTTTTTATGGCTGTCTTCTCCAAATAGAGCACAAGTTCCTTGAAGTCACGAACAATAAGTTATTTGAAGATAGGGCATTGTTCCAAACTTAGCATAGTCTTACAGTTTTTCTTCTTCCTAGCTTATCAAAGTCACTGGATAATGATTTGTTACATGTTTTCAATGGCTAAGGTTTCATATTACTAATTGTTTAGATTTTTCCCCTTATTGTTTATGCTTAGGGTATCTAAATCCACTCTCAGCAGCAAGAACATTCATGACTTTAACCTAGGTCAGAAGTAAGTGAACATTTTGGCCAATTTCTCATGTTAAAACAAGCAATCTCTTTTCCAAAGGATGTATGGTTGAATAAGTTTGAGAATTGCTGGATTACATAAATAAGTTTCATTCCTGCTGCACTTCTAAAAATATAGTACTTATGAGACATGAATTTATGTGACCTTCTGAGAAGGAAATCTACTATGTATGCTGGAATATAAGGAAAATCATTCACTCTCACATATTCCTCAGAAATGAGGGAATTACCTTAGAGTTGAGTCCTTATTTCATCTATCAGGCAATAAGGTATTTCCTCAAACACTTTATTTTGAACAACCAAGTACTGCGCAGAGAAGACATCAATCAGAAACAACTCAATCATTGTTAGATGACGGAATTGTGTTAAAAACTTTTTCTTAACACATATTTATTAATTATTATAAAAAGGTTGACCCCATAGTTCCTAGTTCTGGAGATTATAGTTAACAAACCTTTTAAAGGGCATTCTAGGCCTGGCGTGGTGGCTCACAACTGTAATCCCAGCACTTTGGGGGGCCGAGGCGGGCGGATCACGAGGTCAGGAGTTCGAGACCAGCCTGGCCAATATGGTGAAACCCCCCCCTCTACTAAAAATATAAAAAAATTAGCTGGGCACAGTGGTGTGCGCCTGTTGTCCCAGTTACTCAGGAGGCTGAGGCAGAAGAATTGCTTGAACCTGGGAGGCGAAGGTGGCAGTTAGCTGAGATCATGCTACTGCACTCCAGCGTGGGCAACAGAGCAAGACTCCATCTCAAAAACAAACAAACAAACAAACAAATAGCGGGGTGCGGTGGCCCATGCCTATAATCCCAGTTACTCAGAAGGCTGAGGCAGGAGAATCGCTTGAGCCAGAGGCATATCTTGCAGTGAGCCGAGATTGCACCACTGCACTCCAACCTAGGTGACAGAGCAAGACTCCATCTCAAAAAAATAAATAAATAAATGGCATTCTAAAATAAGCACACTTCGTGTTGATAATTGTGGTGATCATTACTATATACCTGTAGGAGGAATGTTTGAACATTGTCTTTGTCTTTTGAGAGTTGATATTTGTGACTAATGGTGAAATTTTCCCTGACAACATCATGCATAGACACATAAATGTTGTATTCAAACTTAAGTGGAAAAGAAGATGTGCTGTGGGAGCCTTTTGATGGCTCAAAGTGTGTCTTTAGTAGTAGCAAAGACATTGATGAAAAGAAACATGAATATTATTTATTTTAAAATAAATTGGCCAGGCGTAGTGGCTTAAGCCTATAATCCCAGCACTGTGGGAGGCTGAGGTGGGCAGATCACTTGCTCCCAGGAGTTCAAGCCTAGCCTGGGCAACATGGCGAAACCTCATCTCTACAAAACCTACAAAAATTAGCCAACTATGGTAGTGCGCGCCTGTAGTCCCAGCTACTCAGGAGGCTGAGGTGGGAGAATTGCTTCAGCACGGGACATGGAGGTTGCAGTGAGCCGAGATCACACCACTGCACTCCAGTATGGGCGACAGAGTAAGACTCTGTCTCAAAAAAAAAAAAAATAAATAAATAAATGGGAGAAACGTCAGTTCACAATCAATATATTAAAATTATTTCATATTTTATATAACATGATTTAAAATGTTTATGTCACAGAAAGTTTATATATTAGTTTTGGTTAAAGAGCTTTTTTGAAGTTTCTTCATGGGAAAATAAGACATGGTTTTATGTTCAGATTTGCCTTATATCTGCAGTTGAGTATCCATGGTACTTGCAGTTTTCCATTCTTATTGTATCCCATAAGTTTTTTTTGTTGTTTTTGTTTTTGTTTTTCCTGTGAGTCCTTATAAAAAAACACTTTGGAAAATACTGCTACAATTTTTTTTTTAGTTTATTTTAAATAGAGATGGGTCTCACTGTGTTGCCTAGGCTGTTCTCAAACTCCTGGTCTCAAGCCATCCTCCTTCCTTGGCCTCCCAAAGTACTGGGATTACAGTACTGGGATTACTGAGCCAACATACCTGGCCTACAGTTCTTACTGAGAGCTTATATGGCTGGTTTCCTGTTTCTTAGCCACCTCCATGCTCCAACCAAATTTCTGTTCAGTTAGATACAGCTAGTATAACTCTAGGACTAGAGCAAGCGAAATTTTACACTTAGGGCAGTTTCTTCTAATGCTACCTACCGCCCTTTCAGAAATAGGTTCTGAGTGGTCTGGAAACATTTGTTGACATATGGCAGATTGAGCTGTCCTCATGAAAGACTAGGTGGTCACAGAGAAAAACAGATTCTATGAAGGAGGAGGGTCTCGGCACATTTTATGCATAAATCACAGGAAGCAAGATACATGCTGAGTCATGTTGCTTTAAGTTATTTCACATTGGGAAGTCTTAAAAATGACAAATTCTCTAGAATCAATTCTTAGAGATATGGTCAGTAGAAAAGCCAGCATAGAATAACTTCAATTTATCATGGGTTTCATGACACAAAATGTTAAAGGAAAGAAAGGCCGGGCTTGGTGGCTCACGCCTGTAATCCCAGCACTTTGGGAGGCCAAAGCTGGCAGATCGCTTGAGCCCAGGAATTTGAGACCAGACTGGCCAACATGGTGAAATTCCATCTCTACAAGAAATAAAAAGATTAATGAGGGGTGGTGGTGTGTGCTTGTAGTCCTAGCTATTCGGGAGGCTGAGGTGGGAGGATCGCTTGAGCCCAGGAGGCAGAGGTTGCAGTGAGCTGAGATTGCACCACTGCACTTCCGCCTGGACAACAGAGCCAGACCCTGTCTAGAAAAAAAGAAAAGAAAGGTTCTTGAGATCAAGTTGACTACATTAGAGAGTAGACATTTCAAAATTGGTATTATTTATAGTAAATAGGTAAAAGTCCTGGGATATCTCTGGAAGGAGACAGTAATTGAGAACAGTGGGGACCTCTGAGAAGGGAAATTGGCAGACTTTGGAATCAGATAAGGGAGTCTTCCTTTGTGGTTTTTGTGCCATGGGCATGCTGTACCTGGTCCAAGTGAATAAATGGTGAAGAAGGACACTACTGTGTTGTGGCCAAAGGTATGGATTACAGGCAGATGGATCTGGATCTGAGTTCTGGTTCCTCCCTCACAATCTTGGGAAGTTAATCTTTTTTATTCCAGTTCTTCTTCTGTAAAATAAGGCTCATTAATAAGTACTTGCCTTACAGATAATATGTAAGATAACCTAACCAGTAAAGGTACACACCTCTTGAAAATCAGATCAACCCCAGGTGGGATAGGCTACCAGCAATCCCCAGTGCCTCACTGATAGGACACCTAGAATTATTTTTCCTGTTCCCAAGGTTTGGATAATTTCCCATGACATTAGCAAGCACTTGATCAATGTCATTATTATATTATAGTATTTTTGTTATCACATCCTCACATGCACTTACTTTCCACAAATACAGAGAGCATAACTCTGGAGAGAAAAAATTCAGCGGGCTAATTCCCTCATAGCTACTCAGCGCACATATTCTGCTCACGTTGTTAATGTGTATAGCATATGCTGCAAATGTTTCCCTTGAAAGAAGACCTGCAATCATATGTCCTGTAATTCACCAATTGCCAGCTTGAAGACCTCCCTTTCTGTTGGGCTCTGGAGACAGACAGGTACCATCAGATCCCAGCTCTGTCTCCACACATGTTGTGCCCTGGGGTCATGTAGGTGCTTATGTTGGCCAAAGCACATCCTGAGGGCATGGACATTCCTCCTTAGTAAGGAGGAATAGAGACTGCCTGAAGTCTTTTTTCTTCTTAAAAATTAATATCCTCTATTTTTTACCTGGGCTAGGCTTGGGAAGGGAGTGGCGGAAGTGGCAGTCAGAAACTTAACTTGCAGGAGCCCCAGTTTCCTCATTTATAAAATGAGGAGTTTAATGCCGAACTCAGAGGGTTGTTGTGAGGACTGAGCGTGATAAATATGGAAAGCCCATTTTCTTTCCTAGGTGTTCACTTACTTCATTCATCCAACAAGTACTTATTGAGGATCTGTGTCCTCCATACCCTAGGCACTTAGTTGGTAGTTCCCTCCTCTTCCTTTACACCAATGCTTGCAAAATCTTCCCCTAGAACTTACAACATCCTTATGAGAGATAGTAACTGCCACGATCCGTTTTGTAGCAGAGGATTTTGAAGCATAGAAAATCTTTACTGAAGATGTCGGTGTGGTGGCTCACGACTGTAATCCCAGCACTTTGGGAGGCCAAGGCAGGCAGATCAAGAGGTCAGGAGTTTGAGACCAGCCTGGTCAACATAGTGAAACCCTGTCTCTACTAAAAATACAAAAAATTAGTTGGGCGTGGTGGCGGCGCCTGCAATCCCAGCTACTCGGGAGGCTGAGACAAGAGAATCGCGTGAATCCAGGACTCGGAGGTTGCAGCAAGCCGAGATCGAGCCACTGCACACCAGCCTGGGTGGCAGTGCAAGGCTCTGTCTCAAAATATAAATAAATAAAAATAAAATATGTCAAAGTAGAATAAAAATAGGAGCTTAAGGAGAAAGCATCTGGAAAAAAAAAAAAAAAGAAATAAAATTCCATACTTTTTTCTTTCTTTCTTTCTTTCTTTTTCCTTTCTTTTTTTTTTTTTTAGACGGAGTCTCACTCTGTGGCCCGACTGGAGTGCAGTGGCCGGATCTCAGCTCACTGCAAGTTCCGCCTCCCGGGTTTACGCCATTCTCCTGCCTCGGCCTCCCTAGTAGCTGGGACTACAGGCGCCCGCCACCTCGCCCGGCTAATTTTTTGTATTTTTTAGTAGAGACGGGGTTTCACCGTGTTAGCCAGGATGGTCTCGGTCTCCTGACCTCGTGATCTGCCCGTCTCGGCCTCCAAAAGTGCTGGGATTACAGGCTTGAGCCACCGCGACCGGCCTTTTTTTTTCTTTCAATATATTCCATTTTTCTAAAGGAATGGTCTTTCTTAAATCTTCCTCAAGCTGGTTGTATTTCCAAGGAATGAGGAGGTAGATTAGGGATGCTTTTGGCCTGCAGGACCTCTGCAAGAGGGAGTCCTCAGAAATGCTCACTCAGGAGGCATCTCTAGGGGGCACTGATGAGCCAGGCACGGGAAGAAGTGCTGACCACGGCACACAGACTGCATCAGGACATGACCAAGACCTTTCTTCAAAACAGAGAGGTTGATCATCTGGCCCTGCCTATGGGTGGGGTGGGCCTTGATCTATCTAATATGCTTTAAGGATGGTGAAATGCCTGCCTACCCAAGACACGTCCTCATCAATCTACCTTTGGTCTCATTATTAAAGACACTCCTTTGAGTCAAATCCAAGATTTACAAAAGGCTCTTAATAAAACACATACTTAACATAAACGAGTTGACAAAATTAATTTGCTGCCCCACTGGGCCCTGAGAGATCCATTTTTTAGAAGGATTAGAGGGCAGGAGATATTGACCAGCCACCGATATGCTGCCAAGAAGCCACTGGGAATCTCCGGTTTGGGAGGATGAAGCTGTGACCTGAAAACAAACCCAGGCCAGGGTTCTCACTATTTTTGCTCCAGGGCTCACTTTTTCCGGCTCTCCTTTAGCCTAATTTATTTCAAAGAGCGCAGGTCTTTGGAGCTGAACTTCAGTCTCGCTCTGCCTCAGAGGAGAGCCATTTTCTCGGCTTTACCAAGAAACTGAATCAGGTGATCCAAGATTCTTTCCAGCTTATTGTCTTGCTTTATCTCTGCAGCCACCACATCCTGCTTCTCCTATCTCCTACTTGGTTTTGCTACCCGAGGAAAGGGAAGAGAATGGTGCAGTGGGCCTCTGGGGAATGTTCCAGAAAGATATAATGAAGATGAGAGGAGAGAGAGAGGAGCCAGGAAAATAAATGACAGCGAGCAGACTGTAGAGAGGACAGAGGATTCAGCCTAGCAGCTGGTGGCCCAGTCTGTGTCTGCCTCACAGGCCTTTCCACCTGCAGGGCTTCCTGTGCACTGCTCCCTATGCAATGCTCCTCAGAAGCCCTGTGTCCCTGAAGGAGCTGGAGCCTGGAGGGGAATGCGTGAGCCTTTGGAAAATAATTCAGAACTTCAGCAGTGTAGTTCTCTCCAAATTAGTCTGTAGTTTTTGCTTCTTGTCTGACAAAATGCAAATACCTCATTTTGGAAAAATGATTAGGCAGGTGAGGTGGTGAGCACTTCTAGCACCAGCTACTCAGGAGGCTGAGAGGGGAGGATTGCTTGAGTTCAGGAGTTCCAGAAGTTTGGGACCAACCTGGGCAACATAGTGAGACCCTCAACCACCTCAAAAAAAAAAAAAAAAAAGAAAAAAGAAAGAAAGAAAGAAAAAAATGATTATTGCTTGATGCTCCAAAGCCTCAGAACATAACATTAAGCAAACAAGAGTCTGAAGCAGGGGACATGAGCTCAATGGCCTTAGGGGCAGGAAAGGGGCCCTAACTGAGTAGAGCAGCCAGGGTGGGCCCTGTGGAGCTCAGGCAGGCCCAGTGAAGGCTGCTGTTGTGCCAAAATGCAGGCTAGGGGTGCCAGATTAATTTTTTATTTCTTGGGGAAAAAAGTCAGATATCTAGATACTTTATGTTCTATCTCTGAATTTTTAAAAATTGGCAGCTGATTAAAAAACAAAACCATCGGCTGGGTGCGGTGACTCACACCTATAATCTCAACACTTTGGGAGACCGAGGCAGGTGGATCACCTGAGGTCAGGAGTTCAAGACCAGTCTAACATGGTGAAACCCTGTCTCTACTAAAAATAAAAAAGAAGTTAGCCGAGCATGGTGGAAGCGCCTGTAATCCCAGTTACTCAGGAAGCTAAGGCAGGAGAATTGCTTGTACCCAGGAGGTGGAGGTTGCACTGAGCTGAGATTGCATCATCGCACTCCAGCTTGGGGGACAAGAGCGAGACCTGATCTCAACAAAACAAAACAAAATAAAACAAAAAATCAAAGACAAGAAATCCTTCTGCTGGCTACCCAGCTTGTGGTCGACCCTGGCCCAGGGCAGCCATGCTAGGTGCCTTAGTTTACAGTCTGGCCCAGCTGGTCCTTTGACGGACACTGCCTCGTCATTTGGATGGTCAGTTGGTTATTTGGAGGAGTTACCCTCAACTCATGCCAACGGCAGCTTCCACATGGAGGCTTAGACAGCCCCCACAGACAACTTGTATTGGGAAGACCAAATATTTCAGATCCTATTGACTCAAAACTTTCTTTTATGTAATGTACTTATAAAAACATTTTTTTTCGGCAGTGGCTCATGCCTGTAATCCCAGCACTTTGGAAGGCAGAGGTGGGCAGATCACCTCAGGTTGGGAGTTCGAGACCAGTCTGGCCAACATGGAGAAACCACGTCTCTACTAAAAATACAAAATTAGCCGGGCATGGTGGCACATGGCTGTAATCCCAGCTCCTTGGGAGGCTGAGGCAGGAGAATCACTTGAACCCGGGAGGCAGAGGTTGCAGGGAGCCGAGATCGCACCATTGCACTCCAGCCTGGGCAACAAGAGTGAAACTCCATCTCAAACAAACAACAACAACAACAACAAAACAAACTTTTTTGCCTTCATCTTGGACTTCATTTACATCTAATTTTAAAAACCAAGTTTTGTTTAATACTTAGAATGCTATTTCACTTCTCACTGTGGTTATATGTAAACCTAAAAACAAAAATCAAGCAAACAAAAGATCCTTTATTTTATATTAGCCAGTCTTTAGCCTTTTACTCAACAACAGGTATGAAATGTTAGATTTCTAAAAGCAATGACTCTTCTTTCTTTTCATCCCTATTTTCTTAATTGCTAGTTTTAAAAAAATCCTCATCTCCAACTTCTACCCCCAAAAGTTAACAACGTATAAGGGGAAAACAAGTTATAAATATCTTCTTTTCATTTATAATCACATAAAATATCATTTGTTATATAAAACATATATTACATGATTATATTAAATTGTGGGTTTTAAAAAATCTCTTTGTAAATGATGATTTTAAATGTTAACATAACAATTATCAATACTTATTTGGGACTCATGACGTTATATTTTCTTTGGCTGACCTTTGAACTCACATGGAAACTGTAATGTATGCACATTGGACCAACCTCAGCCTTTCACGTATGCGCAATATTTTTTGATTGAATAAATGAACAAATAATGCTAAGAAAGAAATGTTAAAAGGATCCTGCTTCAGAATGGATAGATGCACCTTTCCCTTTAGGAAGTTAAAGTAAATGTGGTTAATTCATTATTGTGGTTCATGAATCTTTTAGGTGGACATGTGAACCATGGGAGATTACAGGAGAAATTGGACTTCCTCATTTTTCAGACCAGTAATTCCAGTTCTACTGTGCTTCATTTCTGCCTCATCAATATATCTAACTCTTAATATTTTTTGTCAACTCTCATTTTATTCATTTATATCACTACATGAATGAAAAATTAGAATCACTGGCAGAGAGAAACACAATATAATTGCATTTTAGTTAAATAATGTTGCATTCATTCCTGGAGCCTAAGACTTGTCCTCTCTTTGTTATAAAGGGAGATTATGAAGGGTAAAAAATAGTAAAGATGACTGGGCACGGTACCTCACACCTGTAATCCCAGCACTTTGGGAGGCTCAGGTGGGTGGATTGCTTGAGTCCGGGAGTTTGAGACCAGCCTAGGAAACATGCCAAAACTCTGTCTCTACTAAAAATACAAAAAATCAGCTGGGTGGGGTGGCGCACTTGTACTCCCAGCTACTTGGAAGGCTGAGGTGGGAGAATCACTTGAGCCCAGAAGGTCAAGAGGTCAAGGCCGCTGTGAGCCAAGATCTAGCCTGGGCAAACAGAGTGAGACCCTGTCTCAAAACAAAACAAACAAACAAACAAAAAAAAAAAAAAAAAAAGAAAGAAAAGAAAAGAAAAAAGAAAGACTTATGTCTATCAAAATAAGATATTTTTCCTGAAAGTATCAAAAGGATTGAAGGAGAATTGAATGACAATGACATTCTATATTGTTGAAAGATATAGCACATCTGTGTAGCACCAGAGCTTGTCCCACACTTGAGAAATTCTGGTCTAATTCAGCTTCCTGCTTTATACATGAGCAAAGGGAGGCAGAGCAGTACAATGACTTGCTCAATTGTAGAATGGGTCCTATCCCCAAGTCCCAGCATTCTTTCTACTGCACCCTGGAACTCTGATGCCTAACGTCTCTAGTTCACCTACTCAAAATTCCATGGCCACATGAAACAAGAGAGGAAACAAGTCCTGAGGCAGAGCCCTGTGGAAGCCAGAGGTGCTGGGCCACAGAGATAGAGAACACGGAAGTGGTGTGGGTGAGGAACCTAGGAGCCTACTGGGGAGGGGAGGATACCATCTTTTGTCATGTCCCAAGTTCCCTTTGCAGATGAGGCAATTCAGGGCCAGAAAAGGGAAATGACTTGTCCAAGTTCTTGTGGCCTCTCAGTGGTAGAGGAATGCTGCAGCCCCATCTCTGCCTTCCAGGCTTGCATTCTGTATATGGGACCCCTCTGAATCTCCAGTTCTGACATCCCTGTCGGTTTGCAAAATCTAATACTGTATTCATACCCTGTAAGTATGAGGGCTATGGTATTTTGGAAAATTATTATTATTTCACACTGACAGGAAAAAGCAGTTTTATCCCTTCACCAGCTGCTCCCAGAGTCCTGGCTGGAGCTGATAACTTGTCTCCATCCCCATGTTGCCCAGCACAAAAACACAGAGCCCCCTGGAGTAATTCTAGTGGCTGCCCCCCATGGTAACTCACCGCAAATCGCTTCCCGCAGCCCTTGTTGCCGCAGCACCCACAGCAGTCATTGTTCTTCAGGCCCAAGAACACCAGCGCAGGGAAGATCATCTACCAGCAAGACAGGCACCTCAGAGAGAGTCCAGGAGTTGAAGGGAGGGCCCGAGCCTGCCTGACTGTATAAGGAGCCCCATCCACAATGAGGGACTTGGAGGCCCAAAGGGAAAGGCAAAGTAACAGAACATGGCTGGAGGGGTAATGGAGTGTTATGGAGTACTTAGGTTCCATTTGGGGTGACTAACCAGCTTCAGTGAGTCAGGGTTTCAAAATCTGAGTTTCCATTTAGATGGTGTATTAGAAAAAAGAATAAGAAACTTGTCCTCAATTGTCATGAAAAGTGAGTCTCTCTTCCTTTCACTCTCTCAAATGGAGGTTTCCAATTCTATTGGAAACCACAGGTAAAGAAATCATTAGGTCCTAAGTGGAAGACGACTGCACCGACAACCGCTTCTCATGGTGGTTTTAAATCAATTTGCTTTTCTAGCGGGTTTGCATTGTGGCTTTGTTGTTGTTGTTATTGTTTTGGGCACTATCTTGTTGGAATCAAGAAATTATGTGACCTTCACTTCGGTTCATGGCACTCAAATGACCCATGAGAACTCCCGACCCAAGTCTGGAAATTAATTACTTAGTAAATTTAGCTGATGTGTCCTTGTTAGATCCTAACAGAAAGGAGAAATAAATTAAGGCATTGACCTCTCATCATGCAATGCTTGAGCTTCTATTACCAACTAAATATCTCCCTGTTCAATAAGTACATGATTTAAAAAGGATTGGGGGGAAGGGAAAATCTCCCTTAGGGGGATTTTAAGGCTTCCCTACTCACCAAGACACCGCTTCCTAATATTCCTCCGAAAAACCAGATCTCTTGGGAAAGGTGGTCGTTGTCATCTATCACTTTTCCTCCAGGAAAAAATAACAGGATGTTAGCCAGGAAGCCAAATAAAGCAAGGGGAATGAGGGTGCCCCCCAGGCATCTGGCACAGCTCCCAGTGCACATGCTGGGGTGATACAATATAGGTCAGCAATCAAAAGCTCCTCACTGCCTCCTTCACGGGGCCTCTTCAAGGGTTTTTGGCCAGAGAGTCCTTGTAACTGTGCCCAATTCAATCAGTATTTTGGGGCTGAGAACCAAATTTCTATGAACTGCGTCCTTGGAGTCGCTTCAGCTTCTCAAAAATAGCAGAACCTTGATGGCGATGGACATTTATACATTCTCCCTGACCTGAAGTGCTTTTTTTTTTGCACCCCCATAAATGAGATTACGTTCAGAGCAATCATTCAATCGCTTTGCCATGGAGACCAATAACCTCTGTTAATAATCCACCAGCACAGACAAGACACTCACATTGTTGCAATCGAAGACAGGGCTGGAACAAACAGCATTTAGAACCACTGCACCTTTAATCTGACAGTGCCCATGCTCAAATAAAGAAATATTTTCTCCAGACTCTTTATAAATCACTAATATAATTGAGTTACATCCTGGTTAAAATCATGTCTCCCAAGTACTTAATGCTGTACAGTGTGTGTCTTTGTCTTTTCCACCGAAAGCCTGGAATGCAGGGTTATCCAAAAGAGTTTCTGTTTTCCTCAATATGAAAATAATTTGATGGTCTAGTTGTGTATCATTGAGCTCAGACTTACAATAATTTTTTAAGGAAAAAAGTAACTGTACATTTTATTGTCTGATTGCTCTATTTCTCTACTTGTTACCCAATTAAGTAATTAAGTTCTATCTTTTCCCTACACGATGTGATGGAATTAGTAAAAACAATTTTCCTAATCAACCCTTTCAGCTATGTCTTCCATATAGAAATAAATAAACCATCATTCACTAAGAGGGCTAAGGGGAAGGGAAGGTCGGCATTGGGTAGAGAGGGAGAGAAAAGGTCCTGAGGGGTTGACTGGGGAGAAGACACAGTTGGAAGGGCAGTTAGAGTGTAGGAGGCAGTAAAACACACCCCTATTAGAAAGTTTGCCAACTGCCAGGGGCATGATTCATTATTCATTTGCTTTGTGTCACTTAAGAAGGTCTCTGCCACGCCTGGACCAAGCTCTACATTATGCGATGGCCCTGCCTGGTACTAGTATTACATAACAGCTGAAGGATTAAGAGGTGGAACCGGAAGTCTTACTAGTTCTTCATTGAGAATCTAGAGGTTAAAATAGGTTGAATATTTTAGGGAGTCAAATTTTAGCTAAATAAAAAGCAAGTGACATTATTACCATGGTGAGACCTGTCCTACCGTGGAATAGGCCACCTGCTCACAAGGAAGCCATGGACTGGGCTCTGCCAAGCCTCAGAGTCCCTTGGAAAGGGAAGCTGTGGGAAGGATTCCAGAGAAGTCAGACTGGATAAATGTTGAGGCTCCTTTTAAAATTTCTACAAAATGAGTACTGGTTGCTTTATAAAGATACTTAGAAATTTCAGGGTCAGGATGAGAAAGAAAGCAGAAAAACAGCAAATGTTTATTGAGCCATGCATAATATTCCAAGCACAAATGAGCACTTTAAATGTTCCTCACCCTTCTGTGAAGAAGGTATCATGCCCCCTTCACAAGTGGGTATGCGTCTGCTCAAAGTGATTTTTGCAAGGTTATCTCAGCAAAACAGGAAGAGCTAAGATTTTATTTTTTATTTATACATAATATTTTACACATTTATGGGGTATGTGTGATATTCTGCTACTTGTGTAGAATGTGTAGTGATTAAACCAGGGTATTTGGTGGTATCCATTACTGAATATTTATCATTTCTATGTGCTGGGAACAATTTAAGTCCTCTCTTCTAGCTACTTTGAAATCTGTAATACATTATCACTAACCATGGTCACTTTACTCTGATGTCAAACAATAGAGCTCATCCCTTTGGCTAACTGTATGTTTATACCCGTTAGCCTACCTCCCTTCACCTCTGTGTTGCCAAAACCCAGGCTATAGTCTCTCTCATAGATTTTCCCTTTCAAAAACAAACAAACAAACACAAAGCATCACCTTTTAAATATAAACAATAGAATGATACTGTGTGCGAGGTATATGCATACAGTGGGAAACACTTCCTTCTGAACACAACAACAAACTGTGATTTTATTCCTTATTATAAAATAATATGTGACTTTTTTGGTAGAAAAATTAGACATACAGACAGAAGGAAGAAAAGGAAAACCAGCTGTGTTTCCACCAGAAGCAAACAACGACTGTCATCACTGTGCTGGCAGCTGTTTTCCAACACCCTAGGCAGGTGCAAATGAGCTTTATTTATAACCCACTGGCTTCTGACAGGGAGTCCTGAGCATATGAACTCTAAAGAAGGCAACAGTCCTGGGGGTGGGCGGATGGGTTAATCAAATGCATATGCCACTTAGAGCTAGGCAGCTCCTCTCTGGGGACTGGGAAGCTTTTTTCTTTCTCCCTGGACTACACCTTTTGCTTCTTGATATTACCATCATGGCATTTGACCAACACTAGCCCTAATGTCCTAGATTTTTCAGACTTGCAACTGGAGTTACCCATGTATACTGTCTGAGTGAATAGATGAAAGTAAGAAATACTGTGGACCACACTTCGGTTTTCTTTCTGGTCTGAGGTAACTTATTTCATGGGTAGAGGAAGAGAAGCACTGAAAAACAGTCACTTTTCTGGAATGCCCTGACCACTTCAGACTTCAAACACTTGGATAGTGACTAACTCATTAATTGTTCAACTATTAATTGTGCCTTCAGACCTCCAGGCGAGAAGTGGAATATCTAATCCGGGGAGAGGGGATCCTAGGGGAAGCGAACCTTGGTGAAATTCACCCTCTGGAAGTGTAGCCGGGGGGTCACCAACAGACTGCTATAGGTGCAAGAGGGAAAATTGTGTGAGATTCTGAGAATCATTTTTGTGACACCCCTACTTGATAGTTTATTGCTTACTCTGTTCCTCTGGGAGTTTAGTAGTGAAGGCTTTAAACCAAAAAGGCTAACCCCCTTGTTTTCAGAGACAGCAAGAAGGAAGTGGCTGAGGACACTGAGCCCTACTCTGTCATTACTCATGTAAGGAGGCCTCAGAAATGAGAGCAGATGGTAGCCCTGGAAGGGATAAAAAGACAGGAGGGATCCTTGGGGGAAGAAAGGGAGAAGAACGTGAATATGGGCACTGTCTTCATGGACAATCCCATTTGACCACACGGGATTAAGCAGCAGGAAGTCCAGGGGCTTCTTCCAGTGATGCAAGAAGTCAATTCCTCAGCCAACAACCATAGAAGCAGAAGACATTCACCCTGAAATGGGTGAAGAGTTGTCAATTCAGTGCAATGCAGTGCAACCAATAAGTGTGTTTGATACATGCATGATATGTCCACCAATGTGCCAAGTACTGTCCTTGTGAATAAAATAAATCTAAGACTTGCTTTCTGCCCTCAATGATATTACAACCTTCTACTTGTGACAAAAGACAAGAGAACCCATAGACAGAGGTTAAATGAGAAACCGCCGCTTAGCAGAAGAACAAGACATGGCTTCTTCTGCTTGTCTGAAAGCAGAGCATTCCCATCTATTCATACAGAATATCAGGAAGAAGACGGGGGTCTCCACACATTTGCATTCAAATAAAATTCAGGTCCTCATCTTTGCTTACCTGGATGATGAAAATAGATTGTTAAAAGTGATTTCCCAAAGGAGGAAAAAATAATATAAAATATTAATGGGCATTGCATGTAATAAGAGCCATTTTATGAAATTTTTGTTATCTGTGCATAGATGTTAGGTAATAATGCAACATGTTTTCCTTACTATAGGTCTTCAATCAAAAAATAAAGATCAAACCAGGTAGTGAGAGTTAGTGATCTTTATAAAGTGAGAACTAGTGATCTCTATAAATGCTAAACTGATATTACATTTTTGCCAAAAGCCCTCAGGAGGCTTCCAGGGCCCTCAGATCTTAAACGTAGTCCTCCCTGATTTGTCTTCCAACCAGATCAATCCTCCTGTCTTCCTGCTTCCTTCTCTGCTCCCTTCTCCCCCTGCACCCCTCCAGAACTCAGCTCGGTGGTCACTTTTTCTGAGAAGTCTTGTTTTATAAGAAAACTGTTTTACCGTCAAGATATGTTTGGGAAATCTGAATAACACAGAGCAAAATAGGGCTCTGAATGGCAGAACTTTTGGGGGCCTTTAATTTGCAAGTGCATGTGTAATTATTGGGGAGCTGAGAAATATAAGATCCAGTGTTTTCCAAGCTTCAATGCCTGCAGAACCCATCTTTTGTATCCTGTAGCTGGCAGGGCCAGGATTCTCCAAAACATCCTTTGGAAAACTTGGAGCTTACTCATTTCCCAAGTGCTTGTGATGGAATCTGTGTTGGCAGAGAGAAAGTGAGTAGTGATTTGAGGCAAGGAAGTATAACAAGAGCAAAGATGGAAGACGGGATTAAGACGATTTGGGGAGATTGTGAGGTGCCAAGGTGGTGAGCTGGGAGCAGGGTTGAGAGCCAAATTGGCCTCCACAAACAGAGGAATGTGAAATATCTTGCCTAAGGGAAGACAGTCACTATTCTCTAAGAGCTCTGATGCTTCATGATAGACTCCTCCATGCCTGGGCCACTTCAATGTGAGTGTTCCCTAAAGCACCAGGGTCCTGGGAGAGGCTGGACTACTAAAGGGCCACATGGTCTGGAGAACTAGAAGAAACAGAGCTCCCTCTCAGATGTCTCTTATCTCACTATCTAGAGTTGTCATCGAGCTCTATAGAAGCAAGCAATTACATGACATTATTGTCCCTATTTTAGAGATGAGGAAACAAAAACAAGTGGTAAGCACTGTTCTGGTTTTTTTTTTTTTTTTTTTTTGAGACTGGGTATCACTCTGTCACCCAGACGGGAGTGCAGTGGCACAGTTGCAGCTCACCAAAGCCCTGACTGCCTGAGCTCAAGCGATCCTCCAGCCTTATCCTCCTGAGGGGCCACAGGCACATGCCACCATGCCAGGCTAACTTTTTTTTTCTTTGAGACAGAGTCTCACTCTGTTGCCCAGGCTGGAGTGCAGTGGTGCGATCTCAGCTCACTGCAGCCTCTGCCTCCCAGGTTCAAGCAATTCTCCTGCCTCAGCCTCCCGAGTAGCTGAGAACATGCCCAGCTAATTTTTGTATTTTTAGTAGAGACGGGGTTTCACTATTTTGGCCAGGCTGGTCTCAAACTCCTGGGCTCAAGCAATCCTCCTGCCTCTGCCTCTCAAATTGTTGGGATTACAGGTGTGAGCCACCGCATCAGGCCACTGGTTATCTTTCGATGTATAATAAACCAACTTAAAACTGTGTATTTAAAACAATAATCATTTTACTTTATCTCAGGATTTTGTGGGTCAGGAAGGTGGGTAGAGACAAACTGGGTGATTCTTCTGCTCCAAGTAGCATTGATTGGGGTTATTGCTGTTGCTCAATTGTGGCCACATTGGTGTGCAGAGTATAAGGTGGTTTCACTTATATGCCAAGGTGCCTTGATGGGAACAGCTATAACACTGGGCTCATATAAAGCTGAGCCCCTCTTTTTCTTCCTGTAGTCTCAGGGCTCTCCGTGTGGTTTCTGCAACACTGTAGTTAGACTTTTACATGGTAGCATAAGGCTCTGAGATATAAGTAGAAGCTGCCATTGTCTTAAGGCCTGGGCCAGAAAATGGGACGGGGTCACTTTGGCCATATTTTATTGGTCGGTGTGGTCGGAATGATCTCAAATTCAAGGGGTGGGAACATAGACCTCATCTCTTTATGAAAGAAATGTCAGAGAATTTCTAGCCATCTTTAATTCACCACAGAGATAAAGGTAGATTTAAACCAAGGGAGTCTGATTATAGATACCATCCTCTTAATCACCACAGTATCCTGTTTCAGAAACCAAAGACTGGTACCTATTGTTTGCTCAACACAGATAGGACTGCCTGCATGCATTTAGGTTCAAATGAAGGGCTTTTCTTAGCCACAGGATAAATTATCTGGATAATTCCCACAATTTTGTATGGGTAGACACAGCCTGAGTTATGATTTGAACTTGAGGAGCTAGCAGGCACTATCTACACCCTAAAAGTATCTCCAGTTGTTTTCAAAATTAGAATGAGCAAATGCAAATCTGTTCCTGCCTCATGACTCAAAGGGGGTGCTATATAGTTCCCTCTAACGTAGTTCTTAGTACAAAAGGGCACAGCTGTGACCTCTCAGAGAGACGTCAGCTCTGGCTGGTAAATCTGTCCCAGATGACCTGCCCAAATATTGATTTGTTTTAGCATTCTTTCATATCGTCATGGTTATAGGTGAAAAGTTAACTTTCAACAGGAACTCACCCTTCACCCACTCTCCATAAGGTAAAACATCACTAACTGTGGTTCCTCATCTTCTTTTTAAGATTAAACATGGGTTCAAAAATAAACCAAGTTTAAAAATTCATGTTATGGCTTTAAAATGCAGAGAAATTTTAACACTGCATTTATTTTAATGTCTATAAATCTGACTATATAGTTATGTATTATTCTTTTCATCTGTGCCTTTGCACAAGTGTTTCCCCATTTGTTTTTAAAAATTATTTTTCCAAATAATTTTTGCTTATAAAAATTTACAAGCATATTGGGAAATGATAACAACACTAAGAGAGCAAGCACAATTTGGAAAAAATAACATCAAAAGCAACTGTCTTAAAATTTCATGTCAGTGAACTTTTCTGGGGGTCAATTTTAGCTTTTATATATTTATTCTTGTAGCATGTTTTTTGAGCACTGATGTGTCAGGTACTGGAGACATGTTAAGACAGAGCTTATAAGAAAAGGAAGACAGATATTAATAATGCTAATAACCGAAAACAGAGCAATTGTATGAAGTTGGTTCTATTTTAATCTGAATTTTACTAATAAGGAAACTGCATCCCAGAGAGGTTAAGTAACTTTCCCAAGATCTCATCACTAGTAACTGCAAGAGATAGGATTTGATCTCAAGCAATCTAGTTAGAAAAAAAAAGTCTGTGCTCATAACCTCTATGCATGTTGCCTTTCATTAATCAGACCATCTCAAAAACGTATAATAACAAACTATGATTTGTTCCATGGACTAGACAAAGCCACAAAAGCATATAGGGTAACAGGGGGATTCCAGTGAGGATAGGGAAGGCTCCCCTGAATAGGCTCCTTTGAAACTGTTCATTGCCAAGAATAGAATTTTGATAAAATTACATTGTGTAGTACTATTTATTGTAAGCTTGTTACATGCTAGGTATAACTTCAGTGCTTTTCAGTGTTAACTCACAATGTCCCTCTGAGGTGGGTAACAGTAACCCAGTAACCTCCCTCTTTGCTTTATGGAAGGAAGTTGAGGCTCAGGGGGTAAGGAGTTTGCTCAAAACCACACAGCTAGAAAGCAAGTCAGCACTTGAACCCAAGCCCACACTCTTTAGACTGAGTGCGTGTCTTATGAAAGAGCAATGCCAACGAGTTGGAAGGGACATGTGGTCCCACTGCTCAAAGATGTTCTCACTGACTCTAAGTATGGATTTCTAGTTGCCAAAGGACTGAGCAAAGAGAGCAAAAATTATGGGTAAGACCAAATTCTAAGGCAGTAAAAACATTAAAACTAAGTTTTAAAAGGAAGTAACTTGGTGTAGTAATTGGTATGATGTGTGCCTGCTCTAAGTGCACCTGGGCTACCCTGCCACTGACAGTGGTGGAGAGTCCAGAAGCAAGGTCGAATGATAAACTTCCTTGCTTGAAATTGAATAATCAGCTCCAATTCACAGAATGTCAAAGTTAGATAAACCTTTTCCCTTTTATAGGTTTCCAAGACTGAACTGCAATTGCAAAAATAATTCCTCCTTGCAATAACTACTGTGATTAAACCTAAAGGGTAGAGAATGCATCCAGGTCTTTGGTGGTCTTCACAGTGTGAGGCACACTGCAGACGCCCAATTTTTTTTTTTTTAAATTGACATTAGCTTTTCTGTGATTACCCATATGTATATCAAAGCTTCTAGCAAAGTTATAGATCAAGGCTTCTCAAATTTTAATGGGCATGTAAATCATCTACAATCTTGTTACAACACAGATACTGATTTAGAAAGTCTGGAGCAGGGCCTTAGATTTTGAATTTCTAACAAGCTTCTGGTGATTCTGGCAGTCCAAGGACCATACATTGAGGTTGGACACATTTATTACTCTACTTACTTTGGGGCAAATGGATGCCCTTCCTTAGACTTTCCACTGGAGCAGCTCATTGTGGTGTGTTTCAAGCAGTTGCTACTTGCTCTAAGAAACTTTTGTTCTTGGGACAGTCAGTTGCCAGCTTAGGGATTTCAGAAGGCTCTAGGGTTGGAAGAGACCTCACATCACTCTCGCTTGCTGTTTTCTGCATGCTTTATGGTGGTGGTTCTCAAAGTACGAACCGGTTAAAAGTTTGGGCTCCCTTTCTCTAGATGGGCCTGCTTCTCAATAGTCATCTTCCCCTCTTACTCATTCCCTACTGCATTCCACAACTGTTATTGATTGCAACCTTTTTCCACATTCCTCAAACCCTCCCTCCTCCCGCGCCCCAACTACTTTGAGAGTTATAACCTCTCCTCCCACTTGCAGAAAGGAAGGTCCAAGTTCCTTCATCCATCTTCCTTTCAGCCTTATAATATTTTTATATGAACACTTTCCTCTTTCATCCACATTTTATTCTTATCTTCATCCATTTTTATTATCTTTCCCCTGTCAGCAGATTAATTCCCTCACGGGTGCTTTTGTTTCCATCTCTAAACCTCCCCTGAGACTGTACCACCAATTATCGTTATTCTGTCTTAAAGATTTAGTATCCTCTCTTACCCATTTCTTCATTCTCTTTACACATTCTCAGTTCTCACTTTGCCTTTCCTAAATTTTTATTAAAGAAATTAAAAAATACCCATTAGGTGTAGAGAATTGTATAATGAATTCCCATTTACCCATCAAACAACCAGAAATAATCAAACTTTTCCATTTTTGAATTATCTCTTGGAAACATCTTCCCTTGACCCTGCCCCTTTCTCCTCATGACCAAGCCTCTCTCTCCAGTTCCCGACCCCCTCTGATTCGTTAACCTCTTGCCATCTGGTTCCTGTCCCGGTCTCACTATGGCAAGTTCATCAGTGCCATTACCCGTTACTGAACGCTGTGGCCATGTCTCAGGCTTCATTCTCCTTTTACCTCCCTGCAGCGTTCCACTATTTCTGAGGCTCTTCCCACTGAGCAGCTGGAAGCACACTGGCTATCTGCGGAAAGACTTTGGAAGTCAGCACTCTGAAGCTTGCTCCCTCTCCTCCCTTTGCCCCGGGACTTCCAGGGCTGTATCTGTTTTTCAAACTTATCACCATGTCAGAACCTCTAATCTTACCTCTGGGCCAGAAACGGAGATGGGACACTCCTTAAAAACAGTGACTGTATCTTCTAGAAAGGTAAAGTCCTTAACTGTACCTAGCACTGTGCCTCCACTTAATCAAGGCACCATAAAATATTCGCTGATAATAGTGATGATGACGATAATGACTGCCACCCACATACAACTGTTAAACCAGACTATGGAAAATACAAGACAAGGGAGCGAGCCGGAAGTCGTCCTGCCTGCCCACTTCCACGCTGCACCGGCGGACCCTCAAGCACTGGAAGAGAAGTTCCGGGGCTGAGCTGGCCTGGCAGCAGGCGGCGAAAGGGAGACGCGGACCGAGGACCGGGCCTCACTCAGGCCCCATGCTGTCCTCTTCCTGGGATGCCGCAGGCGGAGCCCTGACCCACAGCCTGCTTCTCACTCGGGCTGTCTTAGCGCTGGCGACTTCGAATGTGAGGAGCTGCTAGCGCCGCCTGTTCCAGGCGAGCATCTGGTGATTTTGAAGAGGCCTGAACAACCAACATGAAAACCCCTGCTTCCTTTTCCTGAAGTGTAACCCTGATGGAGGTGAAGAAATCGCTTCTATTGGCATTTTAAGTTCAACAAGAAATACGGAAGTGTACCCAGGAGAGGAGTACTGTGGAACCAGCAGGTGCAAGAATGTTTATACTGTCCTGGATTACAGGACTGTGAGGACGTGGGAAATTGAAAATCCAAAGAAACAAAAAAGTGTGTTTAAACCACGGACGATGCAGGGCAAAAAAGTCATTCCCACAACGTGCATATATAATAGAGATGGGAATCTCATAGCAGCTGCCTGCCAGAATGGAAGCATACAGATCTGGGACCGATATCTGACTGTTCATCCTAAGTTCAACTATAAACAGCCTCATTACCTGGGCACAGACACTTCTTGGCGTGACTTTCTCCTGTGATGGTAATGTCCTTGCCTCTCGTGGAGGTGATGATTCGTTAAAATTATGGGACATCTGACAATTTAATAAGCCACATTTTTTCAGCCTCGGGTCTTCCCACCATGTTCCCAATGACTGACTGTGTTTCAGTCCAGATGGTAAGCTCATAGTCACTGGTACATCTGTTCAAAGAGGATGTGGCAGCGGCAAACTAGTTTGCCTTGAGTGTAGGACTTTCCAAAGGTTCTATGAAACAGACATCGGTTGGAACTGGAAATGATTGCCTAAAGTCTATTACAACCCCAACAAGAGTCAGAGGGGAGCAAAATTATGTGTGGTTAAAACCCGGCGGAAGGGGACTAGGCAGAGCTATGGAACTGCCGCCAGGTAGCTGTGAGTCCACGCCGCCCGTCGCGCCGCCTGTCCGCCCAGCGTCCGCAGCAGCCGTGGGGAGTGCAGGTGGAAACCATCTCCCCAGGAGACGCGCACACCCTCCCGAAGCGTGGCCAGACCTGCTTGATGCACTACACCGGGATGCTTGAAGATGGAAAGAAAATTGGTTCCTCCCGGGATAGAAAAAGCCCTTTAAGCTTATGGTAGGCAAGCAGGAGGTGATCCCAGGGTGAGAAGTAGGGGTTGTCCAGAAGAAGGTGGGTCAGACAGCCAAACTGACTATATCTCCAGATTACACCTACAGTGCCACTGAGCACCCAGGCATCATCCCACCACATGCCACTCTCGTCTTCGATGTGGAGCTTCTAAAACTGGAATGACAGGAATGGCCTCCTCCTGACATTCCAGTTTTAGAATGATCCAAGATCCAGATCCCTGTTCTTGGATCTGCCATGGAGGGATCTGGTGCCTCCAGACGCGTGCACATGAATCCATATGGAGCTTTTCCTGATGTTCCACTCCACTCTATATAGACATCTGCCCTTACTGAATGTGTTCTGTCACTCAGCTTTGCTTCCGACACCTCCATCTCCTCTTCCCCTTTCTCCTCATATATGTGTTTACCTAAACTATATGCCATAAACCTCAAGTTATTCATTTTAATTTGCTTTCATTTTGGGGTGAAGATTCAGTTTCAGTCTTTTGGATCTGGGTTTCCAATAAGTATATCATCAAGTATTAACAGCATAAGTGATAAGTTAACTTTAGAATAGGAATTGGTGTGTGTGTGTGTTGGCGCGGGGGGAGGGGAGTTGCAAGAATGTTTTATTTTATTTTTGGGGATGAAATTTTAATCTATTGTATATTAAACATTCTTGCTGCTGAGCTACAAAGCCATAGCAGATTTGAGGCACTGTTTAGGGCTGAATTATTCTCCAAGTTGAGAGATGTCATTGGGTTAAATTAAAAGCCCTACCTCAAACTGAGGTGGGGATGGGGAGAGCCTTTGCTTCCACTAGTCTCACCCCACCCTCCCCTTAAACCCTCTGCCTTTGAAAGCAGATCATGTTCACTGCCATGCTGGACACTACAGGTATCTGTCCCTAGGCCAGCGGGGACCTCTGAAGTCTTCTTTGTGGCCTGGCTTATTTATTTATTTTTTTTCTATCCTGTGGTTTTTCTAGTGGACTTTCAGGAATTTTGTAATCTCATAACTTTCCAAGCTCCACCACTTCCTGAATTTTAAAAACTTTAATTGATAGTTTAAATTGAAGGTGCTGTTTGTAGACTTAACACCCAATGAAAGCCCAGGCGTCATGAGAAATCCTTGAATGTTCTCTTAAGAAAATAATGCTGGTCATCGCAGCTTCAGCATCTCCTGTTTTTTGATGCTTGGCTCCCTCTGCTGATCTCAGTTTCCTGGCTTTTCCTCCCTCAGGCCATTCTCACCCCCTTTGCTGTCCTGCATAGTGATTTGGTGAGAGAAATCATTGCTGTCTCGTCCCCCCAGCACCATATATGAGTTTCAAGTTTTGTTATTGCAATAAAAGTTTTTTATGCCGGGTTTTCTAACAAACACACAAAAAACCAGTGAAAGGCAAAACAAGCTGAGACACTAACCCAGGACTACATCATCACCCCTCATGTCTTGCCTATGTTCCGTGAGCCCCGCCAAAGGAGTACAAGGAAACAGCTGGAGAAGGACAGACTGGATTCCCTGAAGTCGCATAAACTTGAACCTCCTGTAGCTAACCCAGGTTGTGGTGGCAGAGTTGGGACCCACAAGGGCACTCTTTCTTCCTGTATTGTGAAGAACATTGCTTTGGACAAGACTGATAACAGTAATCATTGGGAAGCCATTTTGCATCATTCCAAAGCAGCAGAAGACAACCCATATTGGGTTTTTCCAACATGTTCCAAGACTCAGCACAGAATCATGTTTGGCCAATTTGAATCTGATCATGAGGAAGCAAAGGATGAGCCAGAATGGAAAAAATGTAAAATTTGAAGAATCTCATTTGAGAGCTGTTTGTATGAGTGGGAAGGAAATGTGACAGGTTTTGATTTTCTTTTTAATGCTCATGAAATTAAAAATTCATTTTTATTAAAAAAAGAAGAAAATACAAGACAGGATCATTTATTTACTTCTTGAACCTTTAGTTTTGGTCCGTGTTGGGACCAAACCATCTATCTAATTACCTAAGCTGCTGAGGCTAAAATGTACATGCTCTTGTGATTCTTATGTATTAATAATTTCGAATGCATTTTAAAATTCAACTTAACACTTAAAATATCATCACTTATTGACAATTGAATTGAGAGCTACTCAAATGCATAAATGCAACTGGCAAGGTGGGGTGAGTTGGGGGAAGAAGGGCTTGGAGAGAGGACTAAGGAGAGAAGTGATTCTATCTGGTTCAAGCATAGTATTTCTCTCCACTACCATCACAAAAACATAAACACCTGAAAACTACCATCATACAGAACACTTTCTGACCGTCTGGACAATTATGTTTCAGACAGGGATGTGATGCACAAGAAGCTTTGGCCATGTTCCTCTGCCATGTGCACATGCTGGCTGGGAAGCCCCAAATGAGTACAATCTCATCCACCACCATCCATGGGGTCTCCCTCTGCCCGGACCCAAGGCACCTCTGGTATTCATTTACTGTGAAGTCAGTGGTGCTTTCAAGTGCTGCCTGATTTATTCACCAGCTCTAGTGCAGGCAAAGAAGAGAAACAAAAAGATCTCCAAAACTCCCTGGCTGAAGGGATTTGTTCTGCTTTGTTCTTATGAAGATGCCTGGGCATCATCCTACATAAAGCTACCTTCTCAGAATCAGTGATGTACGTGTGCCTTTGAGGCCAACTTGCCTTCAATCTTTTTGAGAAACCTTGCTGGGATATAATGGAAAGGGTCCCTGGGCACAAGTTCTGGCTCTACTGCTTAGTAACTGTGGCCCTTGAGAAGTTACTTAATCTCTCAGAGTCTCAGTCACTTCACCTATGAAGCAGAGTAATTGGTTATCCAGGGTTAGCCAATTATTAATCAGTTTATAGCATTGATTACATATATTATCATACACAAAACTGTATTTATTTTGTAAAATGAAGTCCAGGTATTTGACATCATATAGACTAAAGACTGACTTTTTTTTTTTTAACAGAAAAGTTTTATCAGACATTTTGAATAGTCCAGGCAAAACTATAGTGTATTCAGTTGAGATCCTACGTCACATCCTCATGTCATCTCATGAGTGTGTATGCATATGACTACCTTTCAGCATTCACTGTGTGTTCATATCATCATCTTACTCGATCCTGCCAGTGAGGTGGGTAGGCCAGTCAGGTAGGGATTATTATAGCCAGTATTTTTCATGAATGAGGAAACTGAGGCCAGAGAGGTCCAGGGAGTAGCCAAAGTTCACACAACCAGCAAGTGGCAGAGACAGAATTAGAGTAAACATCCTCTAACTACTGGGCTAGGGCTCTAGCTGCTGCCATGCAAAGAAAAACAGAATGTCCATACCAGCAAGCTTGGCAGCCACGTAACCCCAACTACCAGCTCTAACCATGTATGGCCAAGTCTCCTGCTCACTCAGCCTCCGACTTTGCCACCCACTCAGGTAAAAGTAACCTGAAGAAATACATATAAGGGATTTAATTATTACATTATTATTAATAATACATGGTCACTTTGTTGACAGAATATTGTCTAATATCAGGATTGGAGATTTTGCATTTTCTTCTGTGTTGGTTAGTGATTATTGTGTAACAAACCGACCCAAAACTTAATAGCTGAAAGCAACATTGGCAAGGCCAGAAATGACCTTGTAGTCTCAGGCACACAGCTGTCCAAAATCTGAGGCCCAAGGAGAAAAGCAGATTGTGGCCAACTGCTGCTACAATGGAATTTCCCTTCTGCCTGTGGCTCACACGTTCTCTCTTTGATTCCCCAGCCCATTCATAAGAATTTCTTCACTTTGAGCTGCCAAATGGCCACAGAGAACTATTTTTCTATGTGAAGAATACTCTGAGAAAAATCATGTTTTTACTTTTTACTGTTTCTTTACTATGAAGCTGGTTATCATGCCTCTTAAAATCACTCCTGTTTTCTAAAACTGTTGTCCACTTGCCATCACACCATTAAATGAAAACTCTTTCTCCTTACATTTCTATATAGGAGCAAATGTGACATTGTGGTGCACCAAGTTAAAACACTTTTTCTTTCTTCATTTCTTCCAGTAAGGAAAAGCAGATGAAATGATATGTCTGGGGATTTGCTTCAAAATAGACACTAGTGTGGGTAGGTGTGGAGACAGGAGCAACAATTGGCCAAGGAAACTGGTGATGGCTACGGTGAAGGAGATAGATGGATTCATAACACAGCTAAGACTATTTTACTCCCTAGAATCAGAGACTGACAGAGCTAGAAAGTTACCTAGCCCAAGCTAGTTATATTGTAGATAAGATAATGGGGGCCTGGTGAGATAGTGCCCAAGACTACGCAAATGTGGGTCTTGAACTCCAGCCCTTCCCATATCAACGCCAGTGTTGCACAAGGTCACGTTATACTGTATTCCTTAATCTTTCCTGACTCATATATCATAATTTTACTGTCATCAAAAGTTTGGAAACTGTTTTTAAGCAACTATGTTGACTTGGATCTCAATAAGAATGCAGACCAAGAGAAGAATATTTCATTTATTTAGGTCATAATATAATTTTTGTAAGCAAAAAGTATAAAACACACAACAGATATGTGCTTTATATATAATGTAAACATTCAGTATATATATATTCAAAATATAATTACTTGGAACTTTCTCAAATTAATTCTCCCCTTGTACACACACACACACACACACACACACACAGTTCCGTTTCTTGATTCTAAGTTCGAACAGCATATGTTATTCTTTTTTCTGGCACTTATTACCTCCTACTTTGTATTTAATTTACTCATATGTCTGGTATTGTATCAATATCAGACATATTGATATGATATGCCAATTTTTGTACTTTTAATAGAGATGGGGTTTCCCCATGTTGGCCAAGCTGGTCTCAAACTCCTGACCTCAGGTAATCCACCTGCCTCGGCCTCCCAAATTGCAGGGATTACAGGCATGAGCCACTACACCCTGTCTGGACCCACACTCTTTTAAAAAATTGTAGCAAAATATATATTACATAAAATTTACCATTGTAATCATTTTAAAGTATACAATTCAGTGGCATTAAGTTGCATCCTTGTGCAACCATCATCAGTACTCATCTCTAAAACTTTCTCATCTTTCCAAGCTGAAATTCCATACCCATTAAACACCAGTTCCCCATTCTAGCCTCCCCCAGTCCCTAGTAACCACTATTTTACTTTCTGTGTCTGTGAATTTGACTATTCTAGCTACCTCATGTAAATAAATCATACAAGATTTGTCCTTTTGTAACGGATTTATTTCACTTATCATGTTTCAAGGTTTATCTATGTTATAGCATGTGTCAGAATTTTATTCCTTTTAAAAAGACTTGTGCTTTTTTTTTTTTTTTTTTCCCCAGCAGCTAAACAACTAAGCTTGCAAAAATGATTAGTTAAAATTAAATTGCTCTCCTCAGGTGATTTGGCAATGGGCAGTCCAGGGTATTGGGTCCAAATTTGTCACTGAGCTCACCCTGGCAGGGAGGGATGGGCAGTACCCTGATGCTACTCCACTCTCACCGAGGTGTCCTGTCTAGTCAGGTTTCCTCAGTGATATGGTTTGACTTTGTGTCTCCATCCAAATCTCATCTCGAATTGTCATCCCCACGTGTTGAGGAAGGGAAGTGACTGGATCATGGGGGCAGATTCCCCCATGTTATTCTCATGACAGTGAGTAAGTTCTCACGAGATATGACAGTTTTATAAGGGGATCTTCCCCCTTCATTTTCTCTTCTCTCTTTCCTGCTGCCTTGTGAAGAAGGTACTTGCTTCTCCTTTGCCTTCCGCCATGATTGTAAGTTTCCTGAGGCTTCCCCAGTCATGTGGACCTGTGAGTCGATTAAACTTCTTTCCTTTGTAAATTACCCAGCCTCAGGTATGTCTTTAGAGCAGCGTGAAAATGGACTAATACACCTGGCATGGCATGGCTCCCCTAGCCTCCAGAGTAGTAATGCCCCTTCCTTTGTTAATCTCCATTACCAATCCCCCCCTTCCTTTGTTAATTTCCATTACCAACCCTACCACAATCCCACCTGTCCACACACCAGGCTGTCCATCCTGAAGTATTCAACTTAGTCCTGCTACTGTGTTCTTCTTTGATCTCTAACCTGTTACTGATAAATAAATAAACTTCTTGGTCTCTTCTGCTCTTGATGTTCAATGCCCAGTTTAAGTCTACCTTTGATGGTGAGTTTAAAAACTTCATTCAGAATATCATTTACTCTGTCAGGGTAAATTTAGATCCTTTCTTCTTTCTGACAAATGAAAGAACTACAGAGCAATAAAGAATAATGTTGACAGTAATAAGGGTAGAAATGGGGAGTCAGCAAAGAAAGACTTAGGTTTAATATATATTCCAAATATCATCCTTTCACGGTCATGCCTTTCTTTCTTTCTTCCTTCCTTCCTTTCTTTCTTTCTTTCTTTCTTTCTTTCTTTCTTTCTTTCTTTCTTTCTTTCTTTCTTTCTTTCTTTCTTTCTTTCTTTCTTTCTTTCTTTCTCTCTTTCTTTCTTTCTTCCTTCCTTCCTTCCTTCCTTCCTTCCTTCCTTCCTTCCTGTCTTCCTTCCTTCCTTCCTTCCTTCCTTCCTTCCTTCCTTCCTTCCTTCTTTCCTTCCTTCCTTTTAGACAAAGTCTCCCTCTGTCACCTAGGCTGGAGTGTAGTGACATGATCTTGGCTCACTGCAACTTCCACCTTCCAGGTCCAACCAATTCTCCTGTCTCAGCCTCCTGAGTACCTGGGATTACAGGTGCACACCACCACACCTGGCTAACTTTTATATTTTTAGTAGGGATCAGGTTTCTCCATGTTGGCCAGGCTGGTCTCGAACTCCTGGGCTCAAGCCATCCACCCACCTCAGCCTCCCAAAGTGCTGGGATTACAGGTGTGAGCGACTGTCCCTGTCCCTTTCACTGTCATTTCTGACAGCTAAGCTTTTGAGAAGGGAGAAGAGAGGTCATTCTTCTTGACAAGTATTGAAATTCAGTTATTCTGTGCTAATAATTTGAGTCTGAATCTGGTTTAAAATCCAGTTATAAGAATCTTGGTCCATAATGAAGACACATGCCCAACATAGGTCATCTCTGCATGGTGACGGCCAAGTCAGTAATAAGAGGCAGGGTTAAGATTTCTCTCTCCAAATAGTTTGTTGTATTTTATATCATTCTACATAATTTGCCATCATTTAGCCAAGAAAGATTTTTAAGTGATTATTACAAAATACCCACCATGGTTTTAACAAACAGCAGCAGCATCAAAATTAATTCAATGAATTAACTAATTCAATTAATTCCACAAATGTTTTGTTTTGTGAAAAGTAATGCCCTAGTGCCCAGTAAGTTTTTTCAAATGCAGATTGAGATCCAGTAGGGAGTCATGAGCTGAACTTAGAAGGTCAGTATTTAATTTTAAAAATGAAATAAAAATAGAATGAAATAGAAAATACTGGAGTACATCACAATTAGTAAGAATAAATACTGTTTTGTGGCTGGGCATGGTGGCTCACACCTGTAATCCCAGCACTTTTGGAGGCCGAGGCGTGCCGATCACGAGGTCAGGAGATCGAGACCATCCTGGCTAACACGAGGAAACCCTCTCTCTACTAAAAATACAAAAAATTAGCCAGGTGTGGTGATGGGTGCCTGTAGTCCCAGCTACTCGGGAGGCTGAGGCAGGAGAATGGCCTTGAACCCAGGAGGCGGAGCTTGCAGTGAGTTGAGATTGCTCCACTGCACTCCAGCCTGGCTGACAGAGCGAGACTCCAAAAAAGAAATAAATAAATATTGTTTTGTTAAATTTTGAATCTGGTAAGGGGTGTGTGTGTGCGTGTGTGTGTGTGTGTGTTATATTTTGTGGTATAGTTTATACTGAGCATAATGTGCTTCTTACTGAGGGTTCCAGTAGAAGAGAGTAGTTTGAGAAAATTTTCCTTGTTAACTGAATGAATAGATTGCAAAGTAGGCCAGCTTACTGCCCTCTACAAGTAAAATGCTGCTGGATATCTACTCAAAATGCATTTGATTATGGAGTGGGCAACAATAAATAGGTAGCAGGAATATCTTACATTTTCAGATACTCATTGTTTTTCTTCATTCAAACATGAATTTATTTTTTCTTCTCTAGAAAAGGATTTAAAGAAGCTTATAAACACTTGAATAAAATAGAATAGAACATACATACTAGTAAATAATGAGTGGTAAAAATAATCCAAAAGGAAAAATAGGTTGAGAAGATGGTATGGAACCAGGACTGAAAGTAGCAGTATTCAGTAAACTCACACACCCTGGAAAGTGATAAAACAATGAAAAAGGATAAAAGTACCCCCCAACATCTAGGACTGATTTGACATTCACACCTGGACCTCAATGCTATTACAAGTTGGTCTGACACACACAGCCTGGTCATTTTATTTTCCTCTTGAACATAAACAATCTCGCAGAATACCTATATCTAACAAGGTCACTCTTAGGCCATGATAAAGTGAGACAAAAATAAGGTCGCTGTGCAACACAAAATAGCAGACATTTTCTTCTCTTGCTGAATGAGTGACAGTGACTTCTTTACCAATGACAGCTTTAATGTCTCCCTAGTCTGTGTTCCCCACAGATAAGACCTATCGAGATTCCCAAAAGTAGGATTACCTCCACTTATTGATAATATCCAATCTGGAGAGAACCCTGTTTTCTTAGTCCCTCCCAAAAATTGCTCAACCAAACCCCAAATTCTATACCAGGTTCTTTTTGACAACCTTTTCTGAGATGCTCTATGACCCTTTCACGGTGTATGTTTTCCTTTACTGCAGTTTGTGAAAAACTCAACTTATTCAACTACAAGTGTCTCTGGCAGTCTTTGTCTGAGAGTATAGATAATAGCAAAGCTGATTGTCAGCACCATGTCTTGCACGGGACAACAAAATATCCTGTTAGAAGCACCTTTCCATCCTTTAGAGAGTGTGTAGGCGCACTCATGTGTGGAGTATGCGTAGGAGGACAGCAGTCGTAAAGAGCTAGCTTCATGGAGCTTTATCACCTCAATATATTTTGGACTGAAAATTATCAGTTGCTGAAACTTAAGAGTACCCAGAGTAATTTTAGGTGTGGTAATGTTTTTCGTTGTGTTTTTGAAAAGTACTTATCTTTTAAAGATAGATACCAGAATAGTTATGGATAAAACACTGTGATATCTAGCTGAGACTTGCTTCGAAATCATTTAGGGCAGCGGGAAAGTGGATAAGGGTGTGGGAGAAATAAGACTGGTCATGAGCTAATAATAATTGAAACTGGGTGATGTTCCTATTAAAGTTTATCACTACATTTTCTTTAACTTTAAAAATTTCCATAGTAAAAAGTAACAATAAAAAGATTTTTGGAGTCCAATTGCTCATTTGTGTTTCCAGTTTGGGGAACACCAAAGCTAAATGACGCTATGTCTGAATATGCTGAGAATCAAGGTGTTGGAATTTAGTAGCAGATTCCAGAGTTATGTGTGGGTGTGGAGGTGAGGCAGGACAGGCTTTGGAAAGATGTTATTCAAGGGGAGCAGAGTTCAGGCAGATTTCAAGGCAAATGTACACTCCAACTGCAACATCCATCTGAAGGGCTTGGGCAATCAGGTATGAGGCAACAAGGAAGGAATTTGAGATGCAGGAACAGAGCAAGGAGGTCTGAAATACTGAGTGGAGATTGAAACCTAGATATACTCCTTCAATAGAGCCTGGCATGCCTGAGATCATGTCTGCTGCTGTGGAGGGAATTCTTAAAGAGAACTACTTAGTTGATATTGCTTGAGTCACAGAATCAAATAATTTTGCTTTTTAAAAATCAGATATCATGATTTTTCTAAGGGGTGACACTTAAAAATCAAACACCATGCTTGTGAAAATAAATTCCTAAAATTGCTTTCCATTTTAGTGGGGCTCACCTTTTTATTTCAGCATTAAATATTTCTGGAGAGAAGGAACAATTCATTCATTCAAATAATATTGTTGAGCATCTAGTATACACGAGCCTCAGACCTATGTGCTGGAGATAAATAAAACCTGACTATATAGAGCTTAGGCTCTCATAAGGAAGATAGAAAGTAATCCAACAATTGTACAAATATTAAGTTACAAACTAATGTTAAGTGCTTTGAAGAAATACAAGGAGCTATTAAAGCATGTTCCTTATTCTATCTAGAAGAATTACTTGAATATCTCATTGGAATCCATAATTACTGGAAACATAGAAGAAAATAGGGCAGTATCAGGAGATGGGAGCAAGAGCAGGCATTTGGTTTGAATGATCAGAATTCTTGGTTTTTACTCTAGAGACAGAGCAATGAGTTACACAGTGACATGCTCACGTGGAGGATAAAATTTGTTGTTAAAAAAATAAAGCCCAAGGTGACAAAGTCATCTTAGCCATAAGGAAAACATGATCTGATACAAAAATTTGCCCTTTTTTTGAGAATCATTTTAACTGGTAGGAGCTCAGAAGCCTGAGGCATGTGGCGGATGGTGTCTATCTTGCACTTGGTTGAAGAACTACCAGCTAAAATATAGCACAAGTAAATATCTTGTGTTTCTAGGCACATGAAACTCATATATCTTATCCATCAGTGGTAGCTTGTCTCCAAAGACATTCACCATTAATCCCTTCCCTTTGTGCACATACATGCCATTCCCCCATGAAGAGGTGGAAACTACCCCTCCTCCTTCTTGAATCTTGGCTGGTCTGTACCTGCCTTTGCTATCAGAATATGGCATAAGAGACCTGGGCCATTTCTGGGCTAAGGTTTTAAGATTATTGGTAGTTTCTGCTTCCTTTTTCTTCCTTTTCTTAGAGCATTAAGTCACCATACAATACATCTAGACTACTCTCCTGGAGAAAGGCACCATGTGGAGGAGCATGGAGGCACTAAAACAGAGGGTGAAGTAGCTGTCTTGGAAGCCCAGCCCAGACAAGCCTCCAGATGACTCAACTGCTGACTGCCATTGCATGAGAACCAACCAGCCAGGTCTAGTAAATCTGCAGAACCATGATAGTCAACAATACATTGTTGTTTTAAGACGCTACTGATATGGTTTGTATCTGTGTCCTCACCCAAATCTCACGTTCAATTGTAACCCCCAGTGTTGGAGGTGAAGCCTGGTAGGAGGTGACTGGATCATGGGCACAGTTTCTCATGAATAGTTTAAAGCACCACGACCTCAGTGCTGTTGTCATCATGATAGTGAGTGAGTTAATTATTGTGAAGTCTGATTGTTTAAAAGTGTGTAGCACCTCCTCTCCTACTCTTGGTCCTGGTTAATAACCAATTGAACCCCTTTTCTTTATAAAGTACCCAGATTCAGGTGTTTCTTTGTAGCAATATGAGAACAGGCTAATACAGAAAATTGGTACCAAGTAGTGAGGCATTGCTATAGAGATATCTGAAAACGTAGAAGCAGCTTTGGAATTGGGTAATGGGCAGAGGTTGGAACAGTTTGGAGGGCTCAGAAGAAGACAGGAAGATGAGAGAAAGTTTGGAACTTCCTAGAAACTTGTTGAATGGTTGTGACCAAAATGCTGAGAGTGATATGGACAGTAAGTCCATGCTGAGGAGGTATCAGATGGAGATGAGGAACTTATTGGGAACTGGAGCAAAGGTCACTTTTGTTATGCATTAGCAAAGCACTTGGAGGCATTGTGCCGCTGCCCTAGTGATTTGTGGAACTTTGAGCTTGAGAGTGATAATTTAGGGTATCTGGCAGAATAAATTTCTGAGTGGCAAAGTGTTCAAGATGTGAACTGGCTGCTTCTAACACCCTATGTTCACATGCATGAGCAAAGAAATGATGTAAAACTGGAACTTACATTTAAAGGGGAAGCAGAGCATAAAAGTTTGAAAAATTTGCAGCCCAGCCATGTGTTAGAAAAGAAAAGCCCATTTTTCAGAGGAGAAACTCAAGCAGGCTGCATAAATTTGCATAAGTTAAAAGGAGCTAAGTGCTAATATCCAAGACAATAGGAAAGGCCTCAATGGCATTTCAGAAATCTTTCCAGCAGTACTGCCCATCACAGGCCCAAAGGACTAGGAGAGAAGAATGGTTTCATGGGCCAGGCCCAAGGTCTTACTGGCCTGTGCAGCGTCAGGATCCTGGATACTCCAGCTCCATCCATGGCTCAAAGGGGCCCAGGTAGAGCTTGGGCCACTGATTTAGAGGGTGCCATCCATAAGCATTGGCAGCTTCCATGTGGTATTAAGACTTCAGGTGCACAGAGTGTAAGAGTTGAGACTTGGGAGCCTCCGCCTGAATTTCAGAGGAAGTATGGAAAAGCCTGGATGTTCAGACAGAAACCTACTGCAGAGGTGGAGCCCTTATGGAGAATCTCTACCAGGGCAGTGCAGAGAGGAAATGTGGGGTTGGACCCCCCACACAGAGTCCCCACTGGGTCTCTGCCTATGCCTAGTGGAGCTGTGAGGAGGGGGCCACCACCCTCCAGACCCCAGAATGGTAGATCCACTGGCAGCTTGTACCCTGAACCTGAAAAGCCACACTCAACACCAGCCCATGAGAACAGCCACAGGGGCTGACTCCTGCAAAGCCACAGAGGTGGAGATGCCCAAGGCCTTGGGAGCCCACCAATTGCACGAGAGTGCCCTGAATGTGGGGCATGGAGCCAAAGGAGATTATTTTGGAGCTTTAAGGTTTAGTGACTGCCCTGCTAGGTTTTGAACTTGCATGGCGCCTATAGTCCCTTTCTTTTGGCCAATTTCTTCCTTTTGGAATGGGAGTGTTTACCCAATGCTGGTACCCCAATTCTTTCTTCCTTCCTTCCCTTCCTTCCTTCTTTCTTTCTTTTTTTCTTTCTTTCTTTCTTTCTTTTTCTTTCTTTCTTTCTCTTTCTTTCTTTCCTTTCTCTTTCTTTCTTTCTTTCTTTCTTCTTTCTTTCTTTCTTTCTTTCTTTCTTTCTTTCTTTCTTTCTTTCTTTCTTCTTCCTTCCTTCCTTCCTTCCTTCCTTCCTTCCTTCCTTCCCTTCCTCCCTCTCTCCCTCCTTTCTTTCTTTCTTTCTTTCTTTCTTTCTTTCTTTCTTTCTTTCTTTCTTTCTTTCTTTCTTTCTTTCTTTCTTTTTCTCTCTCTCTCTCTCTCTCTCTTTTTTCAAGGTCGTGCTCTGTTGTCCAGGCTGGAGTGCAGTGGTGTGATCTCAGTTCACTGCAACCTCTACCTCCTGGGCTCAGGTGATCCTCCCACCTCAGCCTCCTGAGTAGCTGGGACCACCGGCACACATGACCATGCCCAGCTAATTTTTGTATTTTTTTGTAGAGATGGGGTTTCACCATGTTGCCCAGGCTGACCTCAAACTCCTAGTATCAAGCAATATGCCTG
The DNA here is from genome assembly GCF_043159975.1 of Macaca nemestrina. Lineage (NCBI taxonomy): Eukaryota > Metazoa > Chordata > Mammalia > Primates > Cercopithecidae > Macaca > Macaca nemestrina. The sequence continues at coordinate 52,034,192 of NC_092126.1, read as the reverse complement.
CCTCAGCCTCCAAAAGTGCTGGGATTACAGGCATGAGCCACCATTCCAAGCTCCCCCATTGTATTTCGAAGGTAACTAACTTGTTTTTGATTTTGCAGGCTCATAGGTAGAAGGGGCTTGCCTTGTCTCAGATGAGACTTTGGACTTTGGACTTTGGACTTTTGAGTTAATGCTGAAATGAGTTAAGACTTTGTAGGACTGTTGGGAAGGCATTATTGTAGTTTGCAATTCGAGAAGGATATGAGATTTGGGAGGGCCTAGGGGAATAATAATATGGTGTGGATCTGTATCTGCACCCAAATCTCATGTTTAATTGTAATCCCCAGTGTTGGAGGTGGGGTCTAGTGGGAGGTGATTGGATCATGGGGATGGTTTCTCATAAACAGTTTAGTACCACCCCCTCGGTGCTGTTCTTGTCATTGTGAGTGAGTTATCATGAGATATAGTTTTTTAAAAGTGTGTAGCACCTCTACCATCTCTCTTTCTTGGTTCTGCTCCTGCCATGTAAGAGGTCTGTTCCCACTTTGTCTCCCACTGTGAGTATAATCTCCCTGAGGCTTCCCCAGAAGCAGATGCTGCCATATTTCTGTATAGCCCATGGAACCATGAGCCAGTTAAACCTCTTTTCTTTATAAGTTACCCTGTCTCAGATCTTTCTTTATAGGAATGCAAGAACAGACTAATAAAATTATGTTTTGGAGTGATTTTGACCATAAGTAACCAGAATTTATCTTTAACTGCAAGTACCTACAAAGAGCACAGCTTGTGTTCCACAAATGCTTATTTTTAAAGTTAAATTTGGGTTAAGCTATCTTTCTTTGCAGAACATTCCAGATCTCTCCAAATTTTACTGTGGCTTTTAGTAAGGGACCATGATGAGAATTTAGCAGGATTGGGTAAGTTGTCTAGCACATTCCAACTGGACCTGTGTGAAATGACATTGGACAAGGGAAGACTAATATTTACTGATGCTCTATTATGAGCCAGGAACAGTACCATGTACTTGACATGTACATGGTCAAGTACATTTCATTCATCTCATTTCATTCTCAAAACAACCACACAAAGGAGATGATGTGATCATCTCTATTTTAGAGATGGAAAAACCGAGGCCACAAAGTTGCTGAATGACAGAGCTCAGTTGGTAGATCTGTTTGATTTCAATGCCAGTTACCTTTCCTGAATGTGTCCCTTATCTGGAGGAGATTCCACAGAAGTATCCTATGGAAGTTACTGAAAAATTTCTATTAAGCAGATGCAGATTCCTTGGAGCCTGACCTGACTCTCTGATGTTTACTTTTCTTTGTGTGAGTGTGAGGAGAGGTGTACTTGAAGGAGGAGAGGGTATAACAATGGATATATTAGAATTCGTTCATGTTCCCTGGGATAAGAGCTTGGTTCTGTCTCCTCCTTGTTATCCACAGAAACGCCCCCTGCCATATCAGCCAGGTTAGAGCTGCAGCAGGCTCCAGCAACTGTTTGAAAGCCTTGAGCATTCTCAGATCTTGGAGGAGATCAAAAGAAACGGTCATGCCATATGGAGAGGGGAGGAAGCCAGCGAGAACTGACCTGCTACATTCTTTCAGACCTCCAAGCTGGCAGGAGACTGCATTCCCTGAACGCCACTCCTAAACCTCCTGGATACAGCAGTCTCCACCCTGGGCCCAGATGCTTCTCTGGGGGAGTGAGGTGAAGACACCCCAAGTGTAAAGCTCTGGTTTGGATTAATCTTCTCCCTGGCTTGAGATGCTAAGATGTCACTTTGTAACACAGTGGCTTCAACTTCTGAAACCTCAGCATTCTTTAACATAGAATTATATATATCATCTTGGTTTAGGGCTTGCAGAAGAAATATGTATTCATTATGCTTAAGAGATTCTTAAGATTATCTTCCTTCCCCTTCAGAAAGTTTTGTGGGGTTTTTTTCCCCTTCTTTTTTTTTTCTTTTTAAGGACTTAGCCTCTTGCTTCCAGCTTTACTTTTATTTTTGCTTTTCTTTCCACAATTAGGTTCACGAAAGAAAAATACATCAAGACTCTGTCCCATCCTGTGGAGTTGGAAAATCTCCTTAGAAAGAGTCTTGAAAGGAGGAACACAATGTTTGTTTACTGAATTAAATAACCTTATGTTGGCCATCTGGAAAGAGACTTAAAACTATCATCAAAAGGACACAGTCACTACCACAAAGGCTGAAAGACTTGTCTAGTAAGGGGCCATGATGAGAATTTACAGGGCTGAGAATTAACACGAGGTTACAGGGCTTTTTTCTGTAACTTAGTTTTATATCCCTGAGGGCATCCCCCTGAATCGCTAGAGTATGTAGAAGAAGAAGGTCTCAGTCTAAAGCAAGTGGAAGCTACCTTAGGATTGCTAGTCCAGTCAGAATCCAGGTCTTGCAGGTCTTTCACCAGCTCTACTGCTAAATCACAGACTTCTTATTAGAAAAATTGCTTCTATGTCACAGTTTACTTTTCTATAAAACAGCATAGGCCAGGCATGGTGGCTCACACTTGTAATCCCAGCACTTTGGGAGGCTGAGGTGGCAGGATCACTTGAGGTCAGTAGTTCAAAAGCAGTCTGGCCAACATAGTGAAACCTCATCTCTACTAAAAATACAGGCATGGTGGCACACACCTGTAATCTCAGCTACTCAGGAGGCTGAGGCAGGAGAATCGCTTGAACCCAGGAGGTGAAAGTTGCAGTGAGCTGAGATAGCACCACTGTGCTCCAGCCTGGGCAACAGAGGGAGACTCTGCCTCAAAAACAAAACCAAAACCCAGCATAAAACTTCTCTATAAAACAATATCAAGCCCAGGGATCTGAGGCATGATTAACGTGTTTGAAATCATTGAGCAAGCTACTTCTTGTGAAGATTAAAAGATAACTATGCATTTTCAGCTTTGTTTTTATTTTGTGTTTAGTCGTCATTAAACCACAGGGCATTTTGCATTTTTACAAAATGATTTTATGCATCTTAGTCATTCTTCATAAAACATCATTAGGTAGAATATTATGAGAAGGGAAGGAAGAAGAGGAAGGAGAAAGGGGGAAGGAAGAAGCAGGGAGGGGTCCTCAAGGAGCTATGTGAGTTAGGTAAGTCATAGGAGAAGTCAGAACTGAAAGGGAAGTCACACTGTGACCTGGAGGCTTTAGTCTCTCTGGCAGGAATATTACATTTGTCTTCTTGAAGCCTTGAGGGCATCATTGTACAGTAGCTGACTGGGAAGTTCTGCTCTTCAAGTCAGTTGCTTCCTTGGGATGGAGAGATGGGTAGGTCTGGAAACCCTTCCATTTTCTATGTCCTACTCCTGAAGCTTGGTACCCATGGGTTGCATTGCTTTAAACAGCCATTAAATCAAGTACTAATTTTGATCACCATAGTTTTTGCTCCCCAAATGTTTCTGCTTGTTCTAAACCCTGTAAAACTGTCCTCCACCCATAGGCCTTCTCAAACAGCCTCTTCTGGGCTCCTGCTTTCCTAGACAGAACCATTATAGCACCTGGTTAATACCTATTCTACGACAATTATCAGCCTCCTGCAGGTAGCAGAGTTATTTATGCATTCAAGTAGGTATTCATGTAGCTATGGTCACCACAAATCTCTGTTCCTCTAAATAATATTAACCAGGATTTATTTTGTTCTTACTAAGTCTCAGTCATTGTTCTAAGTGTTTGATATGAATTACATCATTTAGTTCTCATAACAACTTTATGGAGCAGGTAATATTATTATACCCTATACACAGATGGGGAAATGTAGGCACAGTAAACTACCCAAGGTCATGCTTTTAGGAAGTGGTGGGCTGGGATTCAAGCCTAGGTAGTCTGTTTCCAGAGTCGTTAGCCTACTGCAATATCCTGCCTGCCCAAAAAAGAGCAAGCCTCTATGTCATGATCACTGAGTTTAATAAATATGTGTGGAACTGAATTAAATGAAAATTTTTGACAAAGAGTCTTGCAACCTCTGTATGTTTTCAACTTACAGTGGGCCCTGATTTCAGGAAAATGTCTGAAAAGGAAACATGCAGGAAAATGACTGGAGGTGAGAAGAACCACATGTAGTATTAGGCTGGCGCAAAAGTAATTGTGTTTTTTGCCATTACTTTGGCAAAAACAAACAAACAAACAAAAAAAAAAACCAAAAACGCAATTACCTTTGCTCCAACCTAACAGAAAGAACTCTGGGTTTAGAATCTAAAACCTGGCTTAAGTCCCGCTCATGACACTTAGCAGCTTAGAATTCTTGGATAAGGAAATTAGGCTCGTTGAGTCTCAGTTTTTTCATCTGTCAAAGAGGGCTAACATTTTTCATTTGTCAAAGAGAACTAATCTACTTCAAATGGTTGTTGTGAAGGTTAAATAAGGCAATATGGCCGGGCACGGTGGCTCATGCCTGTAATCCCAGCACTTTGGGAAGCTGAGGCAGGCGAATCACTTGAGGCTAGGAGTTCAAGCCAGCTGGGCACAGTGGCTCACACCTGTAATCCCACTACTAGGGAACCTGAGGTGGGAGAATTGCTTGAACCTGGGAGGCAAGGTTGCAGTGAACTGAGATCATGTCACTGGACTCCAGCCTGGGTGACAGAGTGAGACTCTGTCTCAAATATGTAACATGTCTGTGTGTGTGTGTTTTGAGATGGAGTTTCATTATTCTTGCCCAGGCTGGAGTGCAATGGTACGATCTCAGCTCACTGCATCCTCTGCCTCCCAGGTTCAAGCGATTCTCCTGCCTCAGCCTCCCAGGTAGCTGGGATTACAGGCATGCACCACCATGCCAGGCTAATTTTGTATTTTTAGTAGAGACAGGGTTTCTCTATATTGGTCAGGCTGGTCTCGATCTCCCGACCTCAGGTGATCTGCCCGCCTTGGCCTCCCAAAGTGCTGGGATTACAGGCGTAAGCCACCACGCCCAGCCCGTGTGTTTTGTATATTATAAACCATCATACAAAATGCTTGCTTAATTTAAAATAAAATTATAGAAACTATATATTTTTTAAAAATTACTAGAAAAAATGGAATGGAAGAAAAGTCTTGTTTTCCTTGATTGAAAATATAATTTCAGTTCCAAAGATAATGACTTTGTGGGTCTTCAGCAGACTTTGTATTTTATACATCAGATCTTGCAGTTTCCAACTTGACAGTTGGACACAGGGTTCAGATTTCAACAGCAGTTTTATTTCAGTGGGAGCATCCGAAGAGGGTGAAGTGGAGGTAGTTTTTCTAACTCTTCTCGAAGACTGAACATTTTAATTTTGATTTATTCAATCATGTTCGTGTTTAAACAAAACTTTGCTCCTGTAGAAAAGTCTGACGTTTTGTTTGCCCCATAGCTGTAATAAGGTCACCTTGAAAATACTTCGTTTGGCTATGGGTCTCAAGTTTAAAAGTTCCCCTTCTTACAGAAGGAACAGAGTAGAAAAATTGTAACTTTAAAACAGAAATATCTCTATCCAAAGAATTGCCGGAAACAAAAGGGCATCCTTATACAATAGACTACATTTTTTCTTTTTTGATTTGTTTCTCTTTTAGGAAAATGATCATTTCAGGAACTGTGAAGTGTTAAAGGGAAAGTATATTAGAACTATCATGAAGTCACAGGAGAAGCCATATGAGCTGTCAGTGGTTGCTCTTTTTGCTACCCTTTCTTAACGATGCTGGCTTCCATATCTCAGCTTCAACTAGAGTCCCTTCATAAAATTGATGATGATGATGATGATGTGTGTGTGTGTAGGGCTTCTTAAAGTAGGGATCATATTCATATTTACCTTACTCTGCATTGTTCATAGAAACTCTCCGGGACCCACATTGGTAGCCCCATAGCCAGCCTCTAGGAGCATCTGGCCAAAACTCTTCCAGGTCCACTAGAGTCCAGTGGGATTCTGGGTGGATCCTTTGGGCTTTCCATAGGAAATTATTTCTGTTCCTCCTATGGCTGATGCAGAGCTTTCTGTCTTTCTCCCCTAAGTGCCTTCCCTACCTGCTACAGAAACTCCATCTTTTCTGAGGCTTCCTGGAACCAAAGTTCTGGCTTGAATGACATTGACTTGGGATTGTGGTTTGAGTGACTTTCCGACTCTAGAGCATCAGCTATCCCATTACTCTTCTCTACCTCAGTGTATAGGTCCCATTGAGAGTCCCTACACTCTTTGAACCTATAGGCAGTGTCCCTCCTTAGAAGCTAAGAACTGGAGAAACAGGGCCCTTGCCACATCAGGGTTAAACAGGAGGGCTGCCATGCTAGGAGTACTCCCTTATAATAAATAACAGGGGGATCTACTATGCCTGGAGGAGGGACACGACACCACCTGTTAGTCACCGCCACTCAGTCATATCTGGGGGCCGATGTGGTAATTAGGTGCTCCATATCATACCATGTTTCCTGTAACCTTTGTTCAATTCCTAATTATTATATCATGCTTTTTTTTTTTCAACTTAGATAAGAACATATTACAGGTGTATTTGTAAGCAAAGTTCTTTTTGAAAAAAGATAGGTAATCAATTCATGGGAAACCAATGTTATGAACTCAAAAAAGGAGTTAATATAGGCAATATTTTCTACTTGTGTTTATATTTTGAAGTTGGAGATTAGTGACCTTAACTGGAAGTTTGGGATCATTGCCTTCACAGAGTTTGGAGCACAGTGAGGATATTTTTCTAAGCACCACTCAGGCAAGAGAGACTAAAATGCCAGTTCGTGCTTTTTATTTGCATAGTAAGGTTTGGACCCAGAACCAGTAAAGACAGTTGGGGAAGCTGACTTCATCAAAATCTACATTTCATATTCCTATCACACAGCCATTTGGAAAGAAAAAAACACACATAAACAAACAAATGAACAGACCCGTTTTCCCATATGTCCTAAGAACCTCCCACTGCATTGTTATTCTTTTCCTATGCAAATCTCCATATGGAAAATATTTTAGGTAGCAGTCAGGCCTATGAATATAAGGCAGTGGCAACACAAGAAAAGATGTATGTTTTACTGCTGCTAAAAATAACTAGAGCAAGCCATACCTCAAGATGATTAATCAGCTCAGTGTTCTCTAATAAAAGCTAATTATTTCCTTCTCTTTAATTGCTTATTTATATTTGTAGCCTTCACTTATTACTGAGAGTTTGATGTAAAAATGTCATGGGGGTTGGCTGGTAGAATGTACCACATGAAATAATATGATTTGAATGGAAGAATCTTTCTAATTAAAAGATTAATTAGAGAAAAGTGTCTGATACATTGGAAGGCAAACTGGCAGCTTTCAGATCCTGAAGAGTCACATATGCACACTTTAGCTTATTATTAAGCTGCTTAAATACAGTTATAAAAACTAAAGTCTTTATTTTTCTGGGAGTGGTACTGCTTTTAATAAAACTTCAAATTATCTTTGATTCTCTTATTCCTGGCTGAAAAGTTTGAATGTGCTTCTTAATAGAATCAAAATACACATATTAAAATATTAAAATAGAATCAAAATACACATATTAAAATACTAGAAGGATCAAGTACTTCTAAAAAACTTTTTGTTTTTCAGTTGTAGAATCTTCTTCATTAAATTCGTTTGTTACATTTATTCTGTGTTGCTTCCAAAGAAATATCTACGGAAAGTTAAAAATGCAGGGAAACCATGGTTACACTCATCAGAACAGGGTTACAGAATTACTACCATGTATCTTCACTATCTTCAGAAGATTTATTCTGCATTGTTGATTTCAATTATATGTAGCATATAAGGCTACTGTGAGCTAATCACATACCTATGTACAAAGTAACATTAAGTCATAATTTCTTTCTTTTTTTTTTTTTTTTTTTTTGAGACGGAGACTCGCCCTGTCGCCCAGGCTGGAGTGCAGTGGCCAGATCTCTGCACTGCAAGCTCCGCCTCCCGGGTTCACACCATTCTCCTGCCTCAGCCTCCCGAGTAGCTGGGACTACAGGCGCCCGCCACCGCGCCCGGCTAGTTTTTTGTATTTTTTAGTAGAGACGGGGTTTCACCGTGTTAGCCAGGATGGTCTCGATCTCCTGACCTCGTGATCCGCCCGTCTCGGCCTCCCAAAGTGCTGGGATTACAGGCGTGAGCCACCGCGCCCGGCAAGTCATAATTTATAAAGCTGAAAATCTGGTGCACCAGAGGCTGAACGTTTGTGACTGCTGGAGATTCTTATTTTGGAAAGTACCATGATTTGCTCTGTAATGATAGGACTATGTATGACACAGACTGGAAAGTGGTTGGTGTTCCTGTCCAATGTGGAACTCTATAGTACACATATCTGAGACTAGGGAGGAACAAAAGGAAAATAAATGAGTAGACAATACGTGTAAGAAAAGAGAAAAGGAATTGGGATGGTTTGGTTCAGAGATGAGAAGGCTAAATGGAAGTTCAATTTTATGAAGGCTCTACCATTGCATTGTCTATATTGGGAGGTGGCCACTTTATCTTTGCAGAACTGTGTCTTCTGAAAGCCACGGCTCAGAAGCCATCTTTAAGGTATTAGGGAGGCAGACTGTGATGGCTAAACTACACTGTGACATGAAATGCCAAGAATGATGGGATCTTAACATGCAAGAGTAGATATAAAGCAAGCTACTGGCTTGAATAATGATTTTGTAGTGACTTAAAGGATTTCATGTCCAAATTTGGATTGTTTCATGTTTATTATTGTTATCATTACTGGGTGCCTACTAAGTGCATAACATTTTGGGAATATGACAGTGTCATTTAGCTATTTATTTAATTAATGTATTCAGGGAATATACAAAATGCCAACAGTTACTGAGCATTTTTGTTAATGTTTTACTTTTTGTGTATATTAACTCATTTACTCAATATAATTGCACTGTGAAATAGGTACAATTATATTTCTCATTTTACAGATAAGGAAACTGTAAAGGCTACATAACCAAAATAACCAAATTACTAACAAAGAATAAATTACTTCCATAAAGTCTCATAAATTGTAAATGGCATAATTTGGATTAAAACCCAGGCATTCTGGCTTGAACACTTTTCCTTTTAATCTCTCAGCTATATACGATTATATATATACACACACCTACACATATATATACACACACGTATACATATATATAGATAAAGAGTAATTTAAAATTTCACATACAGAATTTGATCAAATGTAGATGGCCTACAGATGCCTGCTCTGAAAGCTGATATTAGCTAATAATTACTATGAGAATAGAATCCTGTGATTACCTCCTTAATAACCAACAATTATCCCTCCCTCCCTCCTTCCCCCATTCTCTCACTTCCTTGCTTTCCTTCTTTCTTTTTTTCAGAAGGTTTGTGATTCTTGTTTTGCTTGTGAAACATAGTCTTTGTATTTTGAAATAAAACATCCTGCCCTCTTTCCTAGTTATTTTAAAGGGTAGTAATTATTATGATTGTACGTGTCATTGAACTTTGAAGTGTTACTGATTTGGTGGCTCTGGTTCTAATTATAACATAAAAACCAAAGGAGGTTTATGACTTCCAAGGGTGATATGGTCTAGAGATAAGGCCTCAGAAGAATATCCTTACCAACAGAAATTCAAACTAGTCAGCATAAATTGTGAGATCACTCAGTATCATCTAGTTTTAGAGATTCTTTGTGACTTTCTACTGTCATTCTGTGAACTTTAGCCATACTGACTTCCTTGGGCTATTAAAGCCAAATTAAAGAAAAAAATTCAAACCGTATAAAATATAAGCAAATATTTAGCCAAAACAATACATGTCTAAGTTGTTTGTTTGTTTTGGGAATGAAATAAAACTTTATGGTTAAAATTGCAATTCTTTTTTTTATCTTGTCCCGGTCCTAATTCCCTTCCTCCCTTTCCAGAGTTAATGCTGTCACAAATCTGTTGTGTATCTTTTAAGTCTATATTTTCATATGTTTTTCTATTTTTATATGTAAAAACAAACTCTCTCTATATATCTGTATGTATGTATATATAGAGAGTATAATACATAGAGAGAGTATATGTATATATAGAGAGAGTTTTTTATATATATATAAAAAAATAGAGAAATAGAGTTTGTGTGTGTGTGTGTGTGTGCATATATCTACATATAGAAAGAGAGAGAGAGAGAGAGAGAAAGTATTCATGGAGGGTTAATTTCAGGAACCCCCAATCCCATGGATACCAAAATCCACAGACGCTCAAGTCCCTGATATAAAATGGCATAGTAATGGCATAAAATGGCATAATGTTTGCATTAATCTACATGTAATCTACACATATCCTCCCATATACTTTAAATCATCTCTAGATTACTTATAATACCCAATACAATGTAAACGCTGTGTAAATAGCTGTTTTACTTTATTATTTAGAGAACAATGATGAAAAAAGAAAAAGTCTGTACATGTTTATCCACGTTTTTCCCTGAATATTTTTGATTACAGTTGGTTGAATTCATGGATGTGGAACTCACAGATACTGAGGGCTGACTATGTATAATATTTTTTGTGATTTTTTTACACTTTTAGATAAATATTATGTTATACATGTAATTTTGAACCTTACTTTTTTATTCAATAATATTGTATAATATCTAATCCTGATAGTATATAGTTCACATGAATAAAATAAATTTTATTAATGCATCTTCACATATAGAATGTTTCTAGCTCCTACATAGTTTTAAAAATTGTGTTTATAAACACCTTTGCCCTAATTTTTTATCCTTATGTGCACGTGAGAAAATTTTTCTGGAACATTTACACAGAAATTGATTGACATGATGGGGAATAAGTGTGTTTTTAATTTTACTAGAAATTGGAAAATTGTTTCCAATGCAGCTGATCTAATTTACACTACACGCCCATCATGAGTATATGACAATTCTGGTTTCTTTACCAATAATCAGATTTTTAAGATTTTGTAAATCTGATAGATGCAAAATGGTATCTCAGAAACTGACTTCATTTTAAAGTGAATATAAACATACTACACAATTATCAGTAGAATAACTACAAAGTGTTATGAGGTAGGAAATTAAACATGTTCTGCATACTTCTCTATTTGGTGAAGGTAACATATTTTATGTAATGAATCTCCTAGTGTTGAACATTTCTGCTTTTCCTTTAGGAAAATTCCTAGAAGTGACATTCCAGGGTTAAAGGGTATGAATGATTTTAAAAGGGCCAGATAGTAAATATTTGAGGCTTTGTGAGACAGATGGTCTCTATTGTGGCTATTGTAATGTGAAAGCAGCTATTATACTATGTAATGAATGAGCCTGACTATGTTCCAATAAGACTTTATTATGGACACTGAATTTGAATTTTGTGTAATTCTCATGTATCACAAGAAGTTACTATTCTTTTGATTTTTTTCAACTATTTAAAAATGCAAAAACTATCCTTATCTCATTGGCTACACAGAAACAGTGATGGCCATGGGTTTGTCAGATATCTTAATTGCAGATTCTGATAGAATAACAGAACTGGATGAAACCTTAGGAATAAATTAGAGCAACTTCTTCCTTTTAAATATTAAAAAAAAGTAAGGCCTAGAGAGTGTAAAATTTTGATCAGGTTTTCTACATTATTCATGGAGACATGGAACATCAATAGTACTGAGTCAAAAGAAAATAATTTCATCACCTAAAGATGAAAAGAACAACCCCAAAACACTTAAAAAGATACGTTTAAAGTAGGTAAAAAGTATGCAAAATTTCTACATTATTTCTTTTTTCTTTTTTTTAATTTGATTTATTTTGAGAAGGAGTCTCGCTCTGTCACCCAGGCTGGAGTGAAATAACATGGTCTCGGCTTACTGCAACCTCTGCCTTCCGGGTTCAAGTGATTCTCCTGCCTCAACCTCCCGAGTAGCTGGGATTACAGGTGCCCACCACCATGCCTGGCTAATTTTTGCATTTTTAGTAGAGATGGGGTTTCACCATGTTGGTCAGGCTGGTATCAAAATCCTGACCTCATGATCCGCCCGCCTTGGCCTCCCAAAGCGCTGGGATTACAGGCGTGAGTCACCGCACCCGGCCCAATTTCTGCGTTATTTATTACAACTGCATATGAATCTACAATTATCTCAAGAAGCATTTCAATTAAAAATAAAGATATGTTTAAGCTAACAAAAATCAAATTTTCTAGAAACTACATCCTGCCCTAGGAAGAAATCAGGAAACAATCTTTCATTCTAAATAGCATTTAAAATGTCTCATTAGCAATCATTTAATTTCTTGATGTAGAAACCAATGTTATAGCCTGTAACAGTTAACGTCATAGATGCCAAATACTGAAGAGAGCATCAAATTTACATCCCCTTAGAAATAAGCGTGCTAGGGAACTCAATGACTCAAGACACTGCCCTTTATAAAGCCTATTAAGGGAAGTTTTATAGCTAACTCTTGTTAAGAATAAGCCTGGTCAATGAAGGCCACTCCTAGGACTCTTGAAGCCAACAGGGAAACCTCTGTGCTGCATTCCCTGTTGGCAGTCATGACAGTACTTTGCACTGCACTAGAACACCCTGTGACCATCTTTATGTGACAAAGGCAAAGATAGAGAAAACTTCAGTCTCTGTGGAAATGTAGTCATGCCTACTACAGTGGGGAAAAGCCCAATTCCAAACCATCTGCAATGGAAATAAAATACCAGATGTCTCTTTGCTATTGGTAGGTCTCCTGTAGAAGACAGGCCCATTTGGGATCACCAAATAGTCCCACATATTTTGGAATTTTTAAATAATAAACCAGAGAAGTAAGTACAAAAGGAGGATTTCTTCATACATTGGTTAGAGAGTCTCACAGTTTCCTGAAATCTAAAAATTGATTTAAGAATTGGTTGATTGATAATGTATTTATCTATTGACTAGTTCATTTATCACACAACATCATTAGGCAGGAGCTATGAACCTTGTCCTGAGCTAAGCACTACATAAGTTACAAAACTTCATTTCAGGAAGATATAGAAGTATCTGACGTTCTGGGTCTAAATGTGGCTGGGACACATCCACCTGCAGCAACCAAATTTCCATTCATTAGTTCAACAGTGATAAGGTAGACTAAAGTAACTGAAATATGTTTTAAAGTTCTCTAAAGCCTTCCAAAACTGTAGGCATAGTCTTTTCTGTTAGGATTCTCTGTATGGATAGAAGGATATTTTGTGTCTCTACAGTGGTGCAGACTCCCAAATAAACTTTCACAAGTTATCTCATTTAAACCTTTCAAACTTCTCTTAAGTAGTCTTGCAGAGTGACTATTGTTTATCATATTTGAATTTGAAGGACTTACTGATGTTTACCCAGTTCTTGAGGCAACCAGTCATTGAGGCAAGCAGTATAATATAACAGAAATAAAATGTGGTCTTTGAGCTTAAACTGTCCTGAATTTGAATTCTGTGTTTGCATTTATAACTAAGGCAGCTTGGACAAATTACTCAGCCTCCTTGAGTCTCAGCTTTCTTGTTTGCTAAACAAGAATAATGTCCATTGCAATGAGTTGTTATGAGGATTAAAGGAGATAGGTTCTCAGTTTTCTCACTATAGGCTCAGTGTTATAGATTAAATTGTGTCCCCTTCAAAATTCATATATTGAAGTTCTAACCCATGTACCACAGAATGTGGGCTTCTTTGGAAATAAGGTTATTACAGATGTAATTAATTAGTTAAGATGAGGTCATTAGAGTGGGCCCTAATCCAATAAGACTGGTGTCCTTAAAGGGGAAATGTAGACACAGAGGCATACATACCTGCAGAACACCATATGAAGATGATGATGCAGGGCAGGCTAAGCCCCTTGGGGATACAGGGCAGGCTTTGCCCAGGAAAGAATTCAAGGGTGAACTGTGGTGGTGGTAGACAGCAACTTTTATTGAAGCCACAGTAGAGAGCATCAGCAGAGGTACTGCTCCCTGCAGAGCAGGGCTACCCCATAGGCAGTGTGCCCCAAGTAGCAGCTCAGAGGTAGTTCTTCAGGCATATTTATATCTACTTTTAATTATATGCAAAATAAGAAGAAGATTATGCAGAAATTTCTAGAAAAAGGTAGTAACTTCTGGGTCATCAGGTTGTTGTCACGGAAAGGGACGGTAACTTCCAACTGTTGCCATGGCAATGGTAAACTGACATGTCACACTGATGGGTGTGTCTTACAGAAAGCTGCTTTCACTCCATCCCTGTTTTCAAAGCTGGTCTTCAATTTGGTCCAGTGTCCGAGCCCTGCCTCCAGAGTCAGATCTTTCCTCCTGAGTTGTTCCTACCTCCTGTTACCTCAAAGGCAAAGATTGAGGTGATGTTTCGTAAGCCAAGGAATGCCAAGGATTGCCGGCAAACCACTGGAAGCTAGGTGAGAGGACTAGAACAGATTTTCTCACAGCCCTCAGAATAAACCAACCCCTGACCAAGCTTTGATCTTGGTCAAAGCCTCCAGAATTTTGAGACAATACATTTTTGTTACTGGAGCTGCCGAGTTTGTAGTACTTTGTTGCCACTGCCCTCTCAAAAGAATACACTCAGGATTCAGTTTTCTCTCTTCAGAGTCAGTTGCTACCTGTCTTACTTCTGAGCTTTCATACTTTTGTTACTGTTGTTCTCTCCCATGTTCTCCACAGCCCATGGGCTTATGCTTGAATACAAAACAAAACCCAAACCCTTAGGTGTTTTTTAAGTGAAGACTTGGAAAGGGGTGCATCCAGATCTTTGCACTCCATTTGCCATTTTCCCTGGAAGTGTGGTTTTTAAAAATTGTTATTTGCAAACACGAATCCTTCCTTTTCTCTCCAGTATTTTTCTTAGAGAAACAAAAAAATGCCATTGTTGAAAAAACCAATTAAAATTTCTCCCAAGGGGCTAGGTTCTGCTTGGAGGAAGAAAGCAAATCATTTTTAAGGGAGATATCTCACTAACATGTTTTTTCTGTTTAAAATAGATGAAGACAGTTAAAACTCTAGACATATAGGGGTGACAGGGAAGTGAGAGAGTTGGAATGTCCATATTTTTGCCTGGAGAAGATACTTCTATCTCCTAGGAAGGAGATTCGAACTTGTAAATCTGATCAATGATTGTTGCAATGTCTATTTAGCCAGCAAGTACTCAAAGTCACAAGTCAGAAAAAAAGCAAAGATATGACAAGGCATATTTAAAAGTCATTTGGTGAGGGCATGATTACAGGTTTAATAAGATATAAGTGATTGAGTGGGTCAGATTTCATTTTGGGTATTTCAGCAATTATTGCAGTAAGGATTTCCCAGACTGGAATTAATTGAAGTTCTTATTTTAACAACTTAAAAATGGAAAGTTCTTATGTTACATCTTAAAAATTCCTGAAGGCTTAATGAGAATTTTCTTCATCTGAATAAACACCATTATTTATTTATTTATCTGTCTATTTATTTATTTATTTATTTATTTATTTATTTATTTTGAGAGAGAGTCTCACTCTATTGCTCAAGCTGGAGTGCAGTCGTGTGATCTCGGCTGACTGTAGCCTCTGCCTTCTGGGCTCAAGTGATTCTCCTGCCTCAGCCTCCCGAGTAGCTGGGATTACAGACATGCACTGCAATACCCAGCTAATTTTTGTATTTTTAGAAGAGATAGGGTTTCACCATGTTGACCAGGCTGGTCTTGAACTACTGATATCAAGTGATGCACCCGCCTCAGCCTCCCGAAGTGCTGAGATTACACAAGTGCCACTGTGCCCACCCCCCATTATTGTTATATAGCCTTCTGAATGATAGTAACGAAATAATAAAACATTCTACTTACTAAGCATTCATATATGACTATGTTTGTTATCTATTGCTGAATGAAAAACCATCCCAAAGTAGAGTTACTTAAAACAACAACAAATTATTTCTCATAATCCCAAATGCTGTAGGGGCAGTTCTGTTGGTCTCACCTGAAATTACTCACGTGGCTGCATTCAGCTGGCAGATTGACTGAGGACCAGAATTGGCTCAGGCTGTGCTCAGGTTACCTCAGTTCTCCTCCATGTGGTTAACTTGGGCTTGCTTACAGCATGGCAGTCACAAGCATTCCAAGAGGGATTATTTTAAAGGAGAAGAAACAGCCTTCTTAAGGACCAGGCTTAGAAGCTCCAGAATCATTTTCACTAATTCTGTCCCTCAAAACTGGGTCACACTTAAAATTTCTTCAATCAATCTCAATACTTGTTGAACATTATCTCTGGGAATACATTTCACTAGATTCATATATCTACATTTGTCTCTTTTTTTTAAGACAGTTTTGCTCTGTCACCCATGCTGGAGTGCAATGGCACGATCTCAGCTCACTGCAACCTCTGCCTCCTGGGTTCAAGCGATTCTCCTGCCTCAGCCTCCCAGGTAACTGGGATTACAGATGCCTATCATCACGCCCGTCTAATTTTGTAGTCTTTAGTAGAGACGGGGTTTCACCATGTTGGCCAGGCTGGTCTTGAAGTCCTGACCTCAAGTAATCCACCCACCTTGGCCTCCCAAAGTGCTGAGATTATAGGCATGAGCCACCGCACCCAGCCTATTTGTCTTATTTTTAAAAGGGGCAAAAACCATTTTGAGTTCTGTAATCATGAAGGTCATTTAGAAGTATACGTAATAAGTGTGTTGTAAGTACTGCTGAATTATTAATTTCCACAGCAATAACTAAACATGCCACTTGCATCTTGCCCCAAATTTTGTAAATGACCCATGTAAATTTTAGAAACTAGAAGAAAAAGAAATTATCAGGCTGCCCGGATTCAAGGAGGGAGGCAACACACTCTACCAGTTGGAATGAGGAGCAGCATGTGTGTACCCGGTGGGAGGGATTATTTGGAGGCCATATTGGAGACTATCACAGACAGGCACTGCACTTACTGCTTTATATGCATGTTCTTATTTAATCCTCACAATAACATGTCAAATGATTGCAATTGATCTTTGAACAACATGGGTTTGAGCTCTCTTCCTTGGCGCTGC
Organism: Macaca nemestrina; assembly: GCF_043159975.1. NCBI lineage: Eukaryota > Metazoa > Chordata > Mammalia > Primates > Cercopithecidae > Macaca > Macaca nemestrina. The sequence goes on along the minus strand of NC_092126.1, from coordinate 52,017,287 downwards.
CTATGCAGTTGGCAGCCATCTCCCACTTAGCATCTGGGCCACACTCAGGCTCCTCGTGAAGCCCATGATCATGAAAACCAGGACCAAGACATTCATCTGGCATCAGTCTGACTGATATGTCAAAATTCAGCAGAAACCCAGTGGTATTGACAACAGGCTTCGTAGAAGATTTAAGGGCCAGATCTTGATGCCCAACATTGGTTGTGGGAGTAACAGCAACAACGACAACAAAGCACATGCTGCTCAGTGGCTTCCTGATCCACAGTGTCAAGGAACTGGAAGTGCTGCTGATATGCAATAATTCTTACTGTCCTGAGATCACTCTGTTTCCTCCAAAAACAGCAAAGCTATGGTGGAAAATGCAGCCCAGCTGGCCCTCAGTCACCAGTCCCCGTGCCGGGCTGTGCAGCGGGGAAAATGAACAGACAGCTCATGTCTACATTTTGTTTGTGTTTAAATACAACCATAAGAACTGGAAACAAACAAACAAACACGGGTTTGAACTTCGTGAGTCCACTTATGTGTGGATTTTCTTCTGCTTCTGCCACCCTGAGACAGCAAGATCAAGTCCTCCTTTTTCTCTTCCTCCTCAGCCTACTAGGCATGGAGATGAGGAGGATGAAGACCTTTATGACGATCCACTTCCACTTAATGAATAGTAAATATATTTTCTCTTCCTTATAACTTTCTTAACTTTCTTCATAACTTTTCTTTTCTCTAGCTTACCTTAGTGTAAGAATATAGCATAAAATACATGACACACAAAATATTGAGTGTTTATTTTACCAGGAAGCCTTCTGATAAACAGCAGGCCATTGGTAGTTAAGTTTTGGGGAAGTCAAAAGTGATGCATGATGTTTTGACTGCACAGGGGTTGGCACCTCTAACTCTCATGTGGTTCAAGGGTCAACTGTTTGATTTTTGCCATTTATCAGTAGAGATAGACTTGACAGGCCCTAAATTTGCTTCTAATTCCTAATGTTCAACTACAGCCGGGGCTTCTCTTAGGATAAATGAAGGTCTTGCCTTTCTGCCAATTTTGAAGGTAGAAGGAACTGCAGATTTAAAGTTAGTGAGCCGTGGGTCTGAATCTGGCCCCATGACCTGCTGGGAGTGTTTCTAATCTTTCGGTCTAGAGCACTTCATCTGTGAAGTGAGAATGCCAGCATCTTTCTGAAAGCGTTCTGACAAGGATTAAAATATAACATATAAACTAAATATATAGGGTTGGGAAAGATGGTCAATGGTTTTAAACATTAGCATTAGGAAACCAAATATATTTACACACTGTTCACTAGCATTCTGTTAATGATTGCTATTCATTGAGAAACAGTTTATAAAAAAAAGACAAATAAGAATGTGGGGTGACTTAACCTGTTCCAGTTATCTATTGCTATGTAATAAACCACTCAGATTTTTGTGGCTTAAACCAACAGCTTATTGTTTCTCATAGATCTGTAGATAAAAACTTCTTAAAGATTTCTTGTTGTGGCTTTCTTTGGAAAAGACAATCTAAAATAAAATCCTGTCTAGATTGCTCAAAATTAATACCTAAAGGTGGTGTGTTTTACGAGCCCCTCCCTGTTGTCTCACTGTGGTTATTTTGGCAGATTCTATCACCTGTTCTATCTTTAACTAGGAAAACCTTTTGGGAATCCAAAGGGGTCCTGTGTCCCTGTATCACAGTGACCAATCTGTTTCCAAAGCTGAAAAACATTTACAGGAAAGATTGACCAATGGACTTCTGCTTTAAAAATGTGCCCTGACTGTGTGTGTCCTTAGTAACTAAGCTGTCCTTAGTAACAGCTCTTAGCCTCCCTGAACTTCAGCTTGTTTCTCTGGAAAACTGGGGTAGGAGGGTGGACTGGAAGGGTCTGTAAACTGCTTTCCATAGCTGACATTCTATGATTTAAAAAAAATAATTTGGCACTACTTAAGGCAGAAATATTTCATAATCTAATTATTGCAGAATCCTTAAAGGTTAAGAAAATGTATACTGAAAGCCATACTGTGATGCAGAAACCTGCTGCCAGTGTAAAATGGTGTCTTGGGTTTGTATAGCCCTCGAATAACTGCAATTGGTACTAGTTTATTTAAAAAATTTTTAAAAATCACCTTTCTCAGGTTGAATACACTATTTTAGTTTGATAAAAATATCCCAGTAATATTTATTAAATAAGGTCATTTGCAATGGTTTCTTTCTAATTCTAAAAGCTTAATTCTATGTTAAAGTTTGACTTACATCTCGAGACCTTAAAAAATACAGAAGTATACTCCGTTTTGCAAAATAGAGGGTAAGAATTACAGAATTATCTCTTTTGCATTACAAGTCATTTTGTAGAAAGAAAAATAAAGAGCCAGAGAAAGACATTTTATTAGGAACATTAGGTTGGGTGCAGTGGCTCACACCTGTAATCCTAGCTCTTTGGGAGACTGAGGCAGGTGGATCACTTGAGCCCAGGAGTTTGAGACCAGTCTGGGCAACATGGTGAGCCTCATCCCTACTAATAATACAAAAATTAGCTGGGTGTGGTGGTGGTATGCACCTGTAGTCCCAGCTACTTGGGAGGCTGAGGTGGATCACCTGAGCCTGGAAAGTTGAGGCTGCAGTGAGCCATAATTACACCACTGTATTCCAGCCTGGGTGACAGTAAGACTCTGTATAAAAAAATATATATATATTTTCGTGTTGAGTTTTTCTCAACACAATTCTCTTGAGTGTTTCTAGGAGAGATGACCACAATAATGAGGAGCTTAGAACTTACAGTAAACAAATAGTTAAAGGAACTAGAATGTTAGGCTGGAGAATTTGGGGGATTATACTAATTGTCATCAAACATTTAGAAGATGTCATCTGCTGAGAAAGGCATTTTGGGAAGCTCCACTTGATAGAACTAAGTTACTAAACTTAATAAAAAGGCTTCAGTTCAATGTAAGACATTTTCTAATAATTATAGCCCCTTTTTCAGGACTACTGCCCTTGAAATGGTAATGTTTTTGTCACTAGATACGTTTAAACAGAAGCCAGATGGTCCCTTGGTAGCCATGTAAAGGCCAGGAACAGATAGTGCACAAAAGAGGAAATATAAATAATTCATAAGCTTATGGAAAAATGTTCAACCACACTGGTAATAAGAGAAATGCAAATTCAAACTTTGATAAGATACCACTTTTTATTTATTAAACTAGTGAAGGTAAGAAAAATAATACTCAAGTTTGATGGAGATTTGATGAGTCTCTGTCTCCAATGTGGTGGGTGAGAATACAAATTTGTTCAGAATTTCCAAAAAGCAGTTTAACAACATGTATCCCAAACTTTAAAAATGTTTAAACCACACTCTATGGATATTTGGCCATATTAGAGAATTATTATTAATTATTAGATGTAATTAGGGTATCATAGTTAAAGAAAAAATGAAAAGCGCTTTCATATTTTAGAACTATATATTAAAGTATTTACAGATAAAATAATGATGTCTAGAATTTGCTTCAAAATTATCCACTGGAGATTGGATGGACCTGCATGGAGTGTAGATGGAAAGTGACTGCTTGTACTGTATACTGATCACTTTTGATGTTGGGAAATAGGTACATTCTCTTCATTTTTTATGTGTGTACAAATTTCCATAAAATGCAAAGATAGCATTAATAAAATCCCACTTCACATCCTCTGACCTAAATAATTTTCCATTTAGGAGCATATCCTGATAAAGTAATCTGAATGGCATACAAAGCTTTAGGCACAGAGGTAATTTCTGAGTGTCTCCAGGGTCACTGTTCTGCAGTGTAAGCCATTCCTGTGTAAACCATTCAGTGGCATCCCATTGCTGTCAGGATTAAAACCAGAAACTTAAACCAACTTGCAAGACCCTCTGACCTCTGCTAACATCAGCTTGCCAGGTGTCCCAAAGCACTCTGTGACCCACAGCTTTGGCCTTCTTTTAGGAAATACCTTTCCTGCCCTCCACCCTCCTTCTGGTCAGCTGCTACTCCTACTCAGAACCCAGGTCAATGCTGCTTCTTTAGGGAAGCATTTCTGTTTCCCCAGATAGAATAGGTCCTCCTACTACATGCTCTCAAGGTATCATATACATCCCTCTTGCAGCCCTTTTCTTAATTCTATTTAAGTAGCTAAATAGATAATTATATAATTAGTTGCCCATTGACTCCTCATTCCCATCAGTGACTTCCACTCTCTTACAGCTGTGTCTTCCATAATTCCCATATATAGCAGGAATTTAATAAATATGGGTTGAACTAATTAACTAATAATAGTAATCTAAACACAATTCACCCAGCCAAACTTTGTGATTACTGAACTGTCCTCCTTGGTCATATTTCTGAGTGTTAAAATGGGATGGAAGACATTTAGCTTTCCAAAGGCAATGGTACAATGCAATGCTTTAAGGAGGGGTGCCTCTTGTTCTTTTCTCCACATTAGACTTTTGGTAGTAAATACATTTTAGAACTAGTGGGTGCTTCCTTTGCTTTATGAGAAACCACATCTCAAACTGTTATTGAATGGAAACCACCTTTATTCTATGGCTAGGACCACTTTGAACAGTGGAGCTGAACAGAGACAATAGAGAAAAACTCCAAGATGCCACTATCTCATCAGGCAGTAAATACCTGAGAGGGTGACATGGTTTGGCTCTATGTCCCCAGAAATCTCATGTTGAATTGTAATCTCCAGTGTTGGGAGAGAGACCCGGTGGGAGGTGATTGGATCATAGGGGTGGATTTTCCCCCTTGTTGTTCTCATGAGAGTGAGTTCTTCTGAGAACTGGTTGTTTGAAAGCACACAGCACCTCCTCCCTCACTCTCTTTCTCCTGCCATCATGTGAAGAACAGGCCTTCTTTCCCTTTGCTTTCCACCATGATAGTAAATTTCCTGAGACCTCCCCAGCCATGCTTCCTGTACAGCCTGCAAAACGGTGAGTCAATTAAACTTCTTTCTTCATAAATTACCCACTTTCAGGTAGTTCTTTACAGCAGTGTGAGAATGAACTAACACAGAGGGTCCAGTGATTAGGAGTAAAAAAGGGAGAACTCCAAGCTGCACAGCGTGAATCTAGCTTTAATTCTATTAGCTCAGGAATATACATTCTAGGGACAGCTGCATTCTCTTGGCTTCTGGTCTAAGGTAATGATGTCAACAAACTGTAATCAAGGAGAAATGTTCCTGTTAATTAGGTAATGAATGGGACTTTGCCATGCTCTGTATTAAATTACTTTAATATCCAGAGCAAAAGAGGCTTATTTCTGCAAGCTTACTTTCAGAATCTAGACAATGGAAATAAGAAGCAATAGAAAAAATGCCTGTCCTCTAAACTTTACTGCAATTCTTGGTGGTTCACATGGGATGCTGGCTCATTTTTTAAGGAGCCCAACCCCTCGATCCAGGTTTGCCTGATTGTTTCTCACAATTAGATTCAGATTAAATATTTTTTTGGTAGGAATTCTATATAGAAGATGGCAGAAAATACGTGATGTCATTTTGTAATCTACTCCTATCCCTCACCCCACTCCATGCACACTTTAAAATAAACAATACTCAAGCAACCCTGTAGGACTAAGCCTTTGAGAATCTGCACACTCTTCTTTCTCTATTTTCAGCTGAAGATTGTATTTAAGTCTGAATTTAGAGCTTCTTCCTTGTGTTACTTATTCTCTGAGTTTCTCATATATATATATATATATATATATGATATGAATGTACAAAAACATCCATATTTCTCTTTTGTTAGTATGTTTTTTACAAGGGACTCAGTTGAGAACCCAGAAGGGTAGAAGGGTACAAGAGTTTTCCTTCCCTACAAACCAGATGGTGGCTTTTTAGTCTTTTATATTCTGACCAGGCCAGACACTCAAAGGTTTTGTTTATTTCTGAATAAACAAAAATCTGGGCTCATCATTGAGTTGGCTTTTTCAATTAACTTCCATAAACTTTGGATTTAGACCTTGGACATGCTCACCATAAAGACCCCAAGGTACTTTCAAAGACCTTCCTAAACAGAGAGAGTATCATTTGTTATGAAGAATTGCCCAAGTGTTGCACATAGGGAAACATGATGCAAGGAAAGAAAAATACATAAACAAATAGACATTCTCAATACTGAGCAGCTTTCTTGTTTAGCAGAGTGATGTTATTGCTTTCATTCATTCATTCATTCATTCATTCATTCATTCATTCAAACAAGTGGTTATTGAGCCAAGCACTGTACCTGTGAACTAAACTAACAAACCATCATTTTCTTCCTACTATAACAAAAAGATTTGTCTCTTTTTTAAAAAGTAAATATTTGTGGCAGATTAAAAGATGTTTCCTCCTGAAAATGCATCCTTGCTATTTCTGTACTTATGGAGATAAGTACTTAGAAAATTACTCTTGAGAGGCTAAGACAGGAAGTTGATGCTGGTTATCTGTTTTCCATGGGAAGCCAGTGCTTTCAATGTTTCTACTTGTGTGACTGGCATTTTTCTCCGTTTTCCATGTGTTACCATGTTTTTATGTAACCATAAACTTCTATTCATTTTGCTACCTGAGAAATGAATATCCTGGCTCTTAAGAGCTCTGCTGTCGGTGAGGTTTCCAACCGCTCAGGTGCACCCATCCTGAGTGCTGTGGAGGAAAGGAAAGCTCCGGCATTCACGGGGGCAGCAGAACAAGAGTCGGCTTGTTTTTTTATTTTTATTTTTATTTAAAATATCTTTAGCTTTATCTCTATTGAACAACTGAAGGCTTGAAGATACCCTACTTTAGTTACAAATTTACTTATTTTCTGAGCAAATTCTAGAAGCCGTAAGGAGAGAGAGTGTAACTATGTTACTCCCTGGAGTTCCATTTAGCCTCCCTGGGACCCCATGGGAAAGAGTCAATAGAGACAAAAGGAGAAGTAATAAGGGGCTGAGCTGAGCATGTCTGGAGAAATTTCAAGTATGCGTCCCCATCGGATACAAAGGGGTGTCAGCATGAAAAGAGAAGAGTCAGTCTGGAGATCATTTATTTACACTGTTATCTGATCTTTGAAGATATCTCATTCAACAAGTGTGCACAGAGGAGCCACATCGAGCCCCTGCACTGTGCCTGCTCCGGTGTACTGTGCTGAGGCACGTGCCCTGCTCTAACCGACACTTGCATTCCAGTAAAGGAGAGCCAGCCAGGGAGCAGTTTCTTTTTGTCTGGAAATTTCAAAAGTTGAAAAGAGGGAGAATAAATATTGTTCTAACCTACAACTACTTGGGTTTTTTTTTTTTTTTTTTTTTTTTTGGCAGGATCTCACTCTGTCACCCAGAGTGGAGTGCAGTGGCACAATCAAAGCAATCCTCCCACCTCAGCCTCCAAAGTAGTTGGAACTACAGGTGCACCCACCACACCCAGCTAATGTATTTTTGTTTTTTGTAGAGATGGAGTCTCCCTGTGTCACCAGGCTGGTCTTGAAGTCCTAGGCTCATGCAATCATCCCCCCTTGGCCTCCCACAGTGCTGCGATTAAGGCGTGAGCCACTTCGCCCAGCTGAATTATTAAATAGTACCATTTTAACTCATTGAAATAATTTAAACCAAACCACTAATCAAAAGCTGGCTACTATTTTTTTTTTTAATTTTTATTTTTTTGCATTTTAGGCAACTACAACTTGCCATGAGACTTCTAATGTTGGGTTCCTACATAAGAACAAATGCTTCCCCATCCATCAGCCATGAGAATCTCAGACTTATTTCTTCTCTTTTATGGACAGATGAAAGCAGCTCTCCTGTTTTATTTTTACTTTCCCATGCTCACCAACACCCAAGTTCCCTGGATATCTTTGAATATTTGGAAGTTTCTCATGCATGTGCTAACTTATTTGATCACATAGTATTTTTTTTTTTTCATGTTGTTAAGTGGGTAACTAATCAATATATCCAGATCCCTTATCAGAAAAACTACCACTGAGCTGATGACCAGGAAATAAATAGTTAGGTTCTACTTGTATTACTATATCATAACACTATAAAAGAATCAAAGTTAGACCTATACGTAGAATGGAACTTAAGAGGGCTGTTGGTTGTAGGGATTTTTAAAAGATGCTTGAAAAGCAGAATCACCTTAAAAACAGCACATCATAGCATGAGGGGATCCTCTCTGCAATGGTATTGCATCAAATCAAACCAAGAATGGCACCACTCACAGGGCACTTGCCATGTGTCAGGCCTAGCACTAAACACTGTCTAGGCATCCTTTCTGTGAACTCACAAAAATCCTGCTTAGCATTCCCATTTCACACAGGAAGAAACTGAAACTCAGAGAGGAAGCACGGCCCATGGATACGTTGATGTTGGTAAATGGGGAGTAAGGGCTTTCTGGCTCTAAAGCCTGTAGCCACTCCTAGTCGCTATGAAATGTTGGGGTTATTTTCATTTTCATTCATTGAAGGAATTAGACCTTTTACAGAAAAGCAGTACAGCTCATCCTTGCCCACTTCTCAACCCTGGGTATGAAGAAACTTACTTTTTATTGGCATTAGTGAAATGCCACACAGCAATAATAGTTGAAAATCTTTATTTCAAGTAAAAATTAAATAAAAGAATACCTGAAGTAAATAAGCATGATAATGATGAGGATGATAATAATGCCTACTGGTACTTAAAACATATAGTCAACAAAGGAAAACATACACAGGTATTTGTAAATAGTGTATTCATCACATTATAATAGCTACAATAAGATATTTAGATTTTGGCTATGCCTGGAAAATTTTTCTGTTAAAAACATGTGATCAAGATGGCAAGTTTTAATGTTTTTGCTGTTAAAAAGTTATTTCACATTAATAAAAAGCATAATTATCTCAATAGAAGGGCAAAGGACATGAACATTGTAAAGCAGAAATAATACATAGCTAATATACCCATGAAAGTGGCTAACCTTGAAGATAATCAAATAAATGCAAATTAAAATCTACAATTCTACACCCTATTTTCCCTGTCAAATTGGCAATGATGGAAAAAAATGGTAACAGCTTGTGAGAGTGTGGTGAAGTGAGACTGATATATTTCTGGTGGGAAAGAAATGGTTATGCTTTTTCTAGAGAGTAATCTGAAAACATGTTTTGCTAGCCCTAAAAAAGTAGCATCTACGTAAGGGATCATTAGACGCTGAGATATGATTTTAAAATAATATTTAACAACGTGATAAAACATAATACTAAGTAAAAAATTTACGTTGCAAAATGATGATCAGTTGTGTAATGAAAACACTTTACATAAATACGTGGAAAACAGATTAGAAGTAGAGACCGAAAATGTTAGAGGGATTGTCCACAGGTGATGGGATGATAATTCCTAAGGTCTGGCTTTCTCTCTCTCCCAGGCTCCAGTTTTCCCAGCCTGACTGCACCTTTAACATCCTGATCTAAGGAACCGTTGCTTTTCCACCCTCTTTTTCCTCCATCTGTCAGTAGGCATAAGTAGTCCCAACTTGAAAAACTTCACTACAAAGCCCCTCTGGTCATGGTTTTATGTCCTTTTTGCCCTTGAGTCTCAAATTTGTTCTTAAATAAGTTTCCTATTAAAAAACTTTATAATCAATACATGGTTACTTTTTAAAGTTGAAATTACATGTTTTAAAAAAGATATTGCATGTTCTTTTTAGTTTCCTTAGCTTGTCGGCCTCCAGGTGAAGTTAGGACCACAGTTTATCTCCTCACATCCACCACAGGCTACATAAGGGAAACCTTGCTTTCCACAAATTGCCCCTTCTCCAGCCCTGCCTCTTCTCTATCAAAACAATGGTTCCCAAGGCGAAAGGCATCCTTTCAGCCTCAGGGAGAATAAAAGAAGTCAGGAAGTTAAGTAATAATCATATTACTTAGAGATGAGTGCAGTTAACAAATATATAACTTACATTATAAGATTATTCTGTTACAGCTGAGCCCCTTGGAAAACTGGTGTTCAGTCACTGTCCTGAAGATTCTCTGCTTAACCCAACCTTAATCAAACTCCTGAAGCTTCTAGGCCCATCTATGTACTTCCAAGTAAAACCCAGTTTTAGCAAAGAGCCCTGCTAAGTCAGTTTAGCAAGGCCCGCCCCCCCACCAACTCCCCTGCACCACCCAATATCTGATCACCCTTGATATCTGATGGGTTCCTCATCCTCCACCATCCCCCAGGTGATGTTTGGTCACTCTGGCTTGACTTCTGCAAAAATCCTTTTAAGTTGGTTTAGTCAGAATCCCCCTGATGTTTCTTCTTAGTAATTTCCCATCCACTGACCCCCACCCTGTTCTTTGGCTATAAATTCCCACTTGCCCATGCTGTACTTGGAGTTGAGACCAATGTCTCTCCCTCCCTGCGAGACTCCATGTAGAGGTGCTTGAATAAAGTCTATCAAAATGGTCCTGAGTAAAGTCTTCCCTACCATCTTTAATAAGTATCATTGAGTTACTTTTTATTTAACAATCCCTTTCCTCATCTCTTCACTCCTTAATCTTCAGAGACTGGGCTTCTCCCCACACCTTCCTGGGGAAGATAAAAAATTACACCCTGGGCCTGGTACGGTGGCTCATGCCTACAATCCCAGCACTTTGGGAGGCTAAAGTGGATGAATCACATGAGGTCAGTAGTTCAAGGCCGGCCTGACCAACATAGCCAGCCCCATCTCTCTACTAAAAATACAAAAATTAGCCAGACATGGTGGCACACGCCTGTAATCCCAGCTATTCGGGAGGCTAAGGCATGAGGATCACTTGAGCCCAGAAAGTGAAGGTTGCAGTGAGCCAAGATCGTGCCACAGAACTTACACCCTGTCACCAAAGTCAGTGGATAATTCATTTTACTGGAATTCTCTGATGAGTTTAAATTCACTCTTTCTGGCAAATCAGCTTGGTTAGTTTATAAGACACTTCTCTCCTGGTTCTCCTTGAATCTCTATGAACCTTAAGGCCTTTCATCCTCTGCCTGTTCCTTTTCCAACAGAAACAAAGCTCCACCATTGGCTCAATACTCCCCTCTCTCTGCAGGCTCCCTTGGGCAATCTGAAACAAATTTTTGCTTTCAACATTATCTTCAGCCCTAACCTGTAATTTGACTCAGGTAATACTACCTAAGGGTATACCGAGTAAAGCATAGTTAAAAAAGCTAAAGCCTTCGGGATAAGATGTGCCTAGGTTTAAAACCCAAATCTGCCCTTTAATAGCTATCTAAATAATGAAAAACTGTTTAATGTCTCTAGAGTTCAGTTTCGTTGTTTGCAAAGTGAGTACAATAATAGTACTGTAATTTCCTCAGAAGAATGGTACATGAATTAAATTCAATAGTGCATTTAAGGTAAATGCTCAACAGATTTAGTCACCATTATTCTGATGCTCCAAAGGCATTTTAAACTTAATATCTCTAAAAATGAAGTCAGTTAATTATGTTGCTGCTTTCCAGTTACCTAAGCCAGAGATCCGGAAGTCATTCTTCCCACAATAAGAATGACATACAGATTCCTGGGCCCTGCCTCAGACTTATTAAATTAGAATATCCAGGGAAGGCATTGGGAATTCTGTAGGTCTACAAGCCTTCCAGATGATTCTTGGCAGAGAAGGTTGGGAAACTTCTTTGTACTCCTGCCTTTGCTTCCCCACCAATTGTTAGACCAATTTTATCTACAGATTATTTCTGGAATCCACCCCATCCTCTCCATCCCTACCACTACTTTCCTAATCCATCCTAGACTAAGTCTAGGCTTAACCTTAATCAGGATGTTGATGGGTGCGACTGGAGGTGGTATCCAGGAGTTTCTTTGTTTCTGTCTGTCTGTCTCTGCCGCTTTATCTTTCATCTCTCCCTTTTGCTCCTTCTTTCTCCTTATTTCTTTTCTCACAGCCACCTTACCCATAAATAAGCATTCTTAGGGCCTGGGATAGGTACCCCTACCTAGCTGTTGCCACTCTTCCTTCCTGAATTTGGACCCAGCCCCTGAACTCTACAGTTTACCAACAAGGATCTTGCAAAGTGAGGATGGATGTGCTGGTATCAGACCAACTCCCCGCTGAATTCCAAGTGTGTAACTGTCCCTAGATTCGGAACAGCTTGCTCAGAGCTGCCTGCCTATTTTGGACAACTACAGATCCAGCCCAGACCCTGGGTCACCTTCAAGATCCGTCTCCAAAGCTTTGTGACCTCCTCTCCTCCCTACCAACTGGTGGATCCAATTCCTCCCCATCATGGGGAAAATGCTTTAGATACACTTTAGTGAAAAAAATAAGGATACAAAATTATATAAAGTAAGATCACTGTTGAGAAAATAAAATATTGTATCTATGCATATAAAAATATTAAATACAATTTAAAAATGTCCCATTCCCTTCAGTGATATATCAATGCATTAAGTAGTTATCTATGAGTGGTGAGGTTTCACAAGTTTGATATATTATAAATTTATATGTTTTATAGTTTCAAGTAGTAAATGAGTAATACATGAGCTGGGATGACCAACTGAAATGTCATCTGGGTTTTCTCCCTTCATTTGTCCCTTGTCTCCCATGCCTCATAATCATTTCTAGTTCAGAACCAGGCTTTGTAATTCCTGCCTTGGGAATTTTGGACAAAGATGTCCACCTTTCACAACTGATAACACCCAAAAAGATACAACTATGTTAGGTCAGGGTATTAGTCTGCGTGCGCTGTCATAACAGAACACTGCAGATTGGGTGGCTTAAATAATTGGAACTTATTTCCTCACAGTTCTGGAGGCTGGAAATTCAAGATCAAGGTACCAGGGGACGGTTGGTCTCTCCTGAGGCCTTTCCTCCTGGCTTGTAGACATCACCTTCTCACTGTGGTCTCACATGGCCTTCCCTCATGTGGAAAGAGAGAAATCTCTGGTATCGCTTCCTCTTCCTACTTTTTTTTTTTTTTGACAGAGTTTTGCTTTTGTTCCCCAGGCTGGAGCGCAGTGGTGCGATCTTGGCTCACTGCAACCTCGGCTCCCCAGGTTCAAGCGATTCTCCTGCCTCAGCCTCCTGAACTCAGCTGGGATTACAGGCATGCGCCACCACGCGCGGCTAATTTTGTATTTAGTAGAGACAGGGTTTCTCCATGTTGGTCGGGCTGGTCTCGAACTCCGGACCTCAGGTGATCCACCTGCCTCAGCCTCCCAAAGTGCTGGGATTACAGGCGTGAGCCACTGCGCCCTGCCTCTCTTCTTGTTTTATTTTAGTTTTTATCTTTTGTAGAAAGAGTCTCCCTATGTTGCCCAGGCTGGTCTCAAACTCCTGGCCTCAAGCCATTCTCCCACCTCAGCCTCCCAAGTGCTGGGATTACAGACATGAGCCACCTCGCCTGGCCTCTTCTTTCTTCTTAAGGACACTAGTCCTATGGGGTTAGGGCCCCACCTTATGACCTCATTTAACCTTAATGCCTCTGTAATAATCCCTATCTCCAATTACAGTCACATTGGGGGTTAGGGCTTCGACAAGGAATTTGGTGGGGGACATAATTCAGTCTATAAATGTCAGTGGTTCTCAAACTTCAGTGTGCATCAGGATTACACGGAAGGCTTGTTAAAACACAGATTGCTGTTTTTTTTTTTTTTTTTTAAATGGGGAAGGAGAGGAATATACAAATGCATAATTCCATGTATATCTAGAAAGGTAGTAAAAACCTCTTAACGTTGCTCACCTTTAGGAAATGGCCAGAAATGGCAGGGGTGTGTGACTCAGGTTTTTCCCACATACTGTTTTATATGTAAATATGTAGCATGTTTATATATCCCTGAAAAAATATAAAATTATCTCATCTATCTATCTACCTATCTCTATTGAACCTTTAATAGAAACACTGACTACAGCCAATTTTGTCATTTAAGCTAGTCGTATTTGTTTTTAACCTTTTCCCAGAAACTGGGTCTGTATTTTGGCAAGTAACAGTTTGCAAAACTGCTAAACTTGTGTAAAGGTGGACACCTCTGTGAAAAGAGAAGAGCTCATAGTATGTAGTCACGAACTGAAGCAATGAACACACGCTACACTTTCGTGTAAGTCTTCGAGTGTCTGAAACATGATAGCTTATGATCCTTTGCCTGTGAATCGGTCTCACGGGACATGATAAGACCACAAACCATTTGAAAACTTTGCATTCCCTTCACAGTGAGAAAGCATTGCTAAGAAAAACAGATTCATAACTCTTAATGGCTTCTTAAATGACAAGATTCACTATGAACTCAAAATCACGGAGTAAAAAACTGCTTTTTGGTTTCTCCTACCTTTTATAGCTTACTGAAGTATAACTGACATACAATAACCTGCAGTATTTAAAAAATACACCTTGATAAATTTTGACACATGGAACCAACAACACAATCAAAATAACAAACATTTCATTACCTCCCAAAGTCTCCTTGTATTCCTTTGTCATCCTTCTTTCCCATTCCTCCCTGTAGGCAACTATGTATTTGCTTTCTGTTGCCATACATTTGTTTGCATTTTCTAGAATTTTATAGAAATGATTCACACAGTATGTACAGTTTTTTGGATCTGGCTTCTTCTTCTTCTTTTTCTTTTTTTTTTTTTCTTTTTGAGATGGAGTCTTGCTCTGTCACTGAGGCTGGAGTGCAGTAGCGTGATCTCAGCTCACTGCAACCTCCACCTCCGGGGTTCAAGCATTCTCCTGCCTCAGCCTCCCAAGTAGCTGGGATTACAGGCACACGCCACAACGCCCGGCTAATTTTTGTATTTTTAGTAGAGACAGGGTTTCACCATGTTGGTAAGGCTAGTCTTAAACTCCTGACATCGTGATCCGCCCACCTTGGCCTCCCAAAGTGCTGGGATTACAGGTGTGAACCACCACGCCCGGCCTGAGTCTGGCTTCTTTAACTCACTCAAGTTAAAGGAGTGTGCTATTCATCCATGTGGTGTGTATCCAGAGTCCATTCATCTTTGTTGCTGGATAAAAGTCCCTCATATGGTAAATCACAATTTGTTTATTCATTCAACTGCTAATGGGCATTGGTTTGTTTCTGATGAACCACCAGTATCATGTTTTTCCCTCGCAATCATCTCATTTCTCCCCATTTTACAGATGAAGAAATAAAAAGACTCTCAGAGGACAAGTAACTTGTCTAAGGTACAAAGACAGTACTTGGAATAGAGCCTTAAATTATTACAATGTTTGAGCTGAAAGGAACACTAAGGCATCTCTCTCTTCTCTTTCTCTTTTTCTTTCTGGCCTTCTTTTTCAACTGCTTGGTGTTGAGATTTGATTTGTGATCAACAAGAATTATTAAGTATTTATCTTTATTCAGGGTAAAGTCAGCAGGTTCTTCTTTGTCAGCTAAATGCTGATACCCTTTTATTTAAATTCATTCCTAATATGCTCCTACCATAGGAAAATATTCTGGAATGTTCTATCAGCCAAGGTGACCTTCTCTCCCACAGGAGCAGGAGTGTGTTGGAGCTTGCTTGTGCAGGCTTTTAAGAGCTGCTTGTTAGATTTTTAAAAGCTAAACACAGTTATTATGCAATTTAAATAATATACACTTTCTTTTTTTTTTTTTTTTTTTTTTTTTTTTTGAGACGGAGTCACGCTCTGTCGCCCAGGCTGGAGTGCAGTGGCCGGATCTCAGCTCACTGTAAGCTCCGCCTCCCGGGTTCACGCCATTCTCCTGCCTCAGCCTCCCAAGTAGCTGGGACTACAGGCGCCCGCCACTTCGCCCGGCTAGTTTTTTGTATTTTTTAGTAGAGACGGGGTTTCACCGTGTTAGCCAGGATGGTCTCGATCTCCTGACCTCGTGATCCGCCCGTCTCGGCCTCCCAAAGTGCTGGGATTACAGGCTTGAGCCACCGCGCCCGGCCTAATATACACTTTCAATTAAATATATGATATTAAAAACAAAGTTGAAAACATTCTAAAAACTCATTGTTTTTGAATTATTTTATTACATTTTACTAACACCTAGGCTTTTAAAGTTATTTTGTTTCTTCTTAATCCTACTTTCAGTGATGTAACATTGGTAGCTCAAAATCAGCCTTGGTGGGACTATTTACGTGATGGAAATTGGCAAAAGACAAAACTCAAAGTGAAATTTATTTTTTTTTGATTGACTAGACTTAAGAACATGATAGTGAAAATGGTAATAATTTAAAATCTGTAATCTCCAACTATTACATTGTGACTAGCATAAAAACCAAGAATTTTTTTTTTTTTTTTTTTGGGTATTTGGGAACCATTAAACAATTTAGCAAATAAACTGCTCACATCACTGATGAATGAAGTTCTGATATATATCTTCCTCGTTTTACTTTCATCTTATTCATTAACATAAACAAAAATACCAACCAATATTCAAAGCGAAACTACTTAGGGAGCCAGCTGTTAAACATTTACCAGCAAACCACCGCCTCTGAAATTAAACCCTATGCAAAAACCAAAACCAAACCAAACCTAGCCTACAAGACTAGTTTCTGTTTAGATCTCATAGGAAGTCAAAGCCTCTAAGAGAAAAACCAAGAGCACAGTGAAATCAGAGCTTCCAATAGAAAATATTTAAAGTTTGTTATAATTTAAAAACTGGATAATATAATAAAATGACTCACAAAGGTATACAATAAAATTCTCTCTTACCAGTATCCCTCCGCCATGTAGTTCTCCTCCTCAGGGGCAATGTCTATTACCAGTTTTGAGTTTTCTTTAAGAGACGGTCTATATATAAACAAGTAATATAATCTATTCTTCTTCTGTCACACCATTTGGTATACATATATACAATATTAAAATACACTATTTTGTACTTTTCTCTCCCCCCATTTAATATATCATAAAGCTCTATTCACATCAGTGTCATGGCTGCATAATATAATAGCATATGGATGTAGCATCATTTATTTATCTATTACTTAGCTACAATGCAGAGACATTGTAATGGTTTCCAACAGTACTTAATTTTAACCCATGTATGTTAGTATCCATATATCTGCTTTTACCTGGTTATGATTTGTTGTGTCTCTCCTCATTAAGTTATAGAAAGTGAGTCAATTCATGCAAACATCAGCACACATTTACCGAACACCTACTAGGTGACTTGCACTGTGAGGGATGCAAAAATAAAATTTTAAAACATGATTGGTCTTAACACGCTTGTCACAGCTTGAAATTTAAAAAATAAGAGTATAATAATGATCCAGATAGCAGCCTAGCAACTGTCAACTGTCACAAGACTTCACCTTTAATTCACTTTTGAGCTTGGATTAGTCATTTAATTCTTGTAAACTTTTGTTTGCACATCTTTAAAATGAAGATGGCTATTCCTGCCTTGACCACCTCTTTGGGTTGTTTTGAGGATCAGAGTGGACCATGTTTGCAAACACTAAAAGACCACACATATCTATGAGTACATGACCTCTCCTGCCTCATCTTGTCCACATTGTGTCCAGCTATGTTGAACTTACATATGTCCGCACCCTCCACATGTAGGCCTCTGCATGTGCAGTGTGCCTCTCCTAGAATGCACAATCACAATAGCCCCCCTTTCCAGTCACACCAATTCCTACCCTTCTTCAGCTTCCAGATTCCCTGACCTCCCAAGTTTAGATCAGGTGCCCTTCCTATACACTTCCTGAGAGTCCCCATCAGGACACTGCCATTGCTATGTCATGGAAGGGGAAACTGTTTATGTCTTGTTTACAGCTGTATCCTAAGCTCTCAATAAATGTTCAGTAAATGAGTAAATGAATCAATTGCCTTTAATGAAATGGAGCAGGGGACAACATTGAGTGTACTAGGGCCAGGAAGACCTTTATCTACATTCTCTTCTTTGATCTTCACCATACTCTGTGTGATAAAAATTATTATTTGCATTTTGTAAACTCAGGGGGTTAAGTGATGATGGAACCCAATGCTGGCAGACCCAAAGGACTTTCTCCATAATTTCACTCTGTCCCTGCAGATTATAATATCACTCTATCCCCAAATGCAATGGCAAACAGTGATTGATAATTACTATGGCCAACCACAGGGTTATTTGTGTCACTCATTCAGTCCTCCCAAACCACATGAAGTGGATGACGTCACCATTTGCAGATAAGGAAATGAGAATGCCCAAAGGTGAAGTGACTTGTCAAAAAGTGCTGTAAATTCTCCAAAATGAAAAATCATTGTGAACTGGAGTGGACTGAGAAGATTCCATAGCAGAAGAAAGATTGGAGTTGATACTTGAAGAAAGGGTAGTGTTTAGATTCTAGAAGCAAAGTTGTTGGAGGGGTTTCTAGTTGGGGACAGAGAAAAGGGCACGAGTATTTGAGAAACAGAGGACCAGGTGACAAGAGAGAAAGATCATGTCTAAGAGTTAAGGAAACATAAGATGCAGAGGTTGATTGGTTTATATTATGAAAAGCCTAGAAAAATTGTATCTCAGAAGTTGTATTTTAAGGGAAATGGGAATAATTTTATGGAAATGATGAAGGGTGTATTTGAGTTTCCTTTCCTTTAAAATGGGAATTATATGTGATTTATCTAATTTTCTTGTGGATTTAGCTTTAGCTAAAATGTTTGATTTTTTTCCTTAATAGGAATTATAACTGATCTTATCCCAGAGTTTCCAATTCTGAGAGACAGAAACCATGAGAAATGGAAAGTGCTAAGAACCCTTGAACTCCGCTATTTCAGGGTGGAGCAGGACATGCCATTCCATTCAGTGAAAGACCTTCTGACTTTTTGTAGTTGAGAAAACATTGGAGTCATATGTGATTTGCGTAGCAAGACCTTTGAAGTCAAATGGCTTCTGAGCAAAATTGTGAATTTCCCCTTCCCCTCCTCAATCGCTTTCAAACTAAACTCAAAAACCATCCGCAAAGATCAACTTCCCATGGTTTTTTTTTTCCCCTGTATTTGGCCCTCATGCTCTTTCTTTTTGGTCCAAGTTTTCAAAGCAGGGTTTTTGAGGGACTCTTGCCTGTTTTTCATTGGCCTACTTCCTCCCATTCTCCTTGCCTTCCACTGAAGCACCCACACAGGAAGGGCAAACCTGTCTAATACCTGCTCTTCAGTTGATGAGGTGCTCAGTGTTGTGTGACCTACATAAATTGTAGATTGAGAATCAAGTCTGGGGGAGCATGAGATGAGTATTTATGCACCTCTTCTCATGACAGAGCTGTGCACCAACAAAAACTTTCGTCAGCAAATGTTTTAAATGCAGATGACCTCAGCACGGGTAGGAGCTGAGCATTTGTGCTCCTGAGGCTTAATTTCTTTAGAGGGGCTCCGAGCTGGCTTGGGCACCCAGAAATTTCAGGCCCTGTGCCTTAGCTTTGTTTCTTCAATTTCAGGCCCTGTGCCTTAGCTTTGTTTCTTTGACACTGCCCTAACTAAGGTGACTATATAGTTTATCATACAGACCAGGACATGTCTAAAAATAAAAGGGATTGTGAAAAATAATTAAAACTATATAGTTTTAAAAATACTTGTTGAATGAAAAATTATTTTCATTATTATTGAACTTATAAGATATAATAGTTCTATTCGAAAACTATTTTTAAAAATAAAATTGCTTCCAAAAATAAAAATAACATGTTCATATTTACTAAGGAAAAATTTAAAAAGACTTATTCATATTGATCCTTTGAAACTTAATAACATAAGAATAATTATTCTTGGTATACAGTAACATACTTCACTATATTTCCTAGATATACCCTGTCTCTAACACCATATCACAGTGTATGTTTTTTCTGAAGACTGTATGTATTCTTTTTCAATAAGGTCTTTTTATTTTTAATTTTTCATAAAATTATGTGAAATAGCCTTCAAATTTATATCTTCTGATTAATTAATTTGAAACCATTAGCACCTTTTTTTTCCTGTAGTTATATATCAAATTTTTAAAATTTACAGCTGGGAGCGGTGGTTCATGCCTGTAATCCCAGCACTTTGGAAGGTCAAGGCAGGAGGACCGTTGAGGTCAGGAGTTCAAGACCAGCCTGGCCGACATGATGAACCCCCGTCTCTACTAAAAATACAAAAAATTAGCTGGGTATGGTAGGGAGTGCCTGTAATCTCAGTTACTCAGGAGGTTGAGGTAGAACTGCTTGAACTTGGGAGACAGAGGCTGCAGTAAGCCAAGATGGTGCCATTGCACTCCAGCCTGGGTGACAGAGTGAGACTCCATCTCAATAATAGTAATAATAATAATAATAATAAAAAAATGTAAGGTCTGCATAATACTTGGTAAGTGCAGAGAAAATTATAAGCAGAAGAGTTTTTTTTTTTTTTTTTTTTTTTTTTTTGAGACGGAGTCTCGCTCTGTGGCCCAGGCTGGAGTGCAGTGGCGCGATCTCGGCTCACTGCAAGCTCCGCCTCCCGGGTTCACGCCATTCTCCTGCCTCAGCCTCCCGAGTAGCTGGGACTACAGGCGCCCACAACCGCGCCCGGCTAATTTTTTGTATTTTTAGTAGAGACGGGGTTTCACCGTGGTCTCGATCTCCTGACCTTGTGATCCGCCCGCCTCGGCCTCCCAAAGTGCTGGGATTACAGGCGTGAGCCACCGCGCCCGGCAAGCAGAAGAGTTTTAACCCTAATTTTATTTTTTGTATTGAAATATATATAAATATTTAAGTCTAAATGTTTTTATAAATACCTTCATTTTTGCATCTTTTGACTATCAGTTTGGTACCTTTGACAAACATTTTTAAAAAGGCAAAAATTATTTAAAAGTTGTCTATAATATGATTCTTTGAGTGTTTGAACAAATATAGATACTGCAGAAATACAGGTCCTTTCCATTTCATTTTATTCTAATATAGAATACAAACTTATGCAACTAAAAATGAGATGTCTAGCAAACATTTTTTATATAAGTTAAAATAACCCAGAGCACAATCATGAAGCTTTAAAACTAAATCTTATAAACCATTTAAACTCTCATTTCTTGTTTTGTTCAGTTCCTGCCATGCTTTTGTATGGCTTAATTTTAATATCTTCTTGTTTATAAGCTTTGCCTTCAATAATTTCAGTTTGCCAAAATTTAAAAGCTGAAGTTTTGGGGTGCTCTACTCATTTTATACCTTGATTAAAGATTTCCAGCTGATTTTGAATGAAATGCAACCAAATTTTACAGGACACATTTAAAATGTCAGTGGCAATATAGGATACTTATGTTGTGTTACAAATTTGTTCTTCAAAGACTCAAATGTTTCTGAAATCTAATTAATGATGAACAGCAAAGAGTGGATTCACATGTTGCTATACCCAAGTATTTTCTTTCTTCAATATCAGTATCACCATGAAAATTATGTAGTTCAGTTATTTTATCTGTGTATATGTAAAAATATTTGTGAGTTTTGGCAATACAGCTTCTATGTCAATTGGCAAAATATCATAGCTTGTTTAACCCAATTATGAGTCATGTGCATGGCAATCAATTCCAAGTACATTTTTGCTCTGCAAGTTTAATTTAGTAGAAGCATTATTTTTTCCACAATGCTGTACATTGCCAGAATTTGTAAGCATATTATGGATGCAAAAACAAATCATTTAATCCTCAATGCTGTACTCTGTAATCGAATTTACAATAGCATTCGCAATAATTTCAGATGTTTCACTTTCAACAAAAGAAAATCCTGCAAGTTTTACTTTGATTCCGTGAATTGGATGAGAGCCTTCAACTGTCATCAGAGTTAACTAGATTTTTACTTGAATCACCAGATGACATTGATATAAAATTGAGGACATGCAGTTGTTTGGCAAGTTCTTCTTATGCTAATTATCCACTATCATTATACACTATCACTTTACAAGTGTATGTACATGAGGAAACGGGATTTAAAAAGAAGAAAATTAAAATAGATAAAGGATCATTTATTTAACCTAAATGAAAAGTTATGATTTAAAAGAGGTTGTATAAATGCACCTTCTGAAGCTGCACCTGCTCAACTGATGTCATATTCAATATGAATCTTCTTAAATTTACTATCAACTTTCGAAGTAGACCCTGATGATTTTTCAGCAGATTTGTGTTTCCTTGTTTTCAAGTGGTCCATGATATCACAATGGGTCCCACAGTGGATGGCAAATGTCTACATTTTATGCAAGTTTCACTATAATCATTTATTTTCTTGAGAAATGGCAATTTTGTACTTGATTTTGTACTAAACTCATGTTTTCATTTCCTTGAGGTCATTGCTATTGAAAGAGTTTATTGTAAAATAAAAAAAACATTGCCCAAAAACAAAATAGTCATGGATTTATTTGGATTTATGCCATTCAGTTCAATAACTGGCAAAACAATTGCAGCATTCAGACTACACAGTAAGTTCTGTGGCAGGACTGCTTGTCTTCTGCCTTCTGTACATATTTTATATGTACGTAACCAATAATTTCCCACTAACTTAGTGACTTGCTGACTTTGTGCATTTATAGAGAGTGGCACAAGCTAATAGACTGTCTGGCAGGACAAGCAGCATAGAATATTTCTTTTACCACCACCTGAGACCAGGAGTTATCTGTCCCTAACTGCTCATGACTGAGTACAGGCGTACCTTGTTTCATTGTGCTTTACTTTACTGAGCTGTGTATTATGATTTTTACAAATTAAAGGTTTGTGGCAACCCTGCATTGGTCTATTGCTGCCATTTTTCCAACAGCATGTGTTCACATCATGTCTTTGCGCCATGTTTCAGTAATTCTAACTTTTTCCTTATTATTAGTATTTCAAACTTTTTCCTTATTATTGTATCTGTCATGGTGATCTGTGATCAGTGATCTTTGAGGTTCCTATTGTAATTGTTTTGAGGTGCCATAAACCATGCCCATATAAGACATTGAACTTAATAAATGCTATGTGTTTTCTGATAGCTCCACCAACCAGCCTTTCCCCATCTCTCTCCTTTTCCTTGGGCCACCCTATTTTCTGGGACACAACAATATTGAAATTGGACCAGTTAATAACCCTACAATGACTTCTAAATATTCAAGTGAAAGGAAGAGTCGCACATCTCACTTTAAATCAAAAGCTAGAAATTAAGCTTAGTGAGGAAGGCATGTGGAAAGCCAAGACAGGCCAGAAGCTAGGGCTCTTGAGCCAAAAACTTAGCCACATTGTGAATGCAAAGGAGAAGTTCTTGAAGAAAATTACTTCCAGTGAACACACGAATGATAAGAAAGTGAAACAGCCTTCTTGCTGATATGGAGAAAGTTGGAGTGGTATGGATAGAAGATCAAACCAGCCACAACATTCCCTTAAGCCGAAGCTTAATCAAGAGAAAGGCCCCAACTCTCTTCAATTCTATGAAGGCTGAAAGAGGTGATGAAGCTCCACGAGATAAGTTTGAAGCTAGCAGAGGTTGGTTCATCAGGTTTAAGGAAAGAAGTTGTCTCTCCATAACTTAAAAGTACAGGGTGAAGCAGAAAGTGCTGATGTAGAAGCTGCAGTTAGTTAGCCAGAAGATCTAGCTATGATCATTGATGATGGTGGCTACACTGAACAGATTTTCAATGTAAGTAAAACATATCTTCTTCCATTGGAAGAAGATATCTCCTAAGGCTTTTGTAGCTAGAGAGGAAGAAAAGTCTATGCCTGACTTCAAAGCTTCAAAGGACAGGCTGACTCCCTTGCTAAGGGCTAATACAACTGGTGACTTTAAGTTGAAACCAATTCTCATTCACCGCCTGAAAATCTAACATTTATTCTGCAGCATATGGATCAAGTAATAATTTTTTGACTTTCAAGTCTTACTATACAAAAACAAATTTCATAAACTGTCATATATAGTGATTCCCCTGATGGATCTGGGCAAAGTAAATTGAAAACCTTCTGGAAAAGATTCATTATTCTACATGTCATCAAGAAAATTTGTAATCCATGGGAGGGTGTCAAAATATCAACATTAACAGGAGTTTGGAAGAAGTTAATTCCTGTCTTCGTGGATGACGTTCAGGGGTTCATGATTTCAGGCAGGAAGTAACTGCAGAGGTGGTGGAAATAGCAAGAAAACTAGAACTAGAAGTAGAGCCTGAAGATGGAACTAAGTTGTTGCAATCTCATGATCAAACTTGAACAGATGAGGAGTTGCTTCTTGTGGGTAGGAAGACCCTCCTCCAGCAAAAGGATTATGACTCAATGAAGGTTCAGATGATTGTTAGCATTTTTTTTTTTTTTTTTTTTTTTAGCAATAAAGTATTTTATTTTTGGAGACAGGGTCTCATGATGTCATCCAGGCTGGAGTTCAGTAGCATGATCATGGCTCACTGTAGCCTTGACCTCCTGGGCCCAGAAATCCTCCCGTCTCAGCCTATAGCTGAGACTACTGGAATGCATCACCGTGCCTGGAAAATAATTTTTAAAATATTTGTAGAGACAGGGTCTCACTATGTTTCCAAGGCTGGTCTCAAACTCCTGGGCTCAAGTGGTACCCCCAATTTAGCCTCCCAAGTAGCTGGTGCATGCCACTATGCCTGGCATGTAACATAACTTTTATATACACTAGAAAGCCAGAAAACTTATGTGACTTGCTTGTCACAATATTCGCTTTATTGTGGTGGTCTGGAACTGAACCTGCAGTATCTCCAAGGAATGACTGCCAACTTCATTTTATCAGCAGCAGTCCTCTATGGTTCTTCTGAAAAGAAAATACTAGCTACATTGCTTCTTGAAAGAGTTGAAAAAAGAGAAATGGGTTATTGTTAGTGTCTGCCAGATTTTACCATATGTCAAAGTGAAAAGTCAACATTATACATACATCTCACACACTATTCCATTACACCATGAAAGGAGAGAAGCTGGAAGTATAAAGTAGCTGTCTGCCTAATCCATTCTGGCTTGTTTTAATGCAACTACTAACAAGTACACTCCATTAAAAAGTGAAGTATTGGGGACAAATGGTACACACTAAGAGGATGCTGGAAATTCAGGTGTAAACTGGGACTCTTTTGAGCAAACTGGGATATATGATCACCCTAGCCCCAACCCACTTTGACTGGTTGAATTTAGCTACATGATGCTGTCAGTCTCCTGAGTTGGCATTAAAATAACTCTTGTCTTTATTCTTCAAATAGAGCAATTCATTGACTTTGAGTTTGTTTAACTTCTTGAGTAGGACCTTTAGGAAAGCATCATTACAAACGTGATGATTGACTTCGCATTCTGAAAAACAGCCAGGTTCCTACTCAGCCTCCAAGGCCTTGTTTAACAGGGTCCCAACCATCTCTTCTGCCTCATCTTGTCCCACTCCTACATCAGCACACTTTGCCATGCTTGTCTTCTTTCAGTTCTTCAGATATGCCAGGTATGATCTATCGTCAGAGGCCTGGGAGGCTGTTCCCTCTACTTGGAATGTCCCTCCTCCCACACTCCCAAGCTTAGATCTCTCTCTTCTTGGAGACGGATCTCAGGTTAAACTTCATCTCCTTTAAGAGTTCCTCCCTGGGTGCCTACCTAAAGGACATCTCGCTTCATTTTTCTCAATCTCAGCCCATGTTTATTCTCTTCATAGCACTTATTGATAGTCATTGCAATTATTTTGTTAATTTGTTGGCTTGTTTATTTTATTGACAGCCCCTAACATGAGAATGTAAGATCCATGGCAGAACGGCTTTTTCTCCTCTTTTTACCCTCATATCCCCAGAGTTGGGAAGGGTGTCTGGCAACAAGCACCAAATAAATATTTATTGAATGAATGAATAGCATATATTAACATTATGTTTAAGGTACAAGACATATATCAAAAGATTTTCTAACAGTTGGGTCAAATTTAATATATATGACAATGTTGATTGTAACATCAAGTTATCTAAAACTGTTATTTTCATAATGATTTTTATCATACATTTAGCCAGTTAGCTCCCAAGGGTACTACTCTGCTATAGAAGCACTTCTCAGAGCCTTCAAGTCTTCAAACAACAGGGCAGGGTCCGAGCTGCTCAAGTCCCACTTTCTGAGACGGTGCAGTAGACAGCAGCATCCCTCCAAGCCCCTAGGGTGCAGACACTGTGGGAAACTGATAATTCAAGCCTATAAAGTTCCTTTCAGCTTTGTACCTTTAGAAGCCTGACCTTATATGGAATCGTGGTTTTTGAACAGATGGTTGAAATGACTTTGTTAAATACAAGAGTCTGTTGTTTTCAGAAGCTATCATACCACCGATAACTTTATTTACATTATTTGATAAACATGCTCCATTTTCTCTCTGCATTTCTGCTCTGCAAATGTTCTGGTTCCTGGGCAAGTTTGCTCAAACCCTGTGATACTTTCTGTAAAATAAAATGAGCACCTCCTTGTATCTTGACATTTAAAAGATAATTCCACAGTTACCAATTAGTGTCATAATCATGAGTGAATGATTTGTGAAATATTTTTTAATGTACTGTGTTTTTTTTTTTTTTCAGTTTCCCAATATTAACAAAAGGCTTCTTTATAAATAAAACACTTTATATATGATTTTGGCTAAGGGGTGGGGGGTGCCTCAGTTGTGAGAAAGTAGAGGGAGCTGTGCTGACTTTACATGAATGAGGTGACACTATCAAGGAAAAAGCTGGTACCTCAAGTCACACACAAGAACCAGTCTCATAACTATAGTCTTTATGTTTTCATCTCTCAACAATAACTCTGCATGCCTAAACATCTAACATTAAGGGATTAGTCAGATAGATTATAGTACATTATGCTCTAGAGTACAATACAACATTAAACATCATGTGGAAGACTAACAATGTGAAAACCTGTGCTATATTAAGTGAACAAAGCAGGAGATGTAGGCATATGTACAATATAATATCATTTTAAAATTTTCTTTAAAAAAGCATATTTGTGTAGAGAAAAAAAGGACTGGAAGGTTATGTAATACCAAACATTGTATGTCTGGAATATAGTTGACTATTATTATCAGACTGCAAGGTAATACCAATATACCAAAATATTAACTCAAAATGTTAATGATGAATTTCCCTGAGTGATGGAAATAGGAGTGGTTCTTTCTGCTTTTCTTTGTATCTCCCTCCCTTCTTCCCTTTCTTCCTTCTTTCCTGTCTCTTTTCTTTCTTTTTAAACCTCTGTTCTTTAAACCTAAAGTGGGCATTGATTTATTGCTTTTGTGATTATAAAACATTTTTTCATTGATATGAAATTAACATAACATAAAATTAATCATTTAAAGTGAACAATTTACTGGCATTTAGTACATTCACAGTATTTTGCAACCACCACCTCTAAGTCTAAAACATTTTCATCATCCCCAAATGAAACTTCTTATCTATTAAGCAGTAATTCCCCATTCTCCCCTAATCCCAGTCCCTAGCAACTACAAATCTGCTTTTGATCTCTGTGGATTACCTCTTCTGGATATTTTCTACAAATGGAATCATAAGATAAGTGAATTTTGTGTCTGATATCTTCTACTTAGCAAATTTTTGAGGTTCATCCACATTGTACTGTGTGTCAGTACTCCATTTCTTTTTATGGCCAAATAACATTCCCTCATGTAAGTCCCTCATATCATGACTTATTCATACATCCCTTGATGGACATTTGAGTTGTTTCCCATATGGAACTTTTCCTTCTTTCCTTCCTTCCTTCCTTCCTTCCTTCCTTCCTTCCTTCCTTCCTTCCTTCCTTCCTTCCTTCCTTCTTTCCTTCCTTCCTTCCTTCCTTCTTTCCTTCCTTCCTTCTTTCCTTCATTCCTTCCTTCTTTCCTTCCTTCCTTCCTTCTTTCCTTC
Organism: Macaca nemestrina; assembly: GCF_043159975.1. Taxonomy (NCBI): domain Eukaryota; kingdom Metazoa; phylum Chordata; class Mammalia; order Primates; family Cercopithecidae; genus Macaca; species Macaca nemestrina. The sequence continues at coordinate 51,989,627 of NC_092126.1, read as the reverse complement.
CTTCCTTCCTTCTTTCCTTCTTGCCTTCCTTCCTTTTTTTTTTTTTTTTTTTTTTTTTTTTGAGACGGAGTTTCACGCTGTTGCCCAGGCTGGAGTGCAGTGGCGCGATCTCGGCTCACTGCAAGCTCCGCCTCCCGGGTTCCCGCCATTCTCCTGCCTCAGCCTCCTGAGTAGCTGGGACTACAGGCGCCCGCCACCGCGCCCGGCTAATTTTTTGTATTTTTAGTAGAGACGGGTTTCACTGTGGTCTCGATCTCCTGACCTTGTGATCCGCCCACCTCGGCCTCCCAAAGTGCTGGGATTACAGGCTTGAGCCACCGCGCCTGGCCCCTTCCTTCTTTCCTTCTTTCCTTCCTTCTTGCCTTCCTTCCTTCTTTCCTCCATTCCTTCCTTCCTTCTTTCCTTCCTTCTTTCCTTCCTTCCTTCCTTCTTTCCTTCCTTCCTTCCTTCTTTCCTTCATTCCTTCCTTCCTTCTTTCCTTCCTTCCTTCTTTCCTTCCTTCCTTCCTTCCTTCTTTCCTTCATTCCTTCCTTCTTTCCTTCCTTCCTTCCTTCTTTCCTTCCTTCTTTCCTTCTTTCCTTCCTTCTTTCCTTCCTTCCTTCCTTCTTTCCTTCCTTCTTGCCTTCCTTCTTTCTTGCCTTCTTTCCTTCCTTCCTTCTTTCCTTCCTTCCTTCCTTCTTTCCTTCCTTCTTTCTTTCCTTCCTTCCTTCCTTCCTTCCTTCTTTCCTTCCTTCCTTCTTTCCTTCCTTCCTTCCTTCTTTCCTTCCTTCCTTCTTTCCTTCCTTCCTTCTTTCCTTCATTCCTTCCTTCTTTCCTTCCTTCCTTCTTTCCTTCATTCCTTCCTTCTTTCCTTCCTTCCTTCTTTCCTTCCTTCCTTCTTTCCTTCATTCCTTCCTTCTTTCCTTCCTTCCTTCTTTCCTTCCTTCCTTCTTTCCTTCCTTCCTTCTTTCCTTCCTTCCTTCTTTCCTTCATTCCTTCCTTCTTTCCTTCCTTCCTTCCTTCCTTCCTCCCTCTCTCTTCTCTCTCTCTTTCTTTCTCTTTCTTTGTTTCTCTCTTTCTTCTTTCTTTCTTCCTTCCTTTCTTCCTTTCTTTCTTCTTCTCTCTCTTTCTTTCTTTCTTTTTTTTAAAATAGAGATGGGCTCTTACATGTTGCCCAGGTTGGCCTCAAACTCCTAGCTTCAAGCAGTTTTGCCTCAGCCTCCCGAGTGGCTGGGATTACAGGATGCAAGCCACTAGGCCCAGCTGCGCATTTAAAACTTTTAAAAATTATTCTGTAACATTGAGTTTGTCAGGTAATGAGCCTCAGGATTAAAAAAGAAAAGGGAGTGGGCTAGGGAATAATCAGTATTAGCAAACTTTCTCAATTTTCTTCATTCAAAAGTATACACAAGCATGGAAAATTTGAGGTATGGGAGGTGATATGAGCAAATTTAAGTATGCCTCTTACTCATGTTTCCTTGTCCTCCAATTTTCTTCCCCAGAGGCAACCTCTCTAACACCTTTTTTTGTGTTGAAGTATATTTTTTGCATGAACAAATATACATGTGTATTTGTATGTATGCATATATATTTTCTGACTTTTTTCCTTCTTTCAAAGAATTGTTAGTGATATTCTAAGCTCCAGTAACACACAAGGAAAGGTGGCTTGCTAATAGTGTTTTTGTGTAATTTTTTGAGACGGAGCTTGCTCTGTTGCCCAGGCTGGAGTGCAGTGGCATGATCATAGCTCACTGCAGCCTCTAGCTTCCACGCTACAGTCTGCCTCCCACCTTAGTCTACCTAGTAGCTGGGACTACAGGCATGCACCACAACACCTGGCTAATTGTTTGATTTTTTGTTTTTTTGTTAAGACGAGGTTTCACTATGTTGCCCAGGCTCGGCTAATGCTCCTTTGAAGAGTTCCTTCCTTTCCTTTATCTTAGCTCCCACTCCTCTTTGAGAGTTCCCTTCACCTTCCAAATAAACTACTTGCACTCAGGTCCTAGTTTCAGGTCTCTTCTGGGAACCCAAGCCGAGACGCAAACTTTATCTTATTAAACTTTTATAATGCTCCGGGAGGTAGGTGTTTAAAAAACTCCATCCTACAGGTGAGGAAACGGAGACTCAGCCAAGTAACTGAGTCAAGTTAGAGAACGGCAGCCAAGATTCTAACTCAGGTGGATGTGTGCTTTTCTTTTCTTCCTTTTTCTTTTCTTTTTTCTTTTTTGTTTATATCCCTTGTTTTGCTTGGGGAAATAATACCAGCGTCTAACTTGAGAGAGTGCAAACCTGTGGTAGTGGTAGCACTGGCGGAAAGCAAGGCCTGGTGCTGGCTGTTGGGGGAGCAAACACACAAAGGTGTCTTTCTTCGTAATGTCAGGCTCCTACTTTCACACTGTTTTCTGTTTTGTCTTTTCATCATGGCCTTCACAATTGTCATATCAAAGTTGTTCCCTAAAAACCTTATAAGATGTGCCACATTTGTTTATAAAATATACAACTTTTGGAAACTCCATGCAGGGGGTAGACACCAGACCTCCCCCTGGCCCCTGTGCACGTGTTTAATCTCTCTTCAAATCAAATGCCCACAACATTTCCTGCTAAAATTGATTGGCTATGGCTCATCAGCTCCTCGGGGTGATCTGCTATCTTCCTTCTCTTATGACTAAGGCTATCGACAGCTGGGAAAAGGCACACACCTCTGACTGATGGCGACCCAAAAAGAAATCATAGAGAAGCAACTTTGGCTCCACTGGTTTGATTTTTCCTTCCTTCCTCCTTACACATCCAAGGAAGTTTTGGTCTGGACATCTCTTGCTATGGGTAAGTGCATGGGTTTATGAGGCAGGTTCTCATGGAGATGCCTCACCAGGGCCTCTCCCACCATTTCCTCAGAAGCCCACCTAACAGCCACATTACCCTTAGCATTAACTCTTTCAGACACAGACAATAGATGTTATAAAAGTATTTTATTAATTCTCTTCACAGTGGTAAGTTTTACGACTTTTATAATCTTCCTAAGAACAATCAGAACATTGGATGCCTCTGAATATGGAGATAACAAGACTTGTTTCACAGCCTTGCTTCACAATCAAAGTACACTGGAATCAATACTCATGGAAAAAGTTCCCAAGACACTGGGAAATTAAAAAATTTCCGAAGTGCTAAATGATTCAAATAGTTCAGGATGATAAATTAATTTGAGGATAATTATTTACTAATATTAAATATTAAATTATTTTAAAGAATCTAAACATACATTGTATTTCCATTTAGGCCTTTGTTATCCAATATTATTTCACTATGTCTCAAAATACTATATATATATAGGCAATCCTATATATGCATATATATATTTGTGTGTGTGTATACATATACATACATACATATATATACACACACACACATATATATAAAAAATCATTTCTCAGCCTTTTGGCTAAAATCAAGTGCAGTATATGTTACCAGTTTTATAAACATACATCTATAGTCCTAGAGGAACTCCTGTACCTGTGACAGATCAAAGAATTACAGACATGACTGTTGTGTACTATACTAGAGATAGATCTTCAACAGGTTCTTAAATTTTAACTTTCATGGAAAAATGAAAGGAAAAAGGCAAAATTATTATCATATTGAAAAACATCAAAGGGAGAACAGCCATCAGGTAAGCCATTCAGTCTCCAGAGGACTTGAACTTGTCAGTGGGGCCTCAGCATCAGCCCACTTAGGAACAAAGTATTTCTCAACAGTTTGTTTGCATCTTCAAAATATCCAGTAATTTTTTTCATGTTACCTGGGAGAAAGACTCTGATGGAAGTGGCTTATGCTAATTAAATTCACAAGAGCCTTATTGACAAATCAAATCGCCAATTAACCAATTTGGAATGGAAAAGAAAAGAGTGCTATTAAGGAGTCTGAAATATCCATACTGTCAGGTCAGAATTTTCTCTCACTTGTGGAAAAGTCTGCCTAGGAAGTCAATTTACTTTTGAAAAGTTCCTTGTCAAAAACCGAGTGAGCCTAAAGGGAACTGGATCAGAATAATGGGATAAATGGCATTATAAAGAATTAACTGAAGTTGAAATGATTTAGAAAACATATCTATGTCTTTTTCAGAAGGTCGGACTGTGTATTTTCAGTGGAATTTTAAATTTTTTTTTTTTTTAATTTGTTCTGGTAATAATGCTCAAGTCCCCATAGAAAAACTCACCTCTAACCAAACACTGCATGTTCTCACTCATAAGTGGGAGTTGAACAATGAGAACACATGGACACAGAGAGAGGAACATCACACACCAGGGCCTGTTGGGGGGGCGGGGGTGGGGGTGGGGGGTGAGGGGAGGGAACTTACAGGACAGGTCAATAGGTGTAGCAAACCACCATGGCACACGTATACCTAGGTAACAAACTTGCACGTTCTGCACATGTATCCCATTTTGTTGTTGTTGTTGTTGTTTGTTTGCTTGTTTTTAAGAAAAAAAAGAAAAACTCACCTCTAAATTGTATTCTAAAGGCATTTGTAACTCATGCATTTGCTAGAGTCAGCTGTTTTGGTCTGAATTTTGGTGTGGCTTAATTCTAATTTCTTTTATAGCAAAGTCCTACCAGTACAATTAAGAAAGGTTTCCTTGATAATATTTTTTTTCTATCAGCTTTCACTTTTTTCTTATCTACTTCCCCTGCCGTGACCTTTGCCTTTATGTCATCTTGATCATTACGCCACAGACTGAACACTTTGAAAAGTGCTGAGATATTGCACTCTAAAGTAATTGTAATGCGTTAGTTCCATTTTGCCAACACGTAGCACTTTTAACACTTCACTGGCAAACAAGCTGGTGATGAAAAGCCAGGCTTTCTGCCTTGTGAATCCTTCACCAATTTTCTTGATTAGAAGAATTTAAAGAGGGTTACTAAACTAACTGAACTTCCCACATTTTCTATGGACAGAACTTGAGAGTTTAATGTCATAGTTGAATTTATTAGCACTATTATATTTATCAAGAATTAGGTAGCATGTTCTTTTTATCTTCGTATGTTTAGCATCTATTAAAATGTCTGGTAGAGAGTAAGTGTCTGGAGACAATTCTCCTTGGATTTCTCACATTTCTACATGTCTTATGAGTAAAGGGATTGACTGACTTTGTTCTGCACTATTTTTCAAGGGTGTTTGTGTAGCAAACCACCTTGGAAGAGTGAAAAAGTGTCTCAAGAGTAATGAGTAACCATGCTTCCTGTTCAGTGTAAAAGGCCTGGTTTCCCTAAGCTCAGAGTTCCTCTAAAATGCTAACACTGGCTACTTCTACTGCTGTAAGCAACAAAATCACTTGTCTCTGACCCAAGAATCTCATGACTTCTACCAGCTTCTTTGAAACTGGCAAGCTAACAAATAGCTTCAAAATAGGATAAAATAGGATAAAATCTCAGATCGTTAAAGTTCTTAAGAGTAAGTGCTCAAAAAATGGGGGATGTTGTTGAACTAATTAACAAATGTATAGGTGGCTTAACGTTCTTCCGAATAGTCCACAGTTATCCAAAGAAAGAGCCCAAGAAGGAGAATGGCGGGAATCCGGGAGGCGGAGCTTGCAGTGAGCCGAGATCGCGCCACTGCACTCCAGCCTGGGCAACAGCGTGAGACTCCGTCTCAAAAAAAAAAAAAAAAAAAAAAAGAAAGAGCCCAAGAACTTCTATTGGTAAGGAGCTATTTCACAATATATTTTCATTAAAGTACCAGTGTGTGTTAGTCAGCCTACGTTTATTTTAGATATCGTTGTTGACTTTAAAATGTTGGCAGCAGTATGTTTGAACTCAGCTAAACATTGAGTTGCATGATGGGAACCGATTATTTATTTAAGCATTACCTAGTTAGGTAGGAACTGCAGACTTTGAATAGTGTCTACTTGCTTCTACATCAGTGTCCCTAATGGATGAGGTTATACTTTTGGTATACAGAGCTGAAATTTTATTCTTTCTTTCTAAAAATAACAGCTGATTCTCTTTAAAGTGACATTTTCACTTGGAACACAGAAGCATTGACTTTGGTGTTTATTTTTCCATGTGCTTTAGAGATGCTTTTGCTTTTCTCTCAATTTTAGAATGCCTGACAAACCTGAACCAGGAAACCCTTTACCAACAGGAAATGACCCAGTCTTTCTGCATGGCAGGTGGCCACGCTGCCACCTGCTCCCCTCCTGTTAGTCATGACTCCAAGAGTCTTGACAGAGGGCTGGTCTTGACAGGCAACTGGAGATCTGGAAAGAAAATCTCTCTTCAAAGGTAAACAAGTGATTCAGGTTAATTACCTTTCATAATTATCTTAGAAACTGTATGGTATATTAGAAGAGAAAAGGTACTAGGATTGGAGACATAGGTTTACATCTAGTCTTGCTACTTTTTCTGGATTCTGGGCAAGTCATCTGAACTCTCTGAGTCTTAGATTTTCCAGTTGTAAAATAATAATAATAATAACGATGAAGTAATAAAACACCTTCTCTACCTATATCATAACATTGTTTGGAGCATCAAACAAAATAGCTCAATTCTGGTCAGTAAATGTAACAATCATATAGCCTTTTCTCAACATTTTGGTTGTACATTTAGAAGGGCTTTGAAGACAATAAAAGTTTATATAAATGGAAGTATTATTAGTATTATTAGTAAGGAGTATACCCTGCACATTCCTTTTAACTTCTTGCATCACTCTTTTGCACTGAACAAAATGTCACTCTAAGGATTAAGCAAATGTGCCCTTGAGTGCTATGTATACACTGAATTTTTATTTTTTACTTTTCTTTTTATTTTTAGTTGACATGTAATAATTGTACTTATTATGGGATACAGTGATATTTCAATACCCATGTATACAATGGATAATGATCAAATGAGGGTAATTAGCACATTCATCATCTCAAATATGTATCATTTCTTTGTATTGTGAACATTCAAAATCCTTTCTTTTAGCTTTTTAAAAATATGCAATAAATCATCATTAACCATATTCCCCTCGCAGTGCTGTAGAGCACCAGAATTCCTTTCTTCTATCTAGCTGTAATTTTGTATCTGTTAACCAACCTCTCCCTAACCTCCCCAGCCCCCTACCATTCCCAACCTGTAATAGTCAAAATTTTGCTCTCTACTTCTATTAGCACAGAATGTTTTTAGCCCCCACATATGAGTAAGAACATGCAGTACTTATCTTTCTGTGCCTGGGTTATTTTGCTTAACATAATGTCTTCCCGGCTCATCCATGTTGTCATGAATGACAGAATTTTATTCTTTTTTATGGCCAAGTAGTATTCTATTGTGTATGTCACATTTTCTTTCTGTTCTTCTGTTGATGGACATTTTGGTTGATTCCATACATTGGCTATTGGGAATAGTGCTGCTATAAACACGGGAATGCAGATATCCCTTTGATATACTGACTTCTTTCCTTTGGATAACTACCTAATAGTAGAATTGCTGGATCATATGGTAGTTCTATTTTTAGTTTTTTGAGAAACCTCCACAGTGTTTTCCACAATGGGTTTACTAATTCACACTCGCACCAACAGTGTTTAAGGGTTCCCCCTTTTCTGCATCCTTGCCAGCATTTGTTATTTTTTGTTGTTTTCATAAGAGCCATTCTAACAGGCGTGAGGTGATATTTCATTGTGGTTTTAATTTGCATTTCTCTGATGATTAATGATGCTGAGAATTTTTTAATATATATATTTGTGGTCATTTGTCTGCCTTTTGAGATATCAATATATCTATTTGGATCATTTGCCCCTGTAATTCCAATTGGTTGGCACCTGCAAAGCCATTTCTAACATCCTCTCATGACTGTGGGTGGATGGAAGGATGAACACTTGGGTGACTAAAGCAAACATGGACTTTTGTTGTTCTTGTGAGGGCTGGTGGGGGAGAATGCTTTTATATAGCCATGAAGTAGCAGGGAAAAAAGCTCTGAGATCCTCCAGTGTGTAGGGAATATTCTCTGCTTTTCTCGTGCTCTGTACCAATCGAACCTGGGCTCTTCTTCCTTAATGTGCTGTCATTAGCTTTGCCTTTCTTGTATCCCCTAGTTGTGTACTATAGTGAGAAAAAGACATAGAAAAGACTGCACAGCTCTTCGTAGCTTACAAATCATTTTCGTAATTGTCATCATGTTTAAACATCACTAGGACACTGCTAGATAGGCATAATTGCACCTGTTTTATGGTGAATAAACTGACAGTCAAAGTTAAGGGACATAGCATTGTCACATAGGAGATGAGGCTGGGGCTCAAGAGGCCTCTGTCAAGCTCATGGTTGTTTCATTCTTCTGGGCTACCTCTGGGTTAAAACTTTCTAAAAAGTAAATTCTGAAATAGAATGGATTAGGGTAGGAGAGAGTGCAGAATGAGTTTGCAGTGAAGCATCTTCGAGGGACAACACAATAGTAAACCTCCTGTTCCTTCTCATACTTTGTAATCAGAGATTAAGAAGCTCCTTGCCTTCTCGTGAAGAAATTGATCTCGTTAGGGTCATCTCTATATTAATGGAAGAAATTGAGTCAATATGTTGATCTTGGGCCCCTGAAAACAAGCGTTCTTTGGGTCCAGGGATAGAATTCAGGCAGTCCATGGGCCTGGATGAAGAAAAAATTCCTGTTTTTGATTTCCTGAACCTCTAGCATTTCTCTCAGTTATGAATTTAGACTCCAAACCATGGCAATTATTAGCTGTTCCTATAAGTATGTCACCAAGGTAAGTAAAAAATATATTTTCCTCTCACAAGATAATTTTACATATAGTAATGCCCTGCGTAAAAATTACAGTTAACTACAGACTGCATATGCAACAGTGGTCCCTTAAGATTATATATGTTTACTGTACATTTTCTATGTTTGGACACACAAATACCTTCTGTTGTATGTCAATTTCTTACAGTGTTCAGTACAGTAACTTGCTGCAGCCTAGAAACAATAGTCTGTACTGTACATCCAGGTGTGTAGTAGGCAATATCATCATAGGTTTGTGTAAGTACACTTTGTGGGTATTTGCACAGTGACAAAATCGCCTACTGACCCATTTCTCAGGATGTACCCTCATCCTTCACCCTTCACCATCAAGCAATGCATGACTGTATCTTGAAACTATCCTTTGCACTAATCACAACTTCAAAATATGGTAGCTACTAGACTTGCAGCTGGATCTTATTATTTAATATGTTAAGAAACACATATGTTATTTTATAATGAAGTTTTAAGAGTAATTTTGATAACTGTATTTCCATATAATTATTTTTCTAATTCAATTGTCATCTTATGTATTCTATTTTATGCCTTTAAAAACATTACTCTGAGAGGGGTACAGGTATTACTCTGTTACCACATGGGTCCACAGTGCAAATAAAAGTTTTAAAAACTTGCTCTAAAAAGACATTCACTGAAAATCTTAAATTATTCCCTAGGAACAAAATTTTCAAAACTTCTTTTTTTAAGGAAGAGAGATGTTAGGGCAGCAATTCCTTAATTTCATCATCTCTTCCATTTATTTACTTGATTGAATGAATTCTTGACAAATAACACATGTGCAATAAACATGCATAGAAATGATGTCCCTTTTTATTCTTGGCAAAATTAACAGTGTGCTGAAAACAAACTGAGTTTGGTTCATGGGACATTTCCTGAAAGGAATGACAATTTAAGACAGAATAAAGTGGAAGGGGAAGGAATATCTATGTGGAGGAATTAGCCAACGATAAAATCTTACCTTGAAGAAGACCTTCTACATTGAGTCTGAAAACAACATTTGTCTTTATGTGAAAATCCATGCCCTGAACTAACTCTCTGTGTCCTGTCAGCTTAGGTAATCAAATTATGTATGAAATAATTTCATAATTCTATTTTCAACTAACAAGCACTACATAATGTATGCTTGTTCTCAGAAAATGATTATATTACAAATCTTAATCTAGGTACAGAAATGAAAGGGTCTAGGCATTTGACTAATATATACTGATTAATCCTATATAGCAGGAGGAGCTCCGAAATTGTCTGATAAAACTCTCCCAACAGTCTAGTTTAGTCTTTCATTTTGCTGCTAGAAATCATTTTGCTTGATTTGCTGCTGCTTCTTACATGAATCCACACTGGGCAGACTCTTGAGAGGTGGAGAAATGAGTTAGATGACTGTTAAGGGCAGTTTGTAGAGCATGTGTAGAAACTGCACAAGAATGGGGAGAAAGAGTGTTTGGTTGCTCCCCCTGGGGCTTACATTTTTACAATGCTAAACTCTGAGGTTCAGGGAGCAGACAGTATTTTTCATGTCCCCAAGCATTTTCCTGACTAATCTATCTCCCTAGAATGCTTTTCTTGTCCCTATTTACTCTCCGCAACTTAAGATCTGCTGATACTAAGTCATCAGTTTCTTGTAAAATCTTCACCTGACCCCTCCTCTTGTTCCAGATTGGGTTACCTACCCACTGTACCACTAAAATTCCCTGTCCTCGTTCCATGGACTGGTACTGCTCTCATGTCCTCCCACCATATCCTTCTACCTTCTACTCAACATCAAACTCTAGACCATGACCATTTTGAGACTGAAATTATGCCCTTGAGTTACAGGCAAATATTGGGTTCTTTAGATTTTCTGCAGAATTAATTCCATGAAAAATGAATGAGGCCAACAAGTAAAGAAGACAAATGAGACAGACAACATGAAGACTGAGGGATATGTCAAGAAGGGTAGGGAGGTTAGCCAGCCCCAGCCGATCTTACTTCCAAGATGTTGATAGAAGAATGTGCTTGCATGTATGTTTGCATGGGAGCAGTAGTAGCCCAGGGGAGGTGAACTTTAAATGTGACTGCATAGAAATACTTCCAATATAGCAGGTGCGAATGTCACTGTGCCACTTTCTGGTGTGTAAATGTGACAGAAAAATTAGTTCTGTATTTTCACTCACATGATGGTAGAAAATTCAATATCAGTAATATTTGGGGGCTTCGGTGTTCATCCAAAAATCTCCTAGTATTTGGAGTGACAGAAGCTTGCAAGATGCTTGTCAGAGTCATTGGTGGCTCACCAGTGTTTGAAAGCGTTGAACAGGCCGTATGTTCCAGCCAGACCAGAGATATGCCTCATAATGGTCCACTCCTTGACCACACACGGGCCCACAGAGACCTTCAGGATCTCAATGTCTCCTGTGAGCCTGGCGTTAAGTGTTGAGCCTCTAAAGCACATCCCGAAATAATTCCTGGCCAGCACATGTGTATGAGGGAGCCAGCGCCATTCCAGGAACCTGCCTGATTCCTGTGCACACTCCCCACTCCTAGCCTGAGGAAAATCAAATATTTCCTTATATTAGGTAGCTTCTGTGTCTTCAACTCCAAAGACAACATCCATGCCTCTCCTTTGTGAACACAATCTGGGAAAACTTTTGTACTAGGTGTCATGAATGAGAAAAGAAGCTGGAAATACAAGTTATTCCTTTCTTAATAACTCACCTTGTTATACAGCTCTTTAGAAGCCACAGGAAATTTTATCCCTCTCCTCTCTAAATCCCACCCCCACCACATCCACCGGCTGCCCTGTTCTGTTCGGCAGCATGGAGATGCCCGAAGCCCAGTCTTGGCAGTTGTCCCAGTTTTCTTCGTCCTGTTCGTGACTCCAAAGAAAACACGTTTCCCACTCAAAAACAAACTGGCAGTTTCTGTTGAGAACTCAGATATTTTCCCAGAGTCCACCATGAAAATAATAAGGTTATATTTTAATTTTGAATTATTTGGTCATGCAGATTCTTATGGAAAGACCTTGCTATAGTTTTGTTGATCGTACAAAGAACCTTTTAAACAAAATATTTGCCAAAAATATAGCAGGCTTCCTTCTGCTGACCCAAATCTCAAGAAGAGTCAGCGTTTGTTATAAGGCTCTAAACAAATATTTATAAACCCTGCTTAAATTTGTTTTGCAACTTGCATAATTTTGGCAATCATTACTCATGCTAGTATCATCACTCAGGGCTTGGCATTAATGTTTTCTTCAAAATATGTTACTTTTATAATATAAATGTACCCTATATTGTAGCCAAAGATGTATTGGACAAGGGTGGTCATCACTATACTGTGCTGAAACTTGGCTTCATTTTTGAAATAGTAGAAAATTTATCAGGGGAGTTTTGGGAAGATGAAATATTTTAGCGATCTAATCCCATAATATTTATGCCCTCTTACAAATAGTAGTGATTAGGCCCCACTTGTGACCAGCAAACTAAAAATTTGCCCTCATTCTATGAATAGGATTTCATTTTAAAATAATTATACTACGAAAACATAAAAAATACTTGAAACAAAAAACTTGTGAATATTCACATACTTCACTGCCCATTAAGAACAGTTCCACCAAAGCCTAGTTGACTTGTAACAATTTGTGTGCAGCAAAAATAGAGAGACAGGGCCGGAGTGTGCTTGTTTTGCATTAGAATAGGCTAATGAGAAAACGCTAAAGGTGTTGGGAAAGGCAAGAGCCAAAGAAGGCTTAGAGAGAAAGTTATGACTGAGGGTTCAGAATAGGAGATTGAGGGCATAGAAACTACAGGGCTTGCTGCAGAGCAGGCTGGGGAGAAAGGACTTGACCAGGTGCTGCCTTGGGGCTGTGTATGAATCTCCTGTACAGAGTCCAGTAAGGAGTTCTTAAGTGTTCACTTTTTTAAATTTAATTTTTGAATAGATTATACATTTGCAAGGTTCAAAAGTTTTAAAGGTCCTGTAGGGTTTATCAGGAAAAAGTCTCCGTAACACTCCAGCCCCAAACCACCCAGTTCTCATCCCCAGAAGCCACCAATACTATCAGTTGCCTGTGTGTCCTCCAGAGCTATTTTATGCACATACAAGCAAACAGACATTTGTACATATTCACTCTCTCTTTCATTTTTTTAAAACAAGTAGCAGCCTGCTACATAAATTATTTTGTACCCTGCTTTACTCTCTGTAAAATATCTTAGATATAGTTTCATTTTATTAGACAGATTCTTCATTCTTTATTTTTTTTTCAGCTTCAGAGTATTCTCTACAGCAAGGTACAAATGGTTTTTCGTCAGTTTCCACTCTTGGTTGCTTCTGATAATTTGCTATTACATACACGATGCTGTAAATTTGTAATTATTTTGTGTCATGAACCCCTTTGGCAGTCTGGTGAAGCCTATTAATTTCTTCTTAATATAATGTTTTTCAGTGCATGCAAAATCCTCAGGATTAAAAGGAAACAAATTATGCTGATATATAGGCATCAAAATATTCTTTATATAAACATTTATTTAGAAATATATGTACTTATTTACTAACACATAATAAGATCAAATTCCTCTAATTTCAAAATCTGAATGAGCATAAATGCTGTTTCAAAATATCTGCAACAATTGTAATGTGACGTAAAACATCTGTGATTTTATTGGTAACAAAGGCATAGGCTGATACTATCATAGTTTCCTGCATGCTTTCATAATTAAAGGAAATGACAAATTTTAGTTAAAGAAACCCTGCCTCATACATACATCAGTTCCCGAACACTCAAGTATATGTGTAGGGTATATTTTTTAGAAGTGTTTTAAATTAGCAACTGCAAATACATTTATAATTGAATGCATATTGCCAAACTGCTGAAAATGCAGTCATTCCAGCAGCACTGAATAAGGGTATGTTAACAAGCATTTTAATCCTTGCCAATCTGAGAGATGAAAAACAATATTTTGGTTTTATTTTGCACTTTCTTGTCAAAAGGAAATTTGAACATCTTTTCATATATTTATGAACCATCTTCTTTTCTGTGCGTTCATACCCCTTGCTCAGTGTCCTATTGGTTTGTTAGCAGGTTTGCTGTGTTGCAAACGCCAGGGGACATTAGTTACAGAGACCTGAATGTACACAGCACCCCCTGGAGTTGGCAACGCGGAGGCCCGGGCTGTTGATCCCAAAGAAGATTGAAATAGCTGTCCATTATATTTTTATCTCAGACTTCCATTTATTTGAATAGTCCAAATAGATTAAAATGTAATCTGGAATCCTAAGTGCCTTAGTCTTATTTAGGTAACAATACTATCTAAGAAAAACTCTAGAAGAATTCACAACACATTGCTAACTATAGTTATCTCTGGCAGAGGAAGTAGTATGGGAAAGGCATGGGGAAAATTTTTACTTTGACTTTTTTTCAACTGTGTACTTATGTATAATTTGTGTGTAGAAAATAAAATAATAAATATACGTGATAAAAGTTCGAATATTACAGAAGGACATAAAAAGGATAGGAACAGAATCTCTTTTTCCTACCTACTCTCAAGGTAGGAGTTTAAAAAAATTACAGGGCACTCCTCCTTCAGCCTATATGATGGTTTTGAAATACCATTCAAAAAGAACCAGGACTTCTTAGAGAAATGACTGATTGCAGGTCTTGGGCAGGAAATGTACAGGATGAGCCCGGCACCTCTTATTAATACCACATAGCAAGAAAGTTATGAAGATGACTAGGGCCATGGTAAAAGGACTCATGAACTAACTGGAAGAGGCTTCTACTGACCAAAGACAGAGCAACTTAAGCATCAATATAAAGATAATAACTGTAATGGCTATGATGAAATACATTATGAATGCATAAAGTTCATACTAATATTAAACAAAATGAAAATTAATTGGTCATACTGGGTAGATGATGGCGAACCAACAAATTATTTTAAAAATTGGTAAATCCAGGCAAAGGATCTAGCATTTATTTTAACTTTTTTTTTTTTTTTTTTTTGAGACAGAGTTTTGTTCTTGTTGCCCAGGCTGGAGTGCAATGGTGCGATCTCAGCTCACCACAACCTCCTCCTACAGGGTTAAAGCGATTCTCTGCCTCAGCCTCCCGAGGAGCTGGGATTACAGGCATGCACCACCATGCCCAGCTAATTTTATATTTTTAGTAGAGACAAGGTTTCTCCATGTTGGTCAGGCTGGTCTCAAACTCCCGACCTCAGGTGATCTGCCCGCCTTGGCCTCCCAAAGTGCTGGGATTATAGGCGTGAGTCACTGTGCCCGGCCCTATTCTAACTTTTTAATACAAACTGAGTCTCCAGATCATCAAATAATTGACAAGGAGAAGTTTCTTTTCATAAAAAGTAATCCGGTTAATAAATTAAAACAGAATGATAAAATTCATAATTCCTAATGAATGATCGTACCTAGACATTGGCCACCCACAGTGAGCTTTATCAAAAGGAAAACAACTTGGCCTTAGGTGTGTCCTAATGAAAAAGCACAATCCCACATAAAAAGTTGTTTTGCCAAATACAGGAAAAAGCAAAAACAACAACAACAACAAAAAACTTTGAATCTGATGAAGCCTCCAGGTCCAAAGTCCAATTGGCATGTTAAGCAGTACAAGAGGTTTCCAGTCTATGGACTGCAGGAAATTCTACAGCTTTCTTCACCAAGAAACTGAAAGGGAGAGAAAAAGAGGTAGGTGGAGGGGAACCTTCAGAGACTATCAACCAATCATTATCCGCAGACCTTATTTGGATTTTGATTCAAATATACAAACTGTATAAACAAAACAACTTTTATAACATTTATGAAACAACTGGAAATTTCAACACTGAAAGGATATTTGATGATATTAAAGAACTTGTTTTACTAATTTATAATATTTTACATAACGCTATGAGGATTATGTTTTTTCAAATAGTTCATTCTCTTTTAAAGATATTGAAAAACAGATGAAATAATATTATATCTGGAATATGCTTCAAATAATGTGGGAATAGTTGAGGTATCAAAGCAGATAAATTGGTCACGGATAATTGTTGGAGCCATGTGAGAGAAAATCTATGGGGCTTTATATTATATTATTCTAATTTTGTATATATTAAAATTTTTTTAAGTAAACAAAATCATTAAAGATCATTTTGTCCTGAAAAGGGACATTGTATCACAAGAGGGTCTGTGATACTGACAAACTTGGTAAGGTCATCCTAGCTCCACAGCTGTCCGTGGGGTTGGCGGAGGCCTCTGTTGAACTGCATCAGAGTTCATCTGCTGCCCAGCCCTGCTTGCCTCACTCCTCTCCCCTCATAGGGATGATCCTGAGGGTACTCCCTAAGAGACCACCTATAAGCTCATCTCCACACAGAATCTGTTTCCCAGGGAAGCCCGTCTTCAGCACATGCGTTCTCCAAACCCATCAATTCACCTCCTGAACCCTAGGCTGCCTGACAACATTGCTGCTGCTTCCTATGGAATGCAGACAGGAACATTTCTGAGCCACAAGGAATGTGAATTTTTAAATTCTGATTTAAAAAAACAACAACAACACGTGTATAAGACCTAAAAGTAATGAGTTAATTCAACTCCCTACTGCTACCAAGTTTGTCAGTTGAGGCAAAGAAGCCAGGTATAGTCTGCCTCCTCAGTGGTTAGAGATGGCTTCTCCTCAGGGAGGGGCCATAGCTTGGGTGACGCAGCTTCCTTAGGTAGAGGGCAGTCCCTGAGAGAACCTGGGCTGTGGATGGCTAACACTCACAGCACGCTCTCAGCAGGAGGAGGAACAAGGGCCTCAGGCCAGAAAGAGAGCTGGACTGTGTCCCATCAGGGTCTACCAAAGACAACATTGTTGTCACACCAAATTTACTGCACACCTATCCAAGGATTATTGCTTCTAGGTGAATGACACATAAGAATTAGTCATAAAGGGCAAGTCTTGACATCAAATTCCTGACAATACACCAAACCTATATAATGTGATAAAAGGTTATGTATCATTCATGCTCTTTATACCTATGTGACACTGATAGGTGAGTATCTTATATCTCAGTGCTCCTCAAGTCCCTAAAGTTCCCACAGAGGCAAAAGAGCTCTTTGAATGGTTTCTAATACTATTCTAAAAGTAAAATCACACACTAGGATTTTTATTTTTTATTTTCTCATTCTCTCACCCAGGCTTAAGTGGTACAATCACAGCTCACCACAGCCCTGACCTCCTGGGCTTAAGCAATCCTCCCACTTAGTAGCTAGTAGTCCCAGCTACTAAGCCTCCTGAGTAGCTGGGACTACAGGTGTGTGCCACAATGCCTGACTAATTTTTTGATTTTTTTTTGTAGACACGAGGTCTCACTGTGTTGCCCAGACTGTGCTCGAACTCCTGAGCTGAAGAGAACCTCCTGCCTTGACATCCCAAAGTGCTGGGATTACAGGTATGAACAAACATGGCTGGACTATTCCATCTTTTTATGTTGAAATAGCTTCAAACTGACTGCCAAGTTGCAAGAATAGTACCAATACCTCCTATATACCCTTTACTAGGTTCACAAATTAACATCTTGTCATATTCACTTTATAATTTTCTACATAACTACTATACAATAATCAAAATGAGGAAATTAAACATTTACAAAATGCTGTTATCTAGCCCACAGTCCATATTTAAATTTTACCAATTTTAAATTTTACCAGTTGTCAGAGTAATGTCCTTAATATCAGTAGTTTTCCCTCCGGTCCAGGATCCAGTTCAAGATAGTATCTTGCATTGTGTGGTTATATGTCCTCAGTCTCCTTCAACCCAGCATGTTTCCTCCGTCTTTCCTTACTTTTGTTATCTTGATGCAACTGAAGATTGCAGGCATCTTTGGCGAAAATAAAATAGAAACAACTATATTAGCTTTCTATATTGCAGTCAATCAATTTTCACATAGCAGCTTAAAACAACACATAATTATTATCTCACAGTTCCTGTAGGTAGAGACTTTGGGCAGTTTAGCTGGATATTCTATGAGGCTATAATCAAGGTTTTTAAGAAATCAAAACATTATAATATACAGAAAATAAAAAATATAAACAATACATCCAGAAAGTAAGGAAGTGGCCAAAGAATAATGTCCTGTGAAAAGGACACAGGAGCCAGCTTTAAAGGGCTTTCACAGGCCAAATCTGGGACAATTTGAGCATTAGTAATGGATTATAATTCATTGAACAAAATAGGACTTCATGAGCTCATAGAGATATTAACTAAAAGTTTGATGAAAAGGCAATATTGACATTGTCCGAATGTATCTCTCCACAAAATACTATTTACAAAGGGGGAAAAGAGTAAGTGCACTGGAGAAGCCTGGTGGACACCATTTTCATTAAGTGATTCAAGTTAACATCGCTTGTAGTAGACTAAGGGGTATGGTAAACCACCTCATAGGATGCAATGAGAACACAGCATCACCGTGGCTGACTTTATCGTGTCCCCCTGAAATCCCTGACTCCTAGTATTCACATCCTCATATAATCCCCTCCTCTTGAGTGTGGGTAGGACCTGTGACTTGATTCTAACCAATAAAATAAGGCAAAGGTGATGGGATTCAATAAAATAAGGCAAAGGTGATGGGATGTCACTCCTGTGATTGTGTTACATTATGTAAGGATCTGTCTTGCTGGCAGACTCACTCTAGAGGCTTGTTTTCCTGCTGACTTCGAAAAAGCGAGAGTCCTACAAATACTAGGCAATAAATTCTGCCAATGACCGGAGTAAGCTTCAAAGTGAATCCTTTCCCAGTAGAGCTGGGGAGAGAGACCAACACTCCCCTCCGCCAGGAGCATGTCTCTGATATGTAAACTAACCGGACCAGATCGTTACCTCTTCTATTTGGCTATACACACAAGAGGTAACCCTTCTCTGCTTTAGTCATTCCAAGACCAGATACCAAGCAACTAGAGGACACCTCCATGACTTAGAGCCTATGGAAAATATTCAAACCAGCGAGTCCTAAACAGTTCACCCTGCCTTGCTTTTCCCACGGCCACGTGGCCTGGCTCTCTTCTCACTCCTGCCCCTCTGCCTCCTGGCAACCCCGGAGCTTTCCCCTGAGGCTCTTTGTGGTGTACTGTGCCTCCTGTCTTTAGGATCTGTGGGTACAGTAAACTGCGTTTTCCTGAGCCTCCTCACATGTCCTTTTGTGACCTCACCTGAATGACCATCTCATAAAAGAACACAGAACACCGGCACAAAATATTCCAGAATTATCTCCCATTCTTCTTGTTTCAGCCCTGCAGTCAGTCACTTCTCCAAAGTCCAAAGTGCCTTGGTTTCTTTCACTGGAGAATCGTATTTAGAAAGCAATATCTGGGCACTGTGTGTATTTTACCTATAATGGTATTAACACTGGTGGTAATACTTGTTCTCTTCAGACCAGTTCCCCCAGGTTGGAGGCAACACGGTATAGTGGTTAAGAGGCTCTGGATCTAGACTGCCTGAATTAAAATCCTGGCCACCCTGGAAAATCTGTGAGACCTTGGGAAAGGCAGTTAAGCTCTTACAGTTTTATACCCTGTGTGATAGTGTTTACAATAGCACCTACCTAGAAGGTTGCTGTGGAGCGTAGTAAGATACATGTGTGAAGCTCTTAGACTTATGCCTGGCACTAAGTGATTGCTCAGTAAATATTTGTTGGGTGAATGATTCTTATGTTGATCAGAAGCTCTAACTGAAGAATGAAAATGAGGGGAAAATTCTGCTCCATATCCTTTTAAGACAATAATTAAAATATTGATTTGTCAGGTATCTCATCCTCCTGTGAGACTATCTTCCTTTAAGACTTTAAGAATTCCCTGTAATAATCTTTTTAGCTGTTTTTGACGTATGGACAACCTAGAAGAAATCCCTGTAAAGTATCACATATGTGATCCTAGAAGAAAAAAAAAGTGCTTTCCACTTACACTTGTTTATGTTCTTCCTTCTCCTTCATTAAAAAAAAAAAAGTCAGGAAAGAATTCACACAAGCTTGGTGCCAAACCTGGATGTGTCTCTGTGTCCAGGACTCTGATTCCTAAAAACATCAACTCATTATAG
The DNA here is from genome assembly GCF_043159975.1 of Macaca nemestrina. Classification (NCBI taxonomy): domain Eukaryota; kingdom Metazoa; phylum Chordata; class Mammalia; order Primates; family Cercopithecidae; genus Macaca; species Macaca nemestrina. The sequence continues at coordinate 51,969,828 of NC_092126.1, read as the reverse complement.
AAGACATCAGGACCATTGAGAAGACAGCCAGGAAATCAGAGGGGGAGAAAGTCAAGAAGGACGAGGCCCCGCAATCCTTATTCCCCTGGTGTCCTCAGGATGGTGAATGAGAACTCTACGAACCTACACCTGCAAAAGAAGATCCAGGGCAATGTAGGGATTCCACATCCTGAGCTTGCTTTGATAAATCTTCTTGCCAGCTATCCCCAGTTCCTGATTTAGTTCCTCTTAGGGACAGCTATTCTGAAGGGTCTCAGCAGAGAAGCTTATTTGGTTTCTATTGGGCAAGGAATAAATGCATTATAAACATTCCAGATAGTGTTTGTGTTTCAAATTGGTTTTTCAGTTGCTTTGCAATTCTTGCTCAGGTTTTTCCTCACCTTCTAAGTCTGAAAAAGTAACTTCCAAATCACGGCGAAGGCATTATTGAAATATCAGGACCTTGTAGAATCTTACAGTCATGTGAAACAGGCCAGGCTAACCGTTTAACCTGAAAGTGGAATGGATTTCCCATCAGGGTTCCCATAGTGAACAACTATGTTTTTGTAACTTAACACAATGAAGGGAGTTGTCACTAGATGATTCAGCTGGTTAGAATCTCAACTCCCTTTCTGGGGAGGAAATCTGAAGCATGGTGTTTGTATTAGAGTCTAGGGTCATGCTTATTTGGACTTCGGTTCTACCGCATCAAAGCCAGTCAGAGACTATGAACAGGGAGGGGGAAAGAAGGTCAACTGTCCACCTGGGCCAGAAGAGCAAGCAGTGTAGCCAAACCAAATCTGTCACATTTTTGGGGGTGTCTTTCTAATACATATGCTGCTCACTTGTTCTCTCTCTTTCTGTCTCTCTGTCTCTCTCTCTCTCTCTCACACACACACGCGTGCGCGCGCACACACACACACACACACGTTTCAACTCTCCACTGCTGTAAAGCTGTTCCTGGTAAAATTCCCTAGGGCAAAATCAACTGTAATTTGAGTTTTCAGCTCACTTAGTATCAGTGGGAAATTTGCCATGTTGGACTTTGACAGCCACAAAAACCAGTCTGACTTGAGAGTGGCGAGGCCATGAGGTCTAGGTGTAGTATGAACTCACCAACTTGGAATGATTACTTGGAGAATACTCACACTGCCTCTTATTTAGGCTTTGGTCCAAGTCTCTGAGAGTACTGAAGTCACAGAAATGACCAAACAAATGTATAGTAGGAAACTTTTTAATTCAGAACTCAACCACAAAAAAATGCTCCTCTGTCACCAGGGATCCCTGGAAAATGGTGTCTAAAAATCAGCTCTGAGCAAACCATCCTCAGTTCTTGTCCTTGTAGCATCTTCAACTCCCAACTGATGGAAGTCTCACTGGTCTGAACTTCAAATGGTATGAAAGCAGGAGTGGAGAGTTCCACCCCAACCTTTCTGCAAAAAAGCAAGCATATTTTATATAAGGTCAAAAGGCCATGTGAGGCAGGAGAATAGAGTCTGGAAACAGGGAACCTAAGGCTTTTCACATCGACTTCCTAGAACTAAATTGCAAGGAAAACCCTAACTTTCCATTACTCAGTAACAAAAGGACCAGAGGCTACTCCCTTTGACCTTTCCTGCGTGGCAGATGGGAAATTGGCTGTAAGCGACAAATCAGACTGATTGCTGGTACAGTCTTTGTTTGCAACTTAGTAACTTCTTTCCAGACTCTGGATGGTCTGATTGTGGCTCTGATCAGACTGATCATGGGCGGAGTCTTCAGTTTGTATAGAAGTATAACTATGTAACTTCACCCTACCCTCTGGTTGCTTTTTGAAATCAATTAGATGTTTGCAGGGGAGTGTGACCTTTGTAACTTCACTTCATCCTCTGGTTGGCTGCTGTCTGCAGCCAATCAGACTGATTTCAGGCTACCACATCATTTATATGAAGTGAGCATGAAGTAGCCGATGAGAAACTTTCAGGGGGTATTTGGACCCAAGAAGGTTCTATATTCGGGCCCTTGAGCTGCAGCTTGGGCCCACTTCCACACTGTGGAGTGTACTTTCATTTTCAATAAATCCCTGCTTTTCTTCTTTTGTTGCTTCATTCTTTGCTTTGCTGGGCGTTTTGTCCAATTCTTTGCTCAAAATGCCGAGAACCTGGACAACTTGCAATCGTGACCAGTGACACAGGTAGGGAAATACTTTTATAAGTTAGACCAGGGTAAAGGAAATGAAAATAGGCTTTATTATTTCTCTCCTCTACTGAATCTAGACAATTCTTTTAAAAATTTTTAATTTCACACATCTCTTGTTTGTTGATAGTTCTATTTTGCTACAATAAAACCAAGTTTGTAGAACAGGAGCTGTAGCTTTAATTTTGAGACATCAGGTTAACCTTGAAATCATTCGTCAAATTAAAGTAGAATCCAAGTGATTAATGTCTCAAAGTTATGTTATTTAGAAATGCCAAAGAAACAGTCCCCAAATCTGATCAACATTGTAGTAAAATCCGCCCAGTGTGTGAAGGAAAGAGCGTGGGTATGTGAGTCAGGGAGCCCTGCGTAGGAGGAATCCAGGCCTAATTACTCACCAGCCTTGTGACTTTGGCCTGCATGCTTAACCCAGAGGAGCTTCAGTTTCCTCACCTGTAAACAGCTTTGCACAAGGGAGCTGTAAAGTTAAATTACAGCATCAGAGTGACTTGCATGTGCCTACTCTCCTTCCACTCCACACTCCCCTTCCCCTAAATGCACAGAAAGTGGGTACGTATTACCCAGGAACCCTGAACAGGTTTGTCATTCTCCCCAAAGGCAGCTGTGATCTGGGGAAGGAGGCCAGCATGAGAGAACTTGCCACTTTTCCCAGGGAGGACCTGGTGTCTCATCAGACAGAGAGAGGAACTGGAAGTGGCCTGCTACTTCTCCTATCTCACAAAGAACCACTTGGTGAACCAGGTTCAAAAGGTGCAAACACATTAATTCATCAGTTTAAATTTTTTAGGGTTTTTTATTTTAATCAATGATTTTTCTTCTCAACTGAAATGAACCTTGCTGGACTTGTGTAGCCTCATGTATAAAACTAGAAAGTTGGGCCACCTACATCAGTGAACTTCAACTCTGCTTGTGCACTGGAGTCATTTGAGGGACTTACTTAAAATGCAGATTCTTGGCCTCACCCATAGACATTGTTTCCCTTGGGCTGAATCAGGGTGTGTCACTTTAGACCATAGACCATTTTCTGTTGAAAGTCAAATGGTCTTTGAAGCCCTCCACATCTCACATGCCAGGCTCTAATTATTCAACCCAAGGAAATGATACTCAAATCAGAACATGAGAGTCCTTCCCCCTTCAAGTATTTGTGCACTAGATGTCCTAGGTGCCCTGGATGCCATCAGCTCACTCATTCAACAGGAAGTCAGACCAGCCCTTCTGGGTAGCTAGCCATCAGGAAGGGAGACCCAGAGCCACATCTTGAGCTTCAGACCATAGGGCAGGCACCCCAGGAGGTGTCTTGTCTGAAAATGGCAACTGAGACCTGGGAGAGTTCTTGGCTTAATGAGCCATCAGCTGAGCAATGTTGAACTAAAATTACCAGATAGAGATCGGGAATTGGTGATTAATTCTGGTTTAATTGGGCCAACAGAGCTTATTTTTTAGCCCAATAATAATTTGAGCTATAACCTAAAGTGAGGGGAAAGCCAGGAAGCTGTGTGTAAGGTGGTTTTACACTGCTCCCTGCCTCTGCATCTCTTTACTGTGGTTGTCTACCCTGATTATAGTTCCAAATAAAGGACAGCAACTGGCTTCCCTGCCTGGTCCCACACTCACCTTTTCCTGAGAACGACTTCTCCTCCATGTACCTGGTTGCAGGGATGGCTCCCAGCAGCCAAGTTTATGCAGGCCCCACAGGCATGGGCGCCTGGTCCCACAGGCATGGGCACCTGACCCCACAGGCATGGGCACCTGGCCTGGTCTTGTCCAATGCATGTCCCCTCTCTCACAATCTGGACTTGGGATGAATCTTTTGAACTGAGAAAACCATAAACTTCAGAATTGTCAGTAGCCATATTTTTTGTGTGTGAACTGAGAACCAGAGACAATGAGACTGCACTAAGAATAATAAAGTATATGGATAGAAAGAGTCAAAAATGCAAAATGTGGAGTAGGACATTCAGAATTTTCAGACCTTTGTTGCCCTATCCATGAGTTCCATCATCCTATCTGCATCTCCACCTTTGAAGTTTGTAATTAATGCCCCTTTGTTTTAGGTAACTCAACTGGCTTCTGTTACTATAATCAGAAGGTGCTAATGAGCATGGTTACTATATAGGAATCATTACATTTGTCATGTTCAAATGACTAAGAACCTACAAGGAAGGAGAAACACATGTGGAAAAACACAACTAGGGTGCAGGAGATCTGAGTTCAAATCTTCCTCCTAGAATCCCACAACCACATAGAATCATAGACTGTTTATGTTAATTCTTAAAGGTAACCCAGTTCCACTGCAAACTAGCTAGATGACCTTGGGAAGAGTTTTTAACCCCTGTGGGATTAACTATAAAATGGCCACAATGATTCCATTCACTCTATTGAGGCTTCTTTCAGCATGAAAATCTATGCTTATATAGCACTTGATATAAGCAAAAGGAGTTTCCCCTGGAATTATTCTTCAAGCCACATTCTATGCATGAAAACGTTGAAAGAGCTAACCCTAAGAAGCATATACCAGTTGCTTATGTTAATGATAGGTAAAATTGAACATTTTCTAATTTAAATATAGTAAATGTCAATTTTCCCTAACTTTTCATAAGATGTTTTGACTTTGCTTAAATGCAGATAATCTTAGAACTGAACATATTCAACTTCCCTCTTCATCTGAACAAAATTTGGCAAATATTAATTGAGAGCCAACTAAATGCCTGACACCATGCTAGCTGCTGTGCCCTCAAAGAAGAAAATAGAAGGTCCCTGCTCTCTGAGACTTCAGTGAAGGTGGGGAAGCTAAGGAGGATACACACTTGTGCATCGTGGTCAGATCAGGGCTGCCATGGAGGTGTGGTGTGTGTAAGAACAAAGCAGGAGTCATGAGCACGCGGAGGGTGGGGTGGTCGGGGGAAGCAGGCAGGGGTGTGATGAAAGGCATCATGGATGAAGTAACAAGTTCAGTCAGGGTAACAAGGCAGGGGTAGGGTAGGCTGGGCAGGAATAGCAGGGCCTTTCTGGCAGTTTTGGCATATCCAAAACATGGGGCTGAGAACCAGCAGCTCATGCTCTGGAACCTGCAGTTCTGTGATGCAGTAAAAACCACTGCTTCCAAGGGTGTCATGGATTAAGGGTGATTCCAGAAGGGATGAAGGAGCTAGAAATGAGTTTTACTGTAACTGGGGGAAGTCCAGTATTTTAAAATTTATCGGGAAAGATAACAAAGGAATCCAACATATATTGGAGTGATAGAATCCCAGAAAAGTAAATATAATGAATCACAGATAAAGTAGAGACATCTCCTCTGAGAGAGAGGGCTGATACAAATAGTAAATAATCATAAGTAACATTTTTTGAGTGACTGCTAAATGCCAGAATCTTCAAGCTTTACACACATTGACTCAGTTCTGCATACCACAACCCTGTGAGGCAGATTCTATTATTGTCTCAGAGAGGTCTTCTAGTAAGGCCTTCTCCTCCCACCTATTTCCCTTTTCTGCTCTTATCACCATCTAATACCCTCTGTATTTTACTTATTATTTTTTATTTGCCTCCCTCTTTCTGATAGAGTGGATACTCCTTAAAGGCAGGAATTTTGTTGTTTGCTTTGCTTACTGCTATATCCCCAGAACTTACAACACATAGTAGGAATCAATAGATGTTGGTGAATGAATGAATTATAGAAATAGAGGTACACGGTACACAGTGGTTAATAGCTTGCCCCAAATCAAACAACCAGACAGTGGTAGGGCCTGGGAGCAATGGTGTGAGAGGCTGGGAGATCTTGAGCTCACAGAGAGGCATAATGAAATTGAGGGTGGGGAGGCTGGAGCATCAGCCTGGTTAACAAGAGGCTTAAAAACTCATAGATTCACTTATTTTATTCACCCAACTCTTCAATAGTATTTACTGAGCACCTATGATGCACCAGACATGCTCCAGGCACTGGGGAAACAATGGTGGACAAGGCAGAAGGTGTCTGCACTCTGTTGGGAGGGGAGACACCAACAGAAAAGGAAACAAGCAAATACACAGAGTAACTTCAGAGGCTGATAAATTCTGTGATGATAATACAGCAGGGTAACGTGATGGAGCGTAACTGGAGATAGAGGAATATCTTCACTAGATAGGTCTTCAGAGAGGACTTCTTTGACGAAGTCACATATAAGCAGCATCCTGCAGCATGTATGTTTCTTTTTTCTGGGGAGAGGGTTTTATTCCAAGATTTTCAAAAAATCTTTTATTTTTTATTTTAAGATTCTCAAAAACCTTCTAAGAACTACTGATCTAGCCCTGCCCGTTGTCTTATAGATTAGGAAACAGTCCTGGAATGTAAGTGACTGGACTGAGTCCACACAGCTGGAATATAGCAGAGCTGGGGGTCTCACTCCAGGCTTTCTCTTTCCAAGCCCCTCACTCTTCTCCATTCCCTACTGACTTGGAGATGGGGGAAAGAAGACAGAAAGAAATTTAAGCGCTTGAGGGCAAAGCCGTCGTTTTAGTCCATTTTCACACTGCTACAAAGAACTGCCTGAGACTGGGTAATTTATAAAGGAAAGAAGTTTAATTGACTCACAGTTCTGCATGGTTGGGGAAGTCTCAGGAAACTTTCAATTATAGTGGAAGGTGAAGGAGAAGCAAGACACTTCTTTACAAGGCAGCAGGAAAGAGAAGTGTCGAGAAAAGGGGGAAGAGCTCCTTATAAAACTGTCAGATCTCATGAGACCTCATTATCACAAGAATAGCGTGGGGGAAACTGCCCCCATGATTCAGTTCCCTCCCCCAGTCTCTCACTTGACATGTGGGGATTACGGGGATTACAATTCAAGATGAGATTTGGGTGGGGACACAAAGCCTAACCGTATCAGTCGTTTAAGAATCAGTTTTCCCCGTTTTGGCCCCAGGTGGGATAGATAAGCAGAGAGTGGGGTTGCAATGATTACGCTTCAACAAAGGATGCTGTCATTCACCCACAGGGCCCAGGCTCTGTCACCAGTGGAATTCTGTCTCCAAGCCATCAGGCTGAACACAGGTTCCCTATTGTTGGACACATGGTGGTGACCCAGTGGCGCTCTTGTGAGGATTTGCCTGCCTCTGCCTGAGCACCTGGGTGGTTCCAGGCTTCCCGACTCCACTGATTTATTTCCTCAGGCCATCCTGGATCCTGGCTTCACCCCTGTTAGTGTGCTGAGGCCACACTTCTTGGGCCCTCCTCTGGTCCCATGCCATGTCATTAACCACAGCTGGTCTCCTCAAATTTGGTATGTGTCCCACGCTCTAGTTTCGGGCCAAATCCTTCAGACTCTAGATTCACGAACCTCATTCACCTTCTCTAAGCTAAAGCCTCCCTACCTTGGGCCTTTTCTATTTTCTGTACTCTCTATCCTGTCCTGGTGACCAGGCCCTCCAGTCTTGGCCCCACCCAACCACCCTGTCCACCTCCCACCGCCATCCATTGGCTGGTGCAATCTGCTGTTCAAGGCTTAAATTTATTCAGTGCCCAGCCCCTCCTTCTGCAAGGTAACCACATAGAAAGTTAGTCTAACACCCCTTATCTGCCCTGTGTGGGGAGCCTGTGGAAGCTGGTCTCAGGATCTGGCTGGGTAAACCATCTGTTTACCTCTGTGTGGGTTTTGACAGTCCTAGTCAGTTCTGTTTCTCTGAACCTTGTTTCTCCACTCTGCTTGCCAAGTCCCTTTCTCTTACTTTTTTCTCCCCCTCCCTCCTTCCCTCCCTCCCTCCCTCCCTCCTTCCTTCCTTCTTTCCTCCCTCCCTCCCTCCCTTTCTTCCTTCCTCCCTTCCTCCCTCCCTCCTTCCTTCCCTCCCTCCCTCCCTCTCTTCTTTCCTTCCTCCTTTCCTCTTTCCCTCTCATTCTCTTCCTCCCCCTCTCTTCTTCCTCTTTTTACTTTTGTCCCATGCTTTAAGCCTTCCTTGGCCCTTCCTGGCATAGCTTTTCCTGACAGCAACACTCAATAATTTTTAAAAAGCATCTGAGCCCTTTGTGCTGACTGATGCCACCTTTGTTGTGCAGATTTGTTTTAAGGGCAGATATCCAGGGAGGCTGAGCACTGAAATCCGTCCTGCAGAGCTTGCTGTAGGCAGAGTAAAGAAGTTTGCTTTGTAGTTTCCCCAACAGCCTCCTCAAATCCATGGGTGATGTCTCAGACACCTTGTATTTAATAGGCAAGGAAATGAGCTCAGGATATTTGCCCCAGGTTGTAAATTAAATCAGCGCAAAGGTAGAAATGAACACAGAGCTCTCAGACTGGAAGCTGTCCAAACAGCTGCATGGAGCAGGGGCACGGCCCACTGTCTTTCAAAGCCTCAACCAGGGCTGTCGCATCTCAGACACTTGGCAGTTACTGGAAAGTCATGTTAGGCTTTCCTGTTGATTCTTTATCTTGTGGAGGAGTTGCACAGTCAATGCCTTGTTCAAGATTAATCATTTTCCCTGTTGCCTATAACTGAGGCTGTTTCTCACGTCCTGCCCCTGGTTTTGCCTGTCCCAAGGATTTCGTCTGAAGGGCGGGACATTCCCCCTGCCTCTTCGCACCACAGCCAGAGCCTGCCATTAGGACCAATGAAAGCAAAGTACCTCATCCACTCAGTGACTAAGAATCGCAGTATTTAAGAGGTAGCAGGAATGGGCTGAGAGTGGTGTTTGGTTTCTCCACCAGAAGGGCACACTTTCATCTAATTTGGGGTATCACTGAGCTGAAGACAAAGAGAAAGGGGAGAAAACCTAGCAGACCACCATGTGCTACGGGAAGTGTGCACGATGCATCGGACATTCTCTGGTGGGGCTCGCCCTCCTGTGCATTATAGCTAATATTTTGCTTTACTTTCCCAATGGGGAAACAAAGTATGCCTCCGAAAACCACCTCAGCCGCTTCGTGTGGTTCTTTTCTGGCATCGTAGGAGGGGGCCTGCTGGTAAGTCATTCAGGATTATTACTGAATTCTCTCCTGTTTCCTAGATGTTTTCATTATGTATTTTCATGGAAAGTTTTTTGTAATGTATATTTCCGAATCAAGGGACTTTTTTGTTGTTCATTCCTTTGAAAGCAGATTATACAAAAGCGAGGTAAGTACAGTATAGCCTAGTAATTTTATTAGATGTTGTTTTACAAAACCCTCTTTCAACTAAAAGTGAACTGCCTTTTTGCTAAACTCTATGGGTAGGAAACAGATATTCGCTCTTAAATCAGATTTGAGAGACTATAGAGTTTCTGCTAGAGCGGGTAGTCATTTAACATTTGCTCTGGGGAGCTGGGAGGGGTTGGCTGGTTCTCTGCCTAAATCAACACTTTTGAATCCAAATTCTCTGCTGTTTCTTTTCAGCCATCTGTGATAGGGAAAAATAATGCATTGTGAGTGCACTGCTATTTTAAAAGAACTCTAAGTTTCTCCTTTATGTAAGGCTGGGGTGTGGTATCTTGGAAAAACCCTACAGTTAGCAGCAGGTCGGTGTCTGAAGCTAACAGTGGAATGTGTTGTTTTTTCCAAGATTTGTTTTTGATTGAAGTGAAAGGAAATTCCCTGCCAACCTGGGAGCTGAAAGCATTAGCTTCAACCACAGCATGGAAAGAATGTGAACAAACTTAAGTTTGCTACTTTAAAGTACTGGGATTAAAAATTTTAAAGAGAAATTTTATGGAATGGTACCATACATGATACATTTTCTTAATCAAGTAAAAGATACTAAAACGTTTAAACCTAATACACTGATTATAGCATGGCAAATCTGCCTTAAATTATCTATTTAATGAGATGTTATTTAATTTTATTTTATTTAATGAGATGGGGTTTCACCATGTTGCCCAGGCTGGTCTTGAACTCATGGGCCCAAGTGATCCTCCTACCTTGGCCTCCCAAAGTGCTGGGATTACAGGCATGAGCCACCGTGCCCGTCTGCCTCAGATTTAAGCATTATTATCTTGTTAACATGACTATTTGTCTTAAACATAACATCACACTTAAGTTTCTTTCGATCTTGAACCTGAAGTATTTCATGCTTACTTTATCTTAAGAGCTTAATAATGTTAAGTTAGAACTATGCATTTGTATAATAAAGGAAGCAGTTCATATTTATTATATATAGCTTTCATGTCTCCCATTTACAAAAAAGTTTCAGTTATTCTATTAAAGATTTGTTGGTATCTTCTGCATTTTACAAGGGGAAAAAATCAGATTTAAAAAAAGGGTTTACTATTTCCAAAACGGAATTTGTATCTGGGACTGTATGACAAACTCTTGTGGAATAAACACATTTATAGTTTATTATTTTACTCCTCCCACGTTACACCCTCACCCTAAAAAATGCTTTGACAGATTACTTGAAAACAAGCAGATATGACATTTAGATGTTTTTTTTTTTTCTCCTCAGAGGCTTACATTCTTTGAGATACTTGGTCAACTTAATCAAAGCCAGTTAACATCATTAGAAATAAATATATTTTACCAAGAGATGCCTAACCCAACCCATATGAGCCTGGGCAAGTCAATGACTTGACTTTGTTTGTTTCCTAACCAGATGCTCCTGCCAGCATTTGTCTTCATTGGGCTGGAACAGGATGACTGCTGTGGCTGCTGTGGCCATGAAAACTGTGGCAAACGATGTGCGGTAGGTCCTCCTGCCTTGGTGGTGAAAATGGCTCCTGAGATGTAGCTGTGGCACTCTGTGGCTCACTTCCTGTGTTTCTCCTTTTCCCTAGATGCTTTCTTCTGTACTGGCTGCTCTCATTGGAATTGCAGGATCTGGCTACTGTGTCATTGTGGCAGCCCTTGGCTTGGCAGAAGGACCACTATGTCTTGATTCCTTCGGCCAGTGGAACTACACCTTTGCCAGCACCGAGGGCCAGTACGTAATTATTCTCTACATGGCTACACATTTTTATCCACCACATATATATAGTGGCAGCTCCATCAAACCAGATAGGCATCCACTTATCCATCCATCCACCCACCTAGCCACTGTTTATTCTCACTGACTCAGGCATGGTTTAGGCAATAGGTATCCAAGGATGGATGCCCAGTCCCTGACCTAAACAAGTTCTAAATGCTTCTTCTCTTTTCTTTCTTTTTTTTTTTTTTTTTTTTCCCAGAGACAGGGTCTCGGTCTGTCACCCAGGTCAGAATGCAGTGGCACAATCATAGCTTACTGCAGCCTCTAACTCCTGAGCTCAAGCAATATTCCTTCCTCAGCTTCCCAATACAAAGTGCTTTTGAATAGAATCAGTAATTCCGTCCTCATAATAACCCTATGAAGTGACTTCCTATTTTAAAGATGAGGAAACGAAATCCCAGAGAGATGAAGTAACTCATCCAAGGTCACGTTGCCAGAAAGTGGCGGTTAGCATTTGAACCCAGGCAGTCTAGATGTAGAGTTTGTGTTCGCACAGTGCATCTCAATTACTTCATACATTATACCAGAGCAATTGGCTGATTACGTGTAATACATTTTACTATTTTATAAGAAAGTATTATAGAATCCATATATAATAAGAATGGCAACTATATGAATTTAACCCAAACCCAGGGCAAATCATGCCCTTACCCCTATACACACATAGACTCATATAAAACATATGAACTATGTACAATGCTCCCATTTTTAGTTACTAAGCTATATAAGTAAGGCCTATTCACAATTGTAATATCAGGATAATTCGTGCTGTTCCGCCATTCTATGTTGATACTAATTTTTTCTATCAGTTATCAAGAACAGAAACAGCACAGCTGATAGAAACGGATGTATGTGGTGATGAATGAATGACATGTTTCTTTGAGCAGGAGTTGATTCTGAGTTTACCTTTTCCCTACTCAACTTTCTGAAGTGAATTTTGAAAGGTTTAGTTTTGAGATTCATGATTAAAAATAATATTAATAACGAATTATATTATCAAGAGTGTTTGTCCCCATGAATTTAAAGGATGTAGTGAGGATATACGAATCTCATAAATTTAGCATAGTTATGAGATCATGAATTTGAATTACCTGGGTTCAATTCCAGCTCTGCACTTACCTACAGGAAAAGGTGAACTGAGCTCTCTGCATCTCAGTTGAGTAACTCAATTGCGATTGTCATGAGAATTAATGAAATAATATGTAAAATGTTCCCCACAGAGGCTGCCACATCGTGAGCAACTGCCACTGTTAACTGTTAGTATTATCCACTACCTTACAATAAACATAACCCAATGGTAGCCTTTGAAGAAAAATTGATACTTACAGAAGTTTGAAATTTTGGTGTTCAAAACTGTGATCAATCATGACTCAGCTTTTATCAGAATATACTGGATGTACTAGTAGAAAATGACTATTCACATATGTACAAACATACAAAACTATTGCACAAACATACTTCTAAGAAAAGTCATGACTTATGCAGCCATAAAGCAGGAAGCGGTGGTAGTATTGCTAAATGGTTTTTATAGCTATTTGACTGTTTGCCCCTCCCATTATCCACCGTGGATTCTACAAGAAACCTTCCTTCTGTTCTACGTCATTCTTCATTTAAAACTGTCCAAGGATTTCAATATGGGAAATAACTAACAGTCACAAGCCACAGGTTAGTTGCCCGGGAGCCAGGTAGAGCCAAAGAATTTTTTTTACATTGCGACCTGAAAGTACAGATTTTTGTTCTGCTGACATGCAGCAAGTCAGAGCCACAAAGACAGAACTGTTTTTGAAATGAACAACTATAATCTCTGATTGGCTCAATGAACTATTCTAAAGTTAGGTCTCAAATTCCAAGCCCCTTTGTTCTGTTGTGGCAGGAAGTCGTGATAAGAAAAGAATTATACCGGGCCTCTTTGTGGAATCAAGTCAAACCTTGATTTTCCCACATGATTATATTATATTTCGTTAAGAATCCAAATACTCTGTAGCAAAGGCTGAAATTCTAGGAGAGCTATCAGAAGTAGAATTCATCCTGGAAGAATATCCAGGTATTTATAAAATTGACTAAATCCTATAATCTATAGTCAGGTATCACCTCAGTATGGTTTGCTGATATTTCACCAAGTAACTTCATGTTGTTATTTATCATTCAACTGCTTTTAAAATGTGTTGAGGGGCTATTGTGTGTCAGATACTATGCTAGCGGCTGGATATACAATGATGAATAGATCTGGCTCCTACCTTCATGGAGCTCAGCCTTATTGAATAGATGTATAATCAGGTGTTCTCCCTGGACTAGGTTAGGTGCCCTTCCTCTGTGGCTCTTCCATATTTTGTTTACTGATCAGCATATCTGTTGCATTGAGATTACTTGTGACTTGTCTCTTCCTTTAGAAGCCATGCTCTTTCAGGACAGAACCCGTGCCCTGTGCTCCATTATATCCCCAGCTCTGGCTCAGTGTCAGACTCACACTGTGTGCTCAATAATCTTTGTTGAATGAGCGAATGCAGTGTGCTACCTGCTATTATGGACCCTTGGGCACAGCATCATGAAAGTGAAGAGGCATCAGCCAGGCGTGGTGGTTCACGCCTATAATCCCAGCACTTTGGGAGGCTGAGGCAGGAGAATGGCTTGAACCTGGGGGGTAGAGGTTGCAATGAGCCAAGATCGCGCGATTGCACTCCAGCCTGGGCAACAGAGTGAGACTCTGTCTCAAAAAAAAGTAAAGAGCTATCAAATTAGTTAGGTTTAATCCCCCTGTGCTTCATGTTGCAAATTAATTTATTCCTTAAAAGCAAAAAATAGCTTTGTTCCAAAGGTCTCAATTGAAAAATTCTAGCATATTAAGCATATTAAATCTCCAAACTTGCCAGAATTTGGATAATTTTCAAAAGTAACAAATTGAGATGTAATAAAATGATCTAAATTAATATTTTAAAGTTAAAAACAAACTAGCCTAAAGAGATTGTATTTTCTAAGTATTCACTCAATATTGAATACAAATACCCATCTTTATACCAATAACAACAATAAAATTAGAAAACAGTTTTAAAAAACACCTATAATTACGTTAGCACATGAATTATTTTCATTTTTCCACATTTGCTCATAGGTTACTTCCATACACATACATGAATTTTACCTAGCTTTAAACACAGCATAAATACAGTTCTGCGTTTTTATTTTTGTTTATAAGAATTCAGATGTCTGTTAGGGAATATAAACATCATTATAAGGTGAGAATTTCTGACCATGTAATCCTAGATTAGAGTCAAAAATTATAAATTGGCCGGGCGCGGTGGCTCACGCCTGTAATCCCAGCACTTTGGGAGGCCGAGGCGGGTGGATCACAAGGTCAGGGAATCGAGACCATCCTGGCTAACACGGTGAAACCCCGTCTCTACTAAAAATACAAAAAATTAGCCGGGCGTGGTGGCGGCGCCTGTGGTCCCAGCTACTCGGGAGGCTGAGGCAGGAGAATGGCGTGAACCCGCGGGGCGGAGCTTGCAGTGAGCCGAGATCGCGCCACTGCACTCCAGCCTGGGCGACAGAGCGAGACTCCATCTCAAAAAAAAAAAAAAAAAAAAAAAAAAAAATTATAAATTATAATTTTATGTTTATCATTAGAGTAGGATCTGGGCTAGATTCCTCCATTTTATGGAATGACATGCATTGGAAGAAACTTACACAGGATATTGAAAAATTCATTCTTTTTTTTCTGAATGAAAAACCACCAAACAAAAGTAGTTTACGAAGTATCCCCTAAGTATGGCCATGTGTCAGAAGTTTCTCTTTTTACCCACAGGTACCTTCTGGATACCTCCACATGGTCCCAGTGCACTGAACCCAAGCACATTGTGGAATGGAATGTATCTCTGTTTTCTATCCTCTTGGCTCTTGGTGGAATTGAATTCATCTTGTGTCTTATTCAAGTAATAAATGGAGTGCTTGGAGGCATATGTGGCTTTTGCTGCTCTCGCCAACAGGTAAGAACCTGCATAAAAATGTCGTAGTCTGGCCCTGGTGTTAATATACCGTTGTTTTCATCATAAAGAAAAAGGCAAAACCAAACATGCTCGACCTACCAGCATTTATTCTGGTATCATCTTTGTAGCAACACAATTATAGCATTCGCTTCAGCTGTCAGGAACAAGCTTCCTCGAGCCTCACAGTCACAGGATTGTCTTAGTTCTTTGCAGTTGGTTCTATGCACACAGGAACACGCTGCCCATAGACACAGCGCTCCCTTCAGGATCTAATTCACTGCTTCTGCTTTCGCTGCAGAGACAGAAAAAAAGCGATGTCTACTCTTTGTTTGCTGTCATATTCCCAACTAGTATACATAAGTAATAGCCAACCATTCTATGCAACAGGCACTATAGTAAACCCATTTTTCAGATAAGACTATGACTCAAATATTAAGCAATAGGCTTAAGATCACCTACTCAGGAAATGACAGGCTTCAAACCTTGAGTCATTTTATGCAAAAGCTCCTACATTTAACCTTTATTCCACACTTGCTGTTCTCCTGGATTTTCTGCAATTCCTTCCTAATAAGGAGTCATAAAAATGCCTAAGCAGTAAGTATGGAGAATCACTAGCAGCCTTTGAACAGCAGCTCATGAAAACCCTTTCGTTGTGAAAGAAAACCAGGAAGCACTTGTTTCCTGATATGATTTAGGAGAAAAAAAATGCATTTGTTTGTAGCAGTGAAAGTTCTTGTTTCTATATCCTCCTAAAATATATATATTATTGAATTGATGTCAGTCCAGCTTTGATCCTATCTCTGAGAGGGTTATTTTATGTCTTATATTTTTCAAACCAATTACTCCTCTGGTGCCAGATCTGTTAATTTTCTTTTAAAAATAAGACGAAAACATAATGAAAATTAAAAGTCCATTGCCACCATGAAAAACTTTGCTGAAAATAAAAGGAAACTTTCTGTAATTTTGGGGGAAAGTTAAAATGAAATCTAGTCTTCCTCATCAGGCACGTATAGCAAGATTAATAATTTCTTTGGCAAATTTCCAAGAAAATAAGGGAGTGGGAAACCTTCAATATGGAGCTTTTTTCAAGCAATATGGTTGGGGAACGGCAGAGAAGTATCCTCTGGGGATTGCTGTAATGCAGCTTACCTTTAGCCTTGAATTTCATACAAGGCAGAGTTCAAACTAAGTGATTACTTGTACTAAATGCACTCACTTAGTACATTTTGGGGACAAGCATAAAGAGCCGATGACCAAAATGGCTGAAGTGATTTGGCAGGGAGTGATACTCTCCTCTGATCTGGGGTAGTAAATACACTGGGTTTCCCAGCTGAGTTGCTGTAGGGATGGCTTCTTCCCAGATACTACAGGGAAGATCTGTTACCTTTGTTTATAGGACAAAAGACACTTTCAAAGGGCAGAGCTTTGCATGTAGAAGAGTCAGGTCTATAACTCGGTAGCATTTAACTTGAAAGGTTACCCACATTGAGCTCATATCGGTGTGAAACTTCCATGGCATTATCTTTTAAATCCCTAAGATTAAAACCCTACACAAATGGACTCAAAGCAATGCAGCATCAGTATCCTGCAGTTTCCATGGGCCCTTTCTGTGGCTTTTACTCATGGAGGACGAGGGATCCGGTTTTGTTTAGGAAACATTTCGTGAGCATTGTCTAAGCCCTAAGTATGGTTGGCCTAAGCTTTGCTGAAGCTGAGGTCAGTCTGTTTATGTTTGCTTAAAATAGGAATTTAAAGGACTAAAATGTCATCATTATTTATCCTGATTATAACCTAATGGTATTTTATTTTCTTTACAGCAATATGACTGCTAAAAGAACCACCCCAGGACAGAGCCACAATCTTCCTCTATTTCATTGTAATTTATATATTTTACTTGTATTCATTTGTAAAACTTTGTACTGGTGTAACATACTCCTCATATTCTACTTTTACAAAGGCCTGTAAAGACTGGCATCTTCACAGGATGTCAGTGTTTACATTTAGTAAACTTATGTTTTTTTTTTTTAAGGAATGAGGAAACAAACCACCCTCTGGGGGTAATTTACAGACTGAGTGAGAGTCCTCAGTATATCTGAGATAAACTCTATAATGTTTTGGATAAAAATAACATTCCAATCACTATTGTATATATGTGCATGTATTTTTTAAATTAAAGATGTCTAGTTGCTTTTTATGAGACCAAGAGGGAGAAAATCCGACAACCTGGAAAGATTTTTGTTTTCACTGCTTGTATGATGTTTCCCATTCATACACCTATAAATCTCTAACAAGAGGCCCTTTGAATTGCCTTGTGTTCTGTGAGAAACAAATATTTACTTAGAGCGGAAGGACTGATTGAGAATGTTCCAATCCAAATGAATGCATCAAAACTTACAATGCTGCTAGTTGTTGTGAATACTATGAGATTCAAATTTTTCCAACATATGGAAAGCCTTTTGTCCTCCAAGGACGAGTACTAGGGATCACGTGTTTAAAAAAAGAAAGGCTGAGATGACTGGGCCAGAAGAAAGATGGGAAACTGAATAAAGCAGTTGATCAGCGTCATAGGAACGGGGGAGGAGTGAGGGCAGGAGGACTACGAGGAAATACCTTTAAAACTAACTTGTTTACAACAAAATAAAGTATTCACTACCATTTTGTTGTTTAGTTTCATTGTCCTTAAAGTTCTCTTTTGTTTTTCCCCCTTTTTTGTTCCCAGTTTGCAGGTTATGTGGCCCCTGTTGCTAACGGCTTCCTGTCTTTTGGTTTCTTTATCCTATTCTCTCTCCCTCATCCTCTTTCTCCTCTTCTTTCTCCTGTCTGTAAATTGCCATTGCTGTACCTGTGGGATCATCACCTCAGTTAGGCAGTTGTCCTTTCTACCAGGTGCTGCAGGTATCAGCCTCCCAGGAAGGGTAACAGGCATTTTTCTCCTTACTTACAGGGTTAGGCTCTTTCAAGTGACAGGATTCCCGGACTTATTGGGAATTTTCTATAGAAATGTTCTGTTTTTGGTGTTCATTGGTCTGGACAACAGACAAGCAAATTTACAAAGAAGCATAACCAGTTGTTAGAAAGCAGAGCTCCTCCTGTGGGCAAGCTGCCCTGCAGTGGGCGGCCCCTGATTGAAGATTTCAGCCTATTGTGTACCACGGTCCCTCTGGCAGGCTGGTGAAGCCTACAGACATCTTCGAAGAATAATGTTCATAAATACATAAAATGCATAGAATTATGAAGAAAACCAATACACTGGGATATTTTATGAAAAATTTTTAAAAATGTATAGTGTAGTTGTCTTGACAGCCAGCTCTGTCACTTCAACACCTGGGGACAGACAGCGATAACGTGTGTTCTAACAGCCTTCTAATGAGTGGGTCTAAGAACTATCGTACTTTTTTTTTTTTTCTGAGCAGATTTAGCCAATATGCTAAGCACTTTTATTATTTATTTATTTTTATTTTATTTTATTTAAGATCTGGGATACTGTGCAGAACGTGCAGGTTTGTTATGTAGGTATACATGTGCCATGGTGGTTTGGTCCACCCATCAACCCATCATCAACCACATGCATTAAGTATTTGCCCTCTCTCCCCTTGTCCCCCAACCTCCCTGAGTATCGTACTTTTGAAATACAATTTCAATTAAAATGATATTTCGAGATACCTGCAGCAAATTTAATGTGATATAAAAACATATGCAAATTTTTTATTGTAGATCAAAGTATGATCAGTATTACTGATGCTACTTTGGTTTGTTGCATAGTCATAATTAAAGGAAATATTAAATTTTTGTTATAAGTTAGTAAAAAATGACACTTCTTTCCCATCTAACACCCCACTCCCCCAGATATTTATCCATGGGGTATTTTGGGAGTTCTTGGACACCAGATTAAAAACTCCTGCAACACAGGATCCAAGAACAAAGGCATGACAATCAGTCATAAGCATCATTTTTTCCTAAATCTATCCTCAAAGGAAATGGCAATAATAATTATCAACCATTATCATATTAACAGCAAACATTTCTTGAGTCCCTTCAGTATGTCACTTATTATAATGAGTTTTACACATAATAGTCCACTGAAATCTCTCAACAGCCCTAGAAGGTATTACTTGTCTCTATTTTGTAGACTTAAAGCTCAGTGAGGTTAAGTAATCTGTCCAAGGCCATATCTTTAGCAAATGAAAAAACTGTAGCAAAAAAACCCAAAAAACCAAAAAACCGAAAAAACCGATTTGAGTCTAAGTAGGTGTAACCTGAACTCTGTGTTTTCCCTGCTCCTTTCTTCTGCCTCATCTACCTTCTCTGCCACCAGGGCCCGGGGGCTAGAGTCTTCCTCTTATCCTACACTGGCACTCAGATACTCCACCCGCCTAATGGGGACTTTGGCCCCTGAGAGCCTCAGTCATCCCTATCCTAGAGCCCAAGTTTGAGTGACTCAACATTTCCCCTTGTTTGTGAATCCTTTAATAGTAGACATTGTCATCAAGTTACCTTACACCCTCGTTAAGTTCTGTTTATAGCCTACGCTCCTGGTTTGTAATATTCTAGGCCTTTCAATTTGGCTGGAAACTCCCTCAGGGGCTGTACCAAAACAGCTCATTCTTACCTGGCAACATTAAAACAATAAAAATTACTGTAGAATCTGAATCACTTGAGTAGTACACATGGCCTCTGAGTGTCAATTTACCATAGTTACCAAATTTATAAATATATTCCTACATAAAGGAAATCTCATGTATTGAAATCTCAGACAATTGATAGAATGTTACCTTCACCACAGGTTGAGTTTCTTGTATGTGTGTGAGTTCTTTTTTATTGTTTTCTCTGACACTTACCCATGGTGAGAACAGGTATGGGATTTGATGCAACTTTTCAGAAAAGCCATTTGGTGATACGTGTCCACAATATATAAAGGCAGCACGTCCTTTAGCCAAGTATTTTTACTTGTAGAAATTTATTTTAAGAGAATCATCAAGGATGTTCACAGTAGTTCAGCTTCCAGGAATAATCATGGAGTATTGTTTGTAACACCAGGAAAAAAACGACAAGAGTCTAAATCTCTGATAACAAGGAATTGGTTTGATAAATGTAGTTGGTGACTGTTAAATCAGGTAAATGTATGAACCACACAACATTACATGAAAAAGAAATTTTCAAAAATATAGAAAAGAAGGGTTCTATATCTCTCTCTACTAGGTATATGTATATTATAAATACCATTTAAATATATTACTGAAAAGGAATTTCAATCAGATTCGATGTGATTTTTGTCTTGATTCATTTCGCTTATCTATACTTTCTGAAATTTCTACCATAAGCACATATTACTTTTAGAAATAAAACAAAAATGAGATGAGAAAAAAGATGCAGTCCTAAAATAATTCAGGGAACAGTGCACAGTCTTTAAGGGAAACTCCCCAGGTATGTGAGAAAACCATTGTTCTTGTGCTTGGAAAGAGGAGTCATCCTGCCGTAAATGCGGGGGAATAATTATGCCTGCAATTAGGTGAAGGGATGGGCCAGGTGAGGCTGGCAGTAACCACAGGCTAAAAATATAATGGGGAGCCCATAATTTCTGTTGTGTGTTTGGGAAATGTTAAGTGCACAGTTTCTACTTAGTCTAGCCACTAAGTAAGATTTTTACAAATATCAACCATGTATCTGTTTTCTGTATTTTAAAAATGAAAGTAATGACATACCTTTACTTTGAGCATTTTTATCAGGGCTTTGTGTACCACAGCTTGGATTTTCCTTATTTTAATTTTCTCGGCTCTCCGCAACCTCCGCCCCCTGGGTTCAAGCGATTCTCCTATCTCAGTCTCCAGAGTAGCTGGCATTACAGGCGCACGCCACCATGCCCAGCTAATTTTTGTATTTTTACTAGAGACAGGGTTTAATCATGTTGGCCAGGTTAGGGGTCTCGAACTCCTGACATCATGATCCTCCCGCCTTGGCCTCCCAAAGTGCCGGGATTACAGGCATGAGCCACCCTCCCTGGCCGTCCTTCTCTTAACATTAAATATTTTCTGTATGCAAGTCCTGACCAATTTAGACACATACTTTAATTATCGTAGTTAAAGAAGTCTATTATGTTTTTCTGGAGCTAGATTTCATGTTACTTCCTAGAATCAATTACTTGCTCTCATCTCTCTCTCTCTCTCTCTCTCTCTCTCTCTCTCTCTCTCTCTCTCACACACACACACACACACACACATACTTTCCTAATATACAGCAATTAAAAAGAACAAACTATTTCTGCATGAGACAACTTGGATGATTCTTGTAAATAATGAGAATCAAGGCCAGGCGCTGTGGCTCAGGCCTGTAATCCCAGCACTTTGGGAGGCCGAGGCGGGTGGATCTCCTGAGGTCAGGAGTTCGAGACCAGCCTGGCCAACACGGCAAAATCCCATCTCTACTAAAAATACAAAAATTAGCCAGGCGTGGTGGTGCATGCCTATAATCTCAGCTACTGGGAAGGCTGAGACAGGAGAATCGCTTGTACCCAGGAGGCCGAGGTTGCAGTGAGCTAAGATGGCACCACTGCACTCCAGCCTGGGTAACAGAGTCAGAATCCATCTTAAATAAATAAATAGAATCAAAACAATCTCTCCTCCTTCCCTGCCCCCCAATTTTGAGGACACAATAATTCTGCATGTAATCTCAGCTAATGTAGCTAACTCCTTGAGACAGAGACAGTAGATATCTCATGAACATGTCACACACAGATTTTCGTATAGGAGCAATAATACAGTTCCCCAAGAGGTGCCATTTCGAGTACCTGTGTTCAGTAGTTGCAGCCTGCAACTAGAAAGCTCTGTGTCAAGCATTCCACCAGCGACTAATTCTCACCACACTCCTCTTTGTTACATGTGTACAGATATCCTTGATTCGTGTGCAAGACTAAGGGACAATTGAAATGGCCACTCCTGTCTCAGATGATAGATGATATCCATATAATAAACTGTCATATATTCAATACATGAAACAGCATGAATGAATCCCACAAATATTAAGAACCCAAATCACCTACTCCCTCCTCCCCCAAGACTCACACAACTTGGGCATGGAGAACTGAAACCATAAACTGCTCCACAGCTTACTGTTGACATCCTCATGGTTTTATTATTCCATACTCTTGTTGAGCACAGTTTTACTATTCCAGGAGACTCTTTCTTAAGCAAATAACTTTATTATTTATTATTGGAACTCTCTGAAAGATCCATCATCTCCTCAATAGAAAACATCAGCAGTTTATATCTCAAGAGCCTTTGAACCCCCTACCTCAAAGTCCTTGCCTTGCTGTTTCCACCAGTCTTAAGAAATTATATCACAATCTTTACTGAAGGGTTCCTGTTTTTGGTTTATTTTCTTTTCTTTTTTTTTTTTTTTTTTAAACACCATGACCAAATGGTATTTATTTCAGGTATGAAAGTCTGGTTCAACATTTGAAAATTGATTAATGTAATCCATCACACCAACAGGCTATAGAGGAAAAATCACATGATTATATCACTAGTTGTAGAAAAAGTATTTGAAAAAATTTAACACTCATTAATGATAAAAACTTCCAGCAAGCTGGAAATAGAGGAGAACTTCCTCAACTTGATGAAGAACATCCACAAAAAGCAGCTAACATAATACTTCAAGATGAGGAACTAGAAACTTTCCCACCAAGATTGTGTACAAAGCCAAGTTATCTCCTCTCACCATTCCTCTTCTTTTTCTTTTAGTTTTTCATTTTTTTATTTTTAATTTTTTTGTTATACTTTAAGTTCTGGGATACATGTGGGGTACACGTTCTGGGAACAAAGGGGGTGTGGTAAGAATTAGTAGCAAGTGGAATGTTTGACACACAGAGCCTTCTAGTTGTAGGCTACAACTAGTGAACATAGATATCTTGAAAAGTCACCTCTTAGGAAACTAGTGTTGTTTCTATACAAAATCCTACGTGTGATTCCTTTGAATTCATTGACATGAAAAATAAATACATAAAAATAAAATACAAAACTTCTGTGTGAAATGTTGCAGTGGAGTAGAATAATATCCGTTATTCTACTGATGGACATTGAGTTGTTTTCAGTTTTGGGATCTTAGGAAATATGTTGCTGTGATCATTTTTGTACGTCTTTTGGTGCATTTGGTGCATATGAGAACTCACTGATTTGTGTTTGTTTGTTTGTTTTTTGTCAAGGAATCAAACTGCTAGTGGAGCTTCTTTTGTTTTGCATTACTTAGCATCCCAGGGTTCCCAGAATTTTCCTCTAGCCTAGCACTCTCAAGGTTTGGCTCATCTCTTCCTGTCTGGGGGACTTCCAGTCACACACTGATTCAGTATTTATGGATTGCTCATTGTATGTCATGCACTGCACAAGGTGCTGAGGACACAGCTGTGAACAAGATTTTCCGGCTCTGTGAGAGCAGAAACCTTGACTATGTTGCTCACTCTTACATTGCCAACTTCTAGAATAGTGCCTGGCATATAGTAGGTGCTCAGTAATCCAGGGTCAGCAAACTATGGCTCAAAGGACAAATCTGGTCTGTTGCCTGCTTTGTCAATAGAATTTTATGGGAACACAGAAACACTGATTTATTTACATGTTGTGTATGGTTGCTTTTCCCCTATAATGGCAGAGTTGAGCAGTTGACAGAGATTATAAGTCACACAAAGCCTAAAATATTTATTCTGTGGTCATTTGTGGAAAAAGTTTGTTTCCAATGTAGCTGGCTATTTGCCTAGATAAAAATGGATACTTCTATTACAATGGAAAAGGAGATAAATGGGTATTTTTTGTTAATTTTATACTTATGATAGAAGTTTTCAAATATATAGTTTTTAAAACAAAGAAGTAAAGAGAGGAGAAACTGAGCCTGATTTACCCACCACCCAGCTAGAACATATGGGTTTCCTAGGGCTGCCAAAACAAAGTCTGACTAACTGGTAGGTAGCTTAGAAAAACAGAAATATATTGTCTCATGTTTCTGGAGGCCAGAAGTCTGAAATCGAGGTGTCAGCAGGCTCATGCTCCCTCTGAAGGCACTGGGAAAGGATCTGTTACAGATCTCTCTCCTAGCTTTGGGAAATGTCAGACATTCCTTGGCTTGTAGATGGTCATCTTCTCCCTGTCTCCTCACATTGCCCTCCCTCTCCCCATGTCTGCCTCTCTGTCCAAATTTCCTCCTTTTTATAAGGACACCAGTCATGTTGGAATAAGGCTCACTCTAATGCCTTCATTTTAACTTGATTACCTCTGTAAAGCCTGTATTTCCAAAAAAGGTCACATTCTAAAGTGTTAGG
Organism: Macaca nemestrina; assembly: GCF_043159975.1. Classification (NCBI taxonomy): domain Eukaryota; kingdom Metazoa; phylum Chordata; class Mammalia; order Primates; family Cercopithecidae; genus Macaca; species Macaca nemestrina. Next base: position 51,945,474 of record NC_092126.1, on the reverse strand, counting down.
ACTTCAACATGTCTTTTTTAAGAAGACACAACTCAACTCATAACAGAAAAAGGGATAGCAGTCTCTGAGACCTCAGCAGCATCTTCTGAACTAAACACGTCTTATGAGATGCCTTGAAAAAGTCTGGGAAATAATATATACCAAATAAATCTTCCAAAAGATTCACTACACACATGGACATTCCACTAGCTCTGAAAAATCTTGTTGTAAAAACCTATTTAACTCAAAACTTCTGAATTATTTAACTGTGAGACCGTAGGGCTACAGCTTTGGAAAGAGAATGAATAGCAGATGTAACAAAAAGCGCAGAGCTGGAAACATAGTAAACTCTCATTAAATGACAATAGATACGTGGAATTTGGAAGAGTACTTCAATGACAACCAAAAGCTTAGGGTGAGAGAAGAAAATTTATCACATTATAAGCTGCGGCCTGTTCAATGGATGGGAACATGGATATGCTTTGTCCGTGTCTTCTGCACTCAAACAGGTCTGCAGGGCTTCTACCTTGTTGTTCTTGCTTCAATTCTCTAGGAAAATACTATATGTCCTTTAAACAATTCAGCTCCCTGGGTTTGTAAGGCGAGTCCTGATTTCCGATGTCACAACTTTGGAGGAAAAAAGTCCTATTGTAGTTGACTTGTAAGAGTCTTCTCTAAATAGGAGAGACAACAGAATTTCAGAGATAGAAGTACCACTCAATATTTCTTAATCCCAATAATGCTTATCATAGGGTACGCTTGTATGTAAGTGTGGGCAATAGTATATGTCACCTACAATCCCCTGCAGAGGTTGAAAAGAGACTTCCATGTACATTTGCCTATGCATCCTTTTATGCATGGGAGTAGAGGTATGGGGGGCAAGGACATGCTGTGGATGAGGGGCACACAAAGCTTAAGGTTGGAAAAAGACAGAAATGAAATGACATATTAGTAAACAGTTTCTGCAAAGGCAAGCTAGGTGATTCAGTCTTCAGTGTCCCTGGCCAGAGCATCGAGGTGCCCTGTGAGTCAGGCAACCTGAAAGCAATCAGGTGTTTTTTTTTTTTTTTTTGGTTTGTTTTTGTTTTGTTTTGTTTTGGCCCAAAGAAGCATCACACTGGAGGCCATTGTGAGTCTCATTTTACAGAATGAGAGACATATCCACGTCCACATTGTCAGGGCTCCTTATGCATGTGAGGGCATCAGGGTTTCATGGTTGTAGAGCCATGCCAGGTGGGAGGACTGGGCTCAGGCACAGAGAAAAAGAATGAGGAGGGCTGCAGAGGCTCCCTGGGCCCTCCTTAAGCACCACCCTTTCCATGGCTCCCCATCTTCCACTCTCCCATTGGCAACACTCAGAAACAGGTTTGAAGGTAAAGCAAACTAAACAGTTCCCATAGACCAGAAGTAGGTGTTGTTTTTTCCCCATTTGGCTTTGTGAATATTAATTTTTTTCTTTGGAAATTATTCTCTCTTTAATGTCACAGAGAATTAACTGACAACTGTGTTCTTAATGTCACAGGGAATTAAATGACAACTGTGAAGTACATAGAAAGTAGCTTTAAGTAGCTGAGCAACCATATGATTTGAACAACTGAAGAAACAGGCTGCTGGGCTTCACTCAAGAACCTTTTGTTTGGGTCATGGTTGCTGATCTTAGACAAGTCACTTTTTCTCTCTGAGCCTCAGTTTCCTAATCTGTAAAATAGAGATGATAATACTACGTCTACCTGCCTACCAACATTGGGATGGTTCAATTAGATCTCATATGAAAATTCATCATAAACTATAAAGTTATGCATCAGATATGATTATTATTTTGGCCATAAAAGACTTAGAACTGTAGTTTCTATTATACAATTGTCTCCTCAGTTCTTGCCCCATTTTCCCCTTCCTCACACAAATCATGAACTTTGGGATTCTTCTTCCCAGCTTTATTGAAGTATAACGGAATAAATAAGAATGTTATACATTCAAGACGTAGGTGATGATTTGATATACATATACATTGTGAATTGATTACCACAGTTAATTAACACATCCATCACCCCACATAGTTACCATTTCTCTGTGTGTGTGTGTGTGTAGTGAGAATACTTACAATCTACCCTCTTAGCAAATTTCAAGTATACAGTACAGTATTATAAACTATACGCACCATGCTGTACATTAGATCCTCAGAACTTATTTATCTTATATCAGAAAGTCTGTATCTTTTACCAATATCTCCTCATTTTCCCCACCATCAGGTCCCTGACAACCACCATTCTATCCTCTGCTTCTATAAGTTCAACTTTTTAAGATTTAAACGTATGAGTGAGATCCTGCAGCATTTTTTTCTTTCTATGTCTGGCTTATTTCACTTAGCACAATGTCCTCCAAGTTCACTCATGTTGAAAGTTGAATTTACTCATTTTTTATGACTTAAAATATTTCATATATATTTTCTTCATCTATTCATCTGTCAATGGACACTTAATACTGAAATTAACATGGAAGTATAGATATCTCATCAAGGTACTGATTTCATTTCCTTTGAATGTATTAAACTCAGAATTGAGATAGCTAGATTATATATTAGTTCTAGTTTTAATTTTTTGAGGAAGCCTCATACTGTTCTCCATAATGGCTGCATTAACTTGCAGTCCCACCGACAGTGTGCAAGGGTTCCCTTTTCACCACACCCTTGACAATGTTTGTTATCTCTTCTCTTTTTGATAATAGTCATCCTAACAGGTGTGAGGTGACATGGCATTGTGGTTTTGATTTGCATTTTCCTGATGATTAGTGGTGCTGAGCACCTTTTCATAAACCTGTTGGCCACTTGTACGTCTTCTTTGGAAAAATGTCTATTTAGGTTTGTTCATTTGTTTGTTGCTATTAAGTTCCCTACATATTGTGGACATTAACCACTTATTAGATACAAATATTTTCTCCCATTTCATAGATTGCCTTCTCATTTTGTCAATTGTTTCCTTTACTGTGCAGAAGCGTTTTAGTTTGATGCAATCCCAGCAAGTCATTTTATGGGTGTCAAAACTGATTTTAAAGTTTATATGGAGAGGCAAAGATACACAGTAGCCAACACGATGTTGCGGGAGAAGAGCAGCATTCAGCACTGACACTGTCTGACTTCAAGACTTACTATAAAAGCTACAGTCATCAAGACAATATGGTATTGGTGAAAGAATAGAACAATAGATCAATGAAACAGAATAGAGCCCAGAAATTGACCCACATAAATACAGTCAACTAATCTTTGACAAAGGAGCAAAGTCAATACAATAGAGAAAAGACAGTTGTTTTTCAATAAATGATGTTGAAACAACTGAACATCACATGCCAGAAAAAAGAATCCAGACACAGAACTTATACCTTTTACAAAAATTAACTCAAAATGGATCATTGACCTAAATGTGAAAAGTAAAATTATAAAACTCCCAGAAGATAACATTGTAGAAAGCATAGATGACCTATGGAGATGACTTTTTAAAATATAACACCCAAGGCACAATCTATAAAAGAAATAATTGACAAGTTGGACTTCACTAAAATTAAAATCTTCTGCTCTATGAAAGACACTATCAAAAGGAATCAGAAGACAAACAACAGACTGGAAGAGAACATTTGCAGAATACATATCTTTTAAAGGACTGTTATGCAAAAAACACAAAGAACTCTCAAAACTCAACATAAGAAAACAAACAACCTGATGAAAAAAGGGGTGAAAGACCTGACCAGACACATCATCAAAAAATATATACAGAAGACAAATAGGCGTATTAAAAGATGCTCAACATCAGAAATCACTAGAGATTTCAAATTAAAACAAGATACCATTATAATCCCATTAGAATGGTCAAGGTCCTTAACATTGACAACACCAAATACAGGTGAGGATGTGGAGTAAGAAGAGCTCTCATCCATTGCTGATGGGAATGCAGTTTTGGAAAACAGTTTGACAGTTTTTTACAAAACTAAATATACTCTTACCCTACAATCCAATAATTACACTCCTTGGTATTTACCCAAATAAGTAGAAATCTTATGTTCACACAAAAACCTATGCAAGACTGTTTATAGCACCTTTATTTATAGTTGCCAAAACTTGGAAGTAACCAAAATGTCCTTTGATAGGTGAATGAATAAATAAACTGTGGTACATCTGGACTTTTGGACCATGGGATATTATCTAGCTCTAAAAATAAATGATCTATAAAGTGATGAAAAGACATGGAGGGACCTTAAATGTATATTATGAAGTGAAAGAAGCCAGTTTGAAAATACTACATATGGTATGATTCCAACTATAAATGCCATGGAAAAGGCAACGCGATAGAGACAGTAACTAGATCAGTGGTTGCCAAGTGTTAGTGAGGAGGGAGGGAGGAATAGGTGGAGCATAGAGGATTTTTAAGAGAGTGAAACTACCCTGTATGACATTATAATGGTGGATATATGTCATTTTTCATTTGTCCAAGTCCATAGAATAAACAACAGCAAGTGAACTCTAATGTAATTTATGGACTTTTAGTGATAATGATGTGTCAGTGGAAGTTCATCAGTTGCAACTAATTTACTGCTCTGATGCAGGATGTTGGCAGTGGGGGAGATTTTGTGTGTATGGAGGTGGCTGTGGGCTTGAGGGTGGGGAAAGGAGGTATATGTGAACTGACCCCTCTTTACTTTCAGTTCAATGTTGCTGTGAACTTAAAAGTGATCTTAAAACTAAATAGCTTTTTGTCTGACATCTTAGCGAGGTTTAAAGTGGTTACTGCTACCCCCTGGGCATCGTGATGCTGCCCAAGGATGACAAGAAGAAGAAAGACACTGGAAAGTCAGCCAAGAAAGACAGAGACCCAGTGAACAAATCTGGTGGCAAGGCCAGAAAGAAGAAGTGGTCCAAAGGCAAAGTTTGGGACAAGCTCAATAACCTAGTCTCGCTTGACAAAGCTACATATGACAAATCCAGTAGGGAAGTCCCAGCTGTAAGCTTATAATCCCAACTGAGGTCTCTGAGAGACTGAAGAGTAAAAGTTGTCTGTCCAGGGCAACCTTTCAGGAGCTGTTTGGTAAAAGACTTATCAAACCGGTTTCAAGGCACAGAGCTCAAATAATTTACACCAGAAACACCCAGTGTGGAGGTATTCCAGCTTCTGGTGAAGATGCGGGAGCAAGTCCAACCAATTGTATATTTGGAAAAATAAAACCTTATAAAATAAAATAAAATAAGGTCTGCATTAAAAATATCACCCAATAGCTTTCAAAATTCCCAAAGCCTAGGCCAAACCTGAAATCAATTAAATCAGGATATATGAGGTGTGACCTAGACATCAGTAAGTTTTTGATAGAACCCGTGAATCACAAAGAACCGTCAAGGCTGAGAACTACTGCCCTAGAGAATGCTACTCAATTAGAGTCAGGTTAGACTCACCACTTGTAGCTCACATAGAGTTAGATTAGAATTGCCAATTAGAATTATCCAGGCACTTTAAAAAAATATATAGATGAGCAAGCCCCACTCACTGAAATTCTAATTCATTTGATCTGGGGCAATGCCTGGGTATTAGTATTTTTAAAAGCTCTTCAGATGATTCTAGTATACAGCCATGATTGAGAATCACTGACCTCAAGAATAGTAAATTCCTAGAACATATGCTTCCAGCTCTCAGTTCTACACCCATGGTAAACATCGCTACTCGTTCCCAGAACTGTTTGCCAATGAACCTAGGCTTTGAAATCCATCTCTCCTCAGCCTGTCAAGCAGGATCAATAATTGTTCTGAGTTGCCAGTGGAATCCCCTTTGGCATCTCTGTATTATACATGTATTCCATCCCCAAACCAGAGATGGCTTTGTTGGACCTGACCAGCTTGATTCCTTCCTCCATCTCCATGACTTGAAAGATCTGACATTTTCACAGGAAAGCTCTCCAAGGCTGTGACCCTTCGACAGCCTTGTTTAGGCTTTAGGACAATGCTGTACTTTCACACTGTGCCTACAATCTTCATATCTCAAGGACTTTCCGCAAACATTAACTCATTTGTTTGAAAATGTCTGGTGTTGTGAGGACTAATGAGATAATGTTTCTGAAACACTCTGTGTTCCCAAGATGAGAGACAGCATGTTATTCATGTAAAAGTCACATTGAGAGGTCTCTGAAAACTCTCGCCCAACTTGGCTGCCTTTTTTGCTTTGCTGTGAAAATCCTTTAAGGCCAATGGACAGGCCACACCACCATTCTTTAGAGAAGGTGCAATGACACGGGAAGGCGGGCGGTGAGAATAGCCTGGTAGAACTCCAGCCTCTATCATTTTTTAGTTTTGTGATCTTAAGCAAGTTTCATAGCATCCTTCAGCTTCTCTTCCCTCATACGTCAGACAGGAATGATAATGTCTGGCTCAGATAACGTAAGCGAGAATGCTGGCATGGAGTAGACGTTCAGTGTCAGTTATTCTAAGGAGCTGGGAACTGCCTTAGGCTGATTTTAAAGGGCCACATAGGCAATACATTCTCAGTTAAGCAAAAGAAAATGTAGAGGACAGTGCTGATTAAGAAATCTGGAAAAGAGCCTTCCTTTGACTAACACGAGATTCAGAAGAATTTATGTCTTCAAAACACTTTCCACGTGGATAGATAGTTAAGAACAAGATCTGGGCTCACTCTGAGAGGCCAAGGCGGGCGGATCACGAGGTCAGGAGATTGAGACCATCCTGGCTAACACGGTGAAACCCCGTCTCTACTAAAAATACAAAAAGTTAGCTGGGCGAGGTGGCGGGTACATGTAGTCCCAGCTACTCAGGAGGCTGAAGCAGAAGAATGTCGTGAACCCGGGAGGCGGAGCTTGCAGTGAGCTGAGATGGCACCACTGCAATCCAGCCTGGGTGACAGAGTGAGACACCATCTCAAAAAAAAAAAAAAAAAAAATTCTCCACCGAGTCCTGGTATATTATCCATCTCTATTAAAAACAAAACCTTTCAACAAACATATACTGACTGACTACTCCTCATCAAGCTGAATAATGGGGATGAAAAGAAAGCTTTTATTTTCCCAATGAATGAGAAGAAATCCCTGTTACAAAAATGCAGGCAATATGTTTCATCAATTATAAGATGCACATTTTTGTCACCCGATAACATACCTGAAATTTGAGTGTATCTTACAACTGAGGGCAGGTCATAGACTCATTAGCAGCATTTTTTGCCCTTTTAACTATTTCATAGACTAGCTCATGGACAGAAGAATGGCTCATAGATGGGTCTTCCTCAAATTGAGGCATCTTAGATTAAGTTAAATATGACAATAACTATCCCTCAGGATTGTTCAAGGGGTAACCTTGGAAAAGCACTTATTCATTATTTACAGCTACATAGCAGATTACTTCAAAACGTAATAGTTTAAAACAACAGTTTTTTTCTCACAGTTTCTGCGGGCCAGGAATCCAGGAGGAGATTAGCTCAGGTTCTGCCTCAGGGTCTCTGAAGAGGTTACAGTCAAGGTGTCAGCTGGGTCTGCTGTCATCTAAGGCTTGCTAGAGTGAAGTATCCACTTCCAAAATCACCTACACAGCTCTTGGTAGAAGGCTTCAGTTCTCCACACTGTGAACCTTTCTATAGAGCTTCTTACAATAAGGCAACTGGCTTCTTCTAGAGTGAGTGATGAGAAAGAGAGCCCAAGATGGAAGCTGCAGTCTTTTATACCAAATCTTGGAAGTTACCTATTATTCCTTCTTTCATATTCTATTGTCACAGTGGCCAACAATAGTACAAGATGGGAAGGGACTACCCAGGAGGCAGGGATCACTGGGAACCACCTTGGAGATTGGCCATCATAGAACCCGACACACTGAATGATGAAAAGAAAATAAGAAATAAGTGTTAGTCGCTTTCCTTCTTACCTCACGTGGATGCTGTTGAAAGAGTCTACACTTAAATTTATATTACTATCAAACTCAATAACTTCAGTCTGTATCAACTCCAGTTGTGTATCTGGAGTGGCAACTGGAAGGAGAGAAAGATGCTGAAGAGAGTATTTTGTGTTTGACTAGTTGGTATTGTTGGTGACGGATGAAGCGCTTTCACCTATCTTGTATCAAGTTGGAAAATCTTAGAATTTTACTGGTATCTGTTTTGAAAGAAATGCTGAAGAAAGCTAGCTTAGGCCCTTTTTTGTCCTTCTGGTTTCTGTCATATGAGGACACAGCAAAAAAGGCCCTTATCAAACACCAAATTCCAGTGTCTTGACCTTGGACATCTTAGCTTCCAGAACTGTGAGAAATAAATTTCTATTGTTTATAAATGACCCAGAGTGTAGTATTTTGTTATAGTAGTACAAAGGGGTTAAGATAGGTCACAGGAACAACTCACTGTGGCCCCGGAGTTGAGATATTTTGACAGTCCTTGCAAAGTCTATCTACCTAATTCAGTGGGTAGCTGTAACAGGCCACTATGATTGGCCAACTGAACAGGATCACATGAATGCTAGAGGGTAGTTCTCAAAAGGCAAGAAAAAGGGGATTCCAGGTGGTCAAAACAATAACACATGGTTGCTATGAGTGGACATGGTGGGAAGCTCACAAGTACCTGGGGTGGAGAGAGGGATATGGAAAATAGAGAGCAGAGTGAGGTGGCTCCAATGACCAGTTACAACTGGAACTCAGTGGCCCCTGGTCAGATGCATGTGTATTCAGTGCTGGAATGCAGAAAACCAGTGCAGATGCTGACAGACCTAACTTAACCACCCACCTCATCTCACTTCTAGCTCCCATCCAATCTGTACGTAATTATTTGGCCTTCCAAACCTAATAATACCTCCAGAAATGGAGACACAGGATCGTGTTGTGGAAAGAGCAAGTACTAGTAGTCAAGGCCCTCAGTCTCACGTTTGCCCCTGACTTGATCAAGTTCACTTCCTTCTCAATAAATATGGTACTAGGCCAGACAATATTTAAGCAGAGTATGGTGAAAATATGGGCAGGTCTGGGGGTGGGGGAAATAAAAGGATAAAATACCCCTGAGGGGATCAGATATATTTAAAATCACAAAGGTATTATATCATAGATCTCTAACTTTACTAAAAAATAAAAATGATAGAATGAAAATATAATTGTATTATTTTATCTTAGCCCTACAAGAGAAGCTAATCTTCTCTTGTGACTCTTCAGTTTTTAGTAAGAGAAGTGCAAGCAGCTTTTTCTTATGGGCCAGGATGAAAAAGAGCCTTATGAACTCCCAGGAGGAGTTTTTTCTTAAGGAAATACATATCATTTAAACCACAGAAGAGAGGTAAGCAAAGACCTAGATTGTCTAGAAAAAGGTGGTATTAGAGAGACCCTTTATGTTTTCTGAGTTGCAGGGTTGTGGTGGGAATAACACTGCCACCTACCCCTTGGCCATCATTAGAAGGAAACAACGGGAAGCAGTTCTGTAAACGGTGGAATCCATTTGACTCAAAGCTTCTGGGGCCAGCTCCAGTGTACATAAACTGATTTTATGAATTTAAAGGGCTGCCACATTGGGGCCCTGAGCAGAGCTACATGTTGTGGGAGGCCACTGTCCTCCAAAAAGGGCCCTGTGGCCCCAGCAGGGGCTGGCACCCCCCTGGATCCTCACAGCAGACATGCTGTTTGGTGAACCAACTGGTCTTCAACAGTGACACCGTGTGGCCTAGAGAAGTAAAGACAGCCCTGAGCAATGATCTCTCCCCTTGGGTTGAAGACACCAGGCTAGCCTAAACCCAAACTTGGACGGTTAAGAGGTACACTTCAGGAGGAAGACACTGACCTTCTAATTACTAGGGTAGGCAGGGGATACAGTAATTTGTTTTCAGAGTTGATACATTGAGTTGTTGGAGCAGTTCCTACTGGTTAAATCAAATGTTACAAGTCGATTTTATTTACATTTCTGAAAATTCTTAACTACATAATATTGACTTTTGCAAGTTTTTGGGAGCCCCTGAGCATCACACTCCAGGCCACTAAACACAGCTTTGTTTCATTTCCTGTTTCACTTCGTGGTATGCAAACTTTTTTTTTTTTGGAAGAGGGGAGAGTGGGATGACCCAATTTTTGAATTTCAAATAACACTACACTGAATTATTAGTTTTTTCTCTAACGTATCTTTCAGTTGAAATGTCTACAATTTTATACGGAACTGTTTAATTTTTAAAGAGTCTCCTGGGAAAGTTATTCATTCCACTCACTATGGTCTTGTAGTTGGAATGTTTGATTTTATTTCTAGTTGAACACTGCAGTCTGTTTCTTGTGGCATTTTTTAATACATAGGAACACGACTGTGTGAATTAGTCAATGTATATAGTTCATGTGGTTTAGAGTGTGAGCCCCAGTAAGTGTCAGGCATTTTTCTGGCATGGAACAGACAGCAGTATAGAACAGAACACAGCCTCTTCACTCAAGGAATCTACTTGGCTGGAGAGAAGTACAGCACAGTTTTAGGAACAGAGAGGAGGAAGCTCTGAGCTAATTTCAGTTGCCACCACTAACTTTGAGAGGCATAAATGTATGTACAAATACAAAAAACCAAAAATAGAGCCAGTTCATGAAATCAGTAATTTACATGGGAGGGAATGCTGCTCAGAAATTGTCAGGTGTTGGAGTCAAGGATACTTGGTTTTGAATCCCAGTTCCACATTTACCAACTGTGTGATCTGAGCACATCGCCCTATGTGCCTCAGCCTTCTCACCTGTGACTCAGAGAGAATATAGATCTACCTTCAGAGAGGTTTAAATTAGATAATACTGGCAAAGTGAAATGCTGAGGATTGCTTTATAAATTGAGCTTTATTATAATCATGAAAATGAGTCAAAAATGTGTAGATTGATCAGATCATCAATGCATTTTTCTTATGTTCAAATCAAGAGTTGATCCATTTAATAAAGAGCTACAGGTTTAGACCAGATGAGATTCACCATTGTTAAAAGAAAAATTTTCTAGCTGAGCACAGTGGCTTATGCCTGTAGTCCCATCAACTCAGGAGGCTGAGGTGGGAGGACCACCTAAGGCCAAGAGTTTGAGACCAGCTTGGGCAACATACCAAGACCCCATATTAAAAAAAAAAAAAAAAAAAAAAAAGCTAAGTATAGTGGCTCACACCTGTAATCCCAGCTACTTAGGAAGCTGAGGCAGGAGACTAGAGCCCAGAAGTTTGAGGCTGCAGTGACCTATGATCACACCACTGTACTCCACCCTGGTGACAGAGTAAGACCCTATCTCTTTACAAAAAATTTAGACAAATTAAATTTAACAGAGTTTAATTTAGCAAAAAAGGATTCATAAATTGGGCAGCCTCCTGAACCAAAATAGGTTCAGAGAGACTCTGGCACTGTCGTGTGATGGAAGAAAATGTATGGACAGAAAAAGGAAAGTGGCATACAGAAAACAGAAGTGATGAACAGAAATAGCTGGGTTGGTTACAGCTTGGCATTTGCATTATTTGAACATGGTTTGAACAGTTGGCCACCTTTAGTGGCCAAAACTCAGTGACTGGTAAAAGAGTAAAAGAGTAGGTAACAGCCCGTTTATACATCCAGTTAGGTAACAGTTCACTATGTACGGAGAAAACTTTAGGCCAGATTTAAAATATGTAAGGAGGCAGCTTTAGGCTGAACTTAATTGAACATCGTATTTCTCTAATTCTGTGGATCTTGACCTCAGCTACGCATTAAAATCACCTGGGGAGTTTTAAAAATACTGTTGCCCAAACCCCAACCCCAAATAGTGTGATACAATTGATCTGCAGTATGCTTTGGGTTTAGGATTTTTAATCAGGAATTAATGTGCAGCCAGGGTTGGGACCCACTGGTTTAACTGAATATGGAGGTTGAGCAGATCTATGCTTGGGTCACAGGCAACCAGAGCAGTTGCCGATGAGGACTTCCCCCTTATACACCCACATTTTGAGCTAGAAGTGGTCTTGGAAACACCACTGGGGAAGGGAGTCACCTCTACCAACTGGAGCTCAAAATTAACTTTATCTCCCATCCTGTTAACCCCATGAGGCATTTGTGACCCCTATCAGTACCAGGGCAGGCTCCTCAACCAGCAACTGTGGAATGCCTAGAAAGGTGGATTCCAGAGGCAGCTCCATCCTAGCACAGCCGAGAGACTGCCTCTCCCACTTCTCCCATCTTGGCTTTCTTATCTCTTCGTGTGTTAATGAAGATGACAGTGTCCTTCCTACATACCTAGCAGGGTAGTTGTTAGGTCCATGAGACTGTGTCAGCAAAGTACGTTGTAAACCATGATATATGAATGGAATTAAGTACCCAGTGGAGATTAGACATTATACTTTTTGAAACTGTAAAAACGGCTGTTTCATAAGTCATAGCTTTTGCTGTCCAGCGGTAACTTTTCTACCACCTTGTAGCAGAGCTGTGTTAATTCAGGCATAGAAAGTCTTGTATGCAGAATTACCTTGTATAGGGGGAATTGTTATATATAAAATAGAAATTCTGTATACAAGGTTTCACAAAAACAATACTGCAGTGTACTGTATTTTCTATCCTAATCAATGTCCTGTCATGACAAATCTAAAACATTCATCTAAAAACACCCATTTACCCAGAGGGCTCTGCCTAATGACTCCTTTGTTATGGAAAAACAATTACTGTATTTTTTTCATTATGCAAATATGGAGCACAAAAGTACACGAAATCTTAAAGAGAAAGATAAAAAGTAACCAGAATTCGAATTAAGGGTTTTAATTAGTCATGTCAATTTAGGGGTGGGAGGATGTTTTTAAGCAGAAAGATGCCTTCTGTATTGTGGTGACTTTAGAAAATGGCTTCTTGTGCTCTGATTTGCACTGCCTAGTGTGTGTGTACCTGATTGTGTGTTCTTACAGAGTTGTGTGTGTTGTGTTGTGAGCAGCTGGATGCCGGTGTGGTGCTTGTAGATGGGGATTGCAGGAGAAACGTGCAGGCTGACCTCTTCATCCCACACTGCCGAAAAAGGCAACTACCAACCTAACAAAATGTTAAAGGCACTTTCTCAAGAGACAGCCTAGAACATAGACTCCACGCAGAGCCATGTTACCCAGTTTAATCTTAGCTTAACTCTTACCAGCAGTATGGATTCAGGCAAGTAATTTGACCTCGCTGTGCCTTACTTTCCTGAAGATAGTAATGGTACCCACTTCATTGGATTGTTGTGAGGATTAAATGAGCTAGTATTGGTAGAATACTTAAAATAATAGCTGGAAGATAGTAAGCACTATATAAGTGCTAAATAAAATATACTTTCTAACTCAGTTTTATTTTATATCATCTGTAATTTAGTCCAAGATGCATCAGTATAAACAGACTATATGGGACTTTAAATTAATCTACATCTTTGTGGTGAGAAACGAACACTGAAATACCCAGTTTAAGAGTCCTCACTCCAGGAGTGGTTAGAGAAGAGTTTCAAATATTGCTATATAAATCTGTACCAGAAGGTACCAGGTAAATCAATTTACTTTTAAGAGGAAAAAAAGGAAATTATGACAATAACAAAAAAGCAATTTATAGAATAATATGCTTTGTACTATCAGTTACTTTAAAATACATTCATTCGTTCATTCATTGAGCGAACAGTTATAAAGAATCTACTCTGTGCAAAGGGCAGAGATTGGAGTGATGCTGCTTAATTAAGGAACATCAAGGATTGTTGGCAACCACCAAAGCTAGGACATGGGTATGGAACAGATTCTCTCTGAAAACTTCCAGAGGAAAGCAACCTTGTCAGCAGCTTAATTTCAGACCTTTAATCACCTGAACTGGGAGACAATACATTTCTGTTGTTTTAAGCCACCTAGTTTGTGGTAATTTGTTGTGTCAGCTATAAGAGGCTGTGATAGATCTGGAATGAATTCACTGCCTACTTGCCCTGTGACTACCGAGGACCTCTACTGTAAGCTGTTGGGGGCTGGCATGGACCAGACCCCAACCAGACCATCCAGACCTTGCACTATAAATCTTGCTCAAGGTGCTATACCCACTGATTGCAGGACCTTAAGGAAGCTGAAATAAGCAGCTCCCACCACAAATCTTACTCAAGGAAGTTAACCCTATCTCCCTCATGCGTACAAAGCCAGGAGAGTGACCAATCCCTAAGGTTAGCTTCATTATAATACTAAAAATCACACCCAGAGGTAGAGAGTTAACATGCTAATAAGACATGTGATATCTGAAGGAGCATGAAATCAAACTGTGCAGGTCTTAAAAGTTCTCCGCCTCTGCATGCCTAAACCTCACTCCTTTAAAACTGCCTTTCTATCACCTTCCGAGGAGGCCAGCCAAATAATCTCTGTCTTGTGCTACCTCCCTTATGCTTGAGCCTTGTCTGGGAAAACTCTTTTGATCTCATGTCAATTTATTTTTCTTCTTCTTTTTTCTTTAAGAGACAGGGTCTCACTATCCTGTCCAGGCTGGTTTCAAACTCCTGGCCTTGAGGGATCCTCCTGCCTCCGCCTCCCAAAGTGCTAGGACTACAAGCATGAGCCACCACCCTTGGCCTCAATTTTTATTGCATTGAGAGCCCAAGACCCCGATGGTAGGTAACAAAACTAATACACATCTCTTTAACTCTTTGCTCTCAGTCCTTTTTCTGGTTTCCTCTTGCTAGGCATACTCCTAGTGCAATACAAAGTTTCCATCCTTTGTTAATACTCTCTCCTTATGCTGTCTTCATGCCACATCTTGGCAAACAGCCTTACTTTCCACCCTAGTCATCTGGGAAAGAAGTATGGGAGTTGGCCTGGACACTTTCCTCTATTCCAAACTCCACATTCAGTTAGTCACCAAGTCCCATGGCCACAGCACTTATAATTATATTTCAAGAGAAATAGGAGAGTAACACCTGCATATGATTTAAAAAAAATACAGTATGAATAGAGACAGACAAATGGAACAGACTAGACATTTCCAAATAGACCCAAGTATTTATGTGTTAAAGAAAAAAATAAATGGAGGCTACAGTTTAAATATACCCCAAGGCTAACCATCTTTAACTATATAACCAAAAGTTCATCTCGATTTTCCTGAAATGCTAATTTCTAAACATAAACAAAACACAAAACATAGCTTCATGTCCTTGCCAGTATAATTCAGTGAAATTAAGCCAATCAGCTATAGATAAGTTAGCTTGAACAGCACTATTTGTCCTAAAAAGAATGTTAATGTATAATAGCCAATCATGAAAACGGTGAAAATAATTTCTCCTTTATGCTTTGAACACTGTGCTATAACTGCTGTAAGGTGAGCTTCTTACCATTATTACCTTCTTACATTTATTCAAATTCTCCTGGTTGGAAAACTGTTCTTTTGTAAGTATGATACATTCTTTAAAAATTTCTAACTTGATCTGATTTGTTTTTTGACATATAAAAATTAGTAAATAACAAAGATATTAAAGAAAATAATAACTTTTAAAAATGGTGTAGTGATAACTACAACAGACATTTCAAAAAGATAAATTTGGATCCCTATCTCACAGCATATACCAGAATAAGTTTCAAGTGGATCTGCAATCTAAATGTAAAAAAAAAAATGTAAAGCAAAAAAGTACCTGAAGAAAGCATGAATAAATTTTTATAACTGGGTTTGGAGATAATTATTTTCAAAGCTATAAAATGAGATCCCAAAGTAATAATAGAAAATCTTGATAAATTTGACTACATGAAAATAAAGGTTTTTTTTTTTTTTGGCAAGGCATACATCATAAACAAAGTCAAAAGACAAAAATAAATACTAGTAAAAATACTTGTAACTTATATTGCAAAGGACTAATCTCTTCAATATATAGTGACTAAAAATCAAAAGAATAAAATTTAAAAACCTGATGGAAAAATTGACACAATCATAAACAGTTCACAGAAAGAGATATATAAATGGCCCTTAACCACATAAAAAGAGGTTCAACTTTACTGATAATAAGAAAAATGTAAATTAAAAGTACGTAGAGATATCATTTATTATTTATTACACTGGCAATAATTCAAGCACTTGAGAACACACTTTGTTGGTGAGGCTGGGGGAACCAAGCACTGTCATACAATGCTAGTGGAAATGCAGAATGATACAATCCCTGATGGAGGAAACTGGGAAATATCTAACAGTTATGATTATGGTTATTTACCTTTCCACCCAGAAAATGCACTTCTGGGAAACTACCTTGAAGGTACATGTCCACAAATATGAAAGAACATGCATACAAAATTTTTCATCATAATATCATTTATATTGTGAAGTACTGGAAGCAATCCAAGCTGCCACTAATAAATTAAACTGTGGCACAGCTACATGATGGAGTACTATGCAGACACAATAACAATAACAACAAGTTTTTTGTTGTTGGTGGTTTGTTTTTTGTTTTTTGAAATGGAGTTTCACTCTGTTGCCCAGGCTGGAGTGCAGTGGTGCAATCTCGGCTCACTTCAACCTCTGCCTCCTGGGTTCAAGCCATTCTCCTGCCTCAGCTTCCCCAGTAGCTGGGATTACAGGCACATGCCACCACATCCAGCTAATTTTTGTATTTTTAGTAGAGACGGGATATCACCATGTTGGCCAGGCTGGTCTTGAACTCCTGACCTCAAGTAATCCACCTGCCTTGGCCTCCCAAAGTGCTGGGATTACAGGCATGAGCCACTTCACCTGACCAACAACAAGATTTTTATAAACTAATATGCAGTGACTTCTGGGAGATGTTATTAAGTGAAAAATAAAAAGAGAACATATATAGGACACTACCGTGTGGAAAATAAGGAGAAATGTGTGTGGGTGTGTGTGTGTGTGCTTATTTTTGCAAAACAAACAAACAAAAGAAACAAAAAGGATAAAACAGAGACTAATGAAAATATCTACTTATGGAGGAGGGTGGGAACAGAATGGAAGCAAAGGAGGGGAGTGGCACTTCTTTAAATATACCTTTTTATATTGTTCTGACTGTCAAACCAAGTAAAAGTGATTCATCTAATTAAAAGATTTTAAAAAGCAAACCCTAAAGGAGAATATAAAAGAAAACAAATGAATGTCTATATCAAATTATTATCGAGATTTCTTTGCAAGACCCCTTTATCCTTAGAACACAACTTACTAAGAATATACAGTCAGAGTACTGTTTTCAAAGTTACTTGAGAGCTGGACATGGTGGCTCATGCCTGTAGTCCCGGCTACTCAGGAGGCTGAGAAGGGAGGATTACTTGAGGCCAGAAATTTGAGACCAGCCTGGGCAACATAATGAGATTCCATTTTTAATATCTGAGAAGTAAAAATAAACCCAAAGGTTACTTGAATTACTCTTTTCCATACCAAACACAATACCTGATGACCCATGCTTAGTGTCTTTAGATTCTAAAGAAAAAAAGGGACCACAAGAAATCTAAACTTTACTTCATAGATGTATAATTTATAGTTATATTGGTATTGGAATTCTAAAGCTATTTTATGTACATTGTAGAATTTTAAAATATGCTAATTCAATAAGGAATCAAGATTTTCCATTTTCAATGTGGCCATGTAGAAGAATGTTCTTGGTTTTAGAAGGTGCCTATGAAGTTTTTTTAGTGGTTTCACGATGTCTACAACTTTCAGATGGTTCAGAAAGAAATTATGTGAGAAAGAGGATAAAATATGAACAATTGATGAATCTGGTTGAAAGATAAACGGTGATCATTGTATTATTCCTTCAGTTTTTCAAAGTACAAAATTTTCAGGAGAAACATTTTAGAATAAAGTAATATATTTACTTTTTTGGAATTTTTAAAAACGTATGTTTTTCTATTTAACTCTAATCTGAAACACATCATTTATATCAGCAAAATGAGCTAGATTATGCTTCAGTAAGCAGCAGTATCAAAATAGCAAGGGCTTAGAAAATCAGAGGTTTATTTCTTACTTATGTGATATGCCCATTAGAGTCAATATAGAAAGTCTGTTAATCATACTACAATTGTAGGGTCATCTCTAACATTGCCATTCTCCATGCAAGATGCAAAAACCAGCCATGGGGAGTCTCTCACAATTAAAATGCTTGACTGGAAATGACATGTACAGCTCATTAATCACATGACCCAACTCACCCCTAGGGGGAGTCAATGATTTGGAAATATCAGATGATTAGTGTTAATGACTATCACTCCATTCATTTGTTGTGTGTTATGCCACGGTAAACACTGATAGATGCAGTAAATTAATACAGGGTATGTAGTGGTCAAAAGCAGATTCTGCAGCCAGATTATCATAGTTATAACTCAGCCACTTGCTTGCGAACCTTTGGCACGTTATTTAACCTCTTTGTGCCTCGATTTCTTCCTGTGTAAAAATTGGGTCTAATAGTCGTAACTGGGAAAAAAAATTTGGTGAGTTAATATACCAAAAGCATTTAACAATGGCTGTCATTTACTATCAGCAGCATCATTATTATTCTAAAGTATGAAACTCATACTTGATGCAGTAAGGAAATTTCTCAATGTTTTTCCCACAAATCAAGCAGTACAAAGATTTACAGTGAAAAGGAAGTTTCTCTCTCACATCTGAGCCTCATCATCCAGTTTTCCTCCCTAGATACGACTGCGACCAGCTGTGGCATTTATGAACCCATTGCCTTTCTGTGCCAAACGCACCCTTCCTTTCTCTGCTTGAGATACTGAAACATCTTTCCTTTCCCAGCTGACACAGTGTTAAGTTTGCTAGAAGGCCTGGAGGGACTCTGGAAGAAAAAAGGGGATTCTCTTCCTTCCTGATTCTCGTAGACCTTCTGCTCTAGCTCCTGTGGTGCTGGGCTGGTATGTGAGCGACGCAGTGATGGAGCTCACACCAACAGGTTTGGTGGGTGCCCCAGCTGGTTTCCCTGTGACCAGTTCCTCAACGGTCCTGCAGCAGCATCCTGGAAGCTTTCCGGTGTGTCCCCACAGTGGCCCAACCAGTTTCCCACAAGTTCAACGCACTCCCCATGGGCAGTTTCCCCATGAATTTTGTCAGCACCCCTCAGCCATGGATTTCTTGCTTGCCAGCCTCAGCCTGATGGTTCCCCCGTGGGGGAATTTGCACCTCGCTAGCCCTGGCTTATTACTCCCAACCTGTCAACTGGGGATCAGCTCTGACCTGGAGCAGTCCAGCAAAATGCACATCCAGAGGGCTGCACCCTCTCCCAGGAAGTCTGGATCCAACCTTGAGGGACACCCCTTCCAAGCTCATTTCTTCCTTGGGTACTCTTCGTCAGCCCTAGGGTATTGTTCAGAGTTCTCTTAGTGTTCCTTTTTAGTAAATTCCCTGTACATAATCATTCTTCATATGAAACCTTCTGTATTCAAATTTTTTGTGGTTTCTGTCCCTGAATGGATCCTGACTAATGCAGCAGCTTCCTATCGTGGTCTTCCAGAGATTTTTTTATGCCTACGCAAGTGTATGTGTGTATACACACGCTTTTATTATGTAATGGGAACGCTTTATACACAGTCTTTTCTTTTTTATTTTTTTGAAAACGGGGTCTCTTTCTCTCACTGCAACCTCGAACTCCTGGGCTCAAGCTCTCCTTTTGCCTCAGTCTTCTGAGTAGCTGGGACTACAGGTGTGTGCCACCATGGTCAGCTAATTTTTAAATCCTTTGTAGAGTCAGGGGCTGGTTACGTTGCCCAGGCTGGTCTCGAACTTTTGGACTCAAGTGATCGTCCCACTTCCGTCTCCCAAAGTCCTAGGGTTACAGGTGTCAGCCACTGTGCCCAGTCACATGTTTGTTTGTTTGTTTGTTTTTAAACTTAGCTATCATTGCATATCAGCAAAAATACATTTATCTTATTTTTAACAATCGTATAGTAGTTCATTGCATAAACAATTCCATAATCTATTTCACCAGTTTTCTATGGATGGGGAGATAGATTTCCAGTCCTTTCTTTCCACAGTAGAATTCTTATTTGATAGGTTTGTATGCCCATGTGCAACCATATCTTATCTGAAAAATTCTTCCTGTAAAAGATTCTACTCTTAAATTATCTCCACGTTCAATGCCACCACCATATTATAGGTGTTCCTCATTTATAAAAGATGGATGTGTAGTATTTTTTATTGATTAGAATTAAGAAAGCATTTTTATACATTTTAATTGTTTAAAGAACATATAAAATCAATGAAAAATATATCCCAAGGAAGTGCTTCAAGACAGGCATGCCCATGCGTATATTCACACAGAGAAACTTAACTCTGTGTGATCCTAGAACACAAATCTCTTCTTGAGAATCCTTTACATGCTTTTTAAAGTTATACACATTTAAAGTTAATAATACTTGTGCCAAATTGGCCTATGCCTCCATTCAAGTTACTATAACAAAATATTTTTTTGAATATTTAAAAAAAATAGTTTTCTTTTCAAATTGTAACTTGTGGTAAAACATAGAAAAATGTACTAAACAAGCTCGTATAAAACAGTAAAATGTTCAAATAAGCCCAGGGAAAAAGCACAATGCTGGAAAGAATGCTGTACAAGGGGAGAGGAGAAAAGATTTCATACAAAACTACCTATTACAATACAGAAAAAAGTATAAAATGTTCCTACTTTGGAACTTAAGTACAAAATGATACTGGCATTGGATCACTTCACTATCTAAGCCTGAGGAGCTCTCAGAGGGTGGGGAGAGATGCTAGAAAGAAAAGGAATAGCAGTTTTAAAATCTCAAGTTGATCAGTCCAAATTCCACCCGTTTTTTTTTAGCTGAAAATATCATCCCCCTCTGTAACCTCTACCCATATGGCAAAGTTCATCCAGACCTCAAAATATTCCATTAGGTAGTCCACAAACACCCTACTCATAGGGGCTGGGATCTCTGTGTGCTGGAATTTGGAAAATGGAAATAAATCTACAGGCTAAATGGTGAACACATTCAGTCTTTAAAAAAGAAAAAAAAAAAGCATATCCCTGTGAAATTTTATACATATATATATGTATATATATATGTATACATATGAAATTCTCTGTAGTTAGAAACATATTTAAACTAGCCACAGACCAAACTAGACCTGCATTCATCCAACGCTGGAATTTTATGCTAAATACTAAGGTCCTTCTTCTTGGTCAGAAGCAGGCAACAGTAAAAGTGGTGCTTTGTTGTGCCACTGAAACCGCTCCCTGGGTGGGTCTTCCCCATATCATGTGTTGGTAGCACATGCAAACCCCTGCTTTTAAGGAAAGGACTGCTTGGAACTTTGGGACCTGTCCAGGCCTCATGTGCTGTGCCTCGGGATAGGATGAAGCTACAGATGATAAAACAGCTAGGTATAAAAGCAGGTGGATTTTGTATAGGGACATATAAATAGGAAAGGTCCTGGAGGAGGGGACTTATGCCTGTGCCCCAAAATCCAGTTTACAGTCACATTCCTGACTATACATCATGAAAATTGTGTGTGTATGTGGGTGTGTGTGTATGTCCATGTATATGCTGGTGGTTTTTTTTTGTTTGTTTGTTTGTTTGTTTGTTTTTTTGAGACGGAGTCTGGCTCTGTCACCCAGGCTGGAGTGCAGTGGCGCGATCTCGGCTCACTGCAAGCTCCGCCTCCCGGGTTTACGCCATTCTCCTGTCTCAGCCTCCCGAGTAGCTGGGACTACAGGCGCCCGCCACCTCGCCCGGCTAGTTTTTTTTTGTATTTTTTAGTAGAGACGGGGTTTCACCGTGTTAGCCAGGATGGTCTCGATCTCCTGACCTCGTGATCCGCCCGTCTCGGCCTCCCAAAGTGCTGGGATTACAGGCTTGAGCCACCGCGCCCGGCCTATGCTGGTGGTTTTTATCCCTACCTTTTGCCCATGCCCTTTCCTACTTCTTAGTAAGGCCTAACAACAAGAATTTATATGAAACCAAGATTCTTTCCAAGCTTTTCTCAGTCCCATAATTAGGGACTGAGTGAGGCTGGAGCCCTTTGAAAACAAGATGGCAGAACCGAAGAAGTGAAAAGCAGTCTCTCTCCTCAGATTAGGGATGTCCCTCACCCCTTTCACAGCACCAAAGTTTCTTTGCAAAAATAGTATCTGAGATACAAAAGGAAAGGCAGATGTGCTTGTGAATGCATCTCACCAGGGCCTGGTCCAGGATCAAGGGTGCTACAAGAACAGAGGGCTGGGAGCAGCTGTTTCCAAGGCCTCTGGCTGTAGACAACAAAGAGCTGGTCCCCCACATGGTCAAGGTCTGCTAACTGAGACAGTCTTCACAAGAGTTTTCGGTGGAGGATCTCCCAGACCATCCGCTTCCGGAAGTATGGCATGTGTTGCTGTGTGAAGTTGATTGGTCTGTCTTTGGTAATACAGTTAGCATATTTGCAGGCAAACATCCCATAGTCACTTCCATTCATCTGCTGTGGAATTTCCTGGCTTTTCTTGCTGAAGAGCTGCCAGCCATTGGTGTCAAACTCTGTCTTTTTCTTGTCAATGTTTTCTTGCTTTAGGTATTGCAAGAGAATTCTGCAGGCTTCATTGTTTATCCCACCCATAGAGTCGTAATAGGTAATATTCTTCTTTCTAAAGTCCACAACAGCTAGACACCAGTGCACTCCCAGGTGAATGGGCACCAAAAGAATGTCAACAGAAAATACATCTACTTTCTTTGTCCAACGTTTCACTGCCTGATAACCAGCCGTTTTTAATTTAGTGAAGAAAAACATATTAAATGCATGCACACTTGGCAAGCCCTTCTCTTTACTTCGCTCCATCAGCATATTCATGTAGAAATTGATGATCTCATCATTGAGCCAATTCAGATGGTTTAGAGTTTGAATATCTTTGCGTGTAATGGTCAGGCGAAATGCTTCACTGAGAACTTCATCCTTATTCCCATTACGAAATACATTCTTTATTTCTTTCTCCATTTCCTGGTTTTGAAGCTGTAAGGCCAGTGCTTTCTGTTTTTCAATGTGGCGCAATCTTTCTCGTGCTCGAGAATCATAAACACTAGTTAATTCTTTGATCCACAGCTCTGCCTGGAAGAAAGTAGAACTGGGAGTTGGAGTCTGGGAATCTTTCACTTTCAGTAAAATCACAGAGTCTGATCCTTCAGATTGTGTATTTGAAGCTGCTAAGTTATCTGGCTGATGTGGAACAGAGTGGTGATGAGGGGGTTGATGAAGAGTATCAGGACCTTTGGATCCAAATGCAACAACATCTGGGGTATAAGAAGAGAGGGAATATATACTGTGGGACAGCTGTTCCTGGTTAGTTAAAATGCTGGCAGATCCAGATGATGAAGTATCAGAGCCAATGATCTGAGATGCACAAGAGTTTCCATTTTTAAATAGTGAGTCTTTCAAAGTATTTTTACTGGAACTAAAACATTGAGACAGGTGTAAAGGAAAATGTGTGGTAGGTTTGGCTATAGAAAACTGTTTCCCTGTGACCATCTGTAGCAGCTGTCTGTAAATCTCTCTTTCTTCCTCTTGAACTGTCTCTTCTGCTGTACTAACATGTCGCCTCTGAGTTTTCTTGGGGCTCAAAAGGCTTCGACGACATGAACCACTCCAAGACGGACTTGGAACAGGTTTAATAGGGAAAGATTTTTCATATGCAGATACATGGCAGTGATGGTTTGACTTTCCCGCAAAAATGTTTGATAATCCACTTGAGGTCTTTCGGGTTTCGAGGTAAAGACTTCGGCTGTTTCTTGATTTCTGTAAAGATGAGCTTGATGATGGAGTAGAATTTCTCCATTGGCCATTTGCACTCTGGCCAAAGGTTCTTAAGTCGCCTGAGCCAAGAAAACTGTCTGAGGAAGGATTATCTGAATAATAGCTTGGATTATAAGCTGCACTTCTTGTGGAACATGTAAAAGATCGGTCCAAATGTCCTTGCCTGGAAGATAAAATCCATTTCAAGTCTTTTCACATCACTGACTTTAGCAAAGATACAAAGTCCGAACCGGAACCGGCTGCCATGCGAAGGGGTTTCCCGCCCGGCGCGGAACGCCACAAAATGTTTTAAACCCAGTAATTTACAAAGAACAGAAATTTATTTCTCACAGTTCTAGAATCTGGGAAGTCCACAATCAAGACATCAGCATATTCAGTATCTGGTGAGAGCTGTTCTCTGCTCCATGGATGGCACCTTCTATGTGTCCTCATGTGGCAGGAGGGCAAGGCAGCTCCCTTCAACCTCTTTTATAAGGGCATTAATTCAATTCATGAGGCAGAGCCCTCATGACTTAATCACCCTCTAAAGGCCCCACCTCTTCATATTATTGCACTGTGAGTTAGGTTTCAACATATGAATTTAGGGGGAATACCAACACTCAGATCACAGTAGCCTCTAATGTAACAACATGAAAATGAACAAAAATATTTTAGTACATTCTGAATTACTCCAAGATGTAACTTGGTTCAGCATTTCATCCTTGCGGTAGTCACTTGGCTGTATCAGGTGCTATTCTCTCATATCGCTACTTCTTTTATTAGTGTATCCATCTTCTGATCACTAAAACATCTTTCACTTTTCCTATAGAATGTTTCCATTGAGTAAAATTTACACTTATAGGTACATGGTTTTGATAAATGTATACAGTTGTGTAACTACCACCAGAAAGATACTGTAGAAAGTATTTCCATGACCCCAGCAAATTCTATGTGCCCCTTTGTCATCAACCGCTTCCCCTACCCCAACTCCTCGTAACTACTGATCTGATTTCTGCTCCAACAGCTTTGTCTTTTTCAGAATGTCATATGAATGAAGTGACTTAGTATGTAGTCTGACTTATTTCACTTAGCATAAAGCTTTTGAGATTTATCCATGTTGTAGTATCAGCAGTTCTTTCGTTTTTATTGATAAGTATTCCATTTATGAATGTACAATTTATTTAAGTATTTGCCAGTCAATGCTTCCAGTTTTTGGTGAGTATGAATAAAGCTACTCTAAATAGTCCTCTATAGGTCTTTATGTGAACACATTTTCATTTTTCATTAATAAAAATCTAGGAGTGGAACTGCTGAATCGTATGGTATGTGCATGTCTAAGTTTGTAAAATAAATAAATAAATAAATAAAACAAAAACAAACAAACAAAAAACAAAAACAAAACTGCCAAACTGCCTTCCAAAGTGTCTGTACCATTTTGCATTCCCACCAGTAATGAATGAGAATTTCTGTTGCTCCCCCTTCACATCAGCGTTTGGCCTTTATCTCTGATGGAATGACTGTAGTTGTCTCTGGACTGATCTCTTAGTCCTATACCTTCCAAACTCTAATCTGTCTTTCAAACAGAAACCAGAACGAGTCTCTAAAAATGCCCTCAACTCCTTAGTGTCTCTGACATCCTCAGGATAAAGTCCAAATTACTCAGCATGACATAGAGAAGATCCTTCAAGCTCTGAGCTCCATCCTCCCCCACCCTCCCAATCATATCTCTTGCATCCCACGAGCAGCTGGACACAGCTAAGCTTAATTGGCTCCAAGTTACAGCGGGTGCCACTCTTTTCTAACACAGTGAACCTGTGCTGGCAAGTGCAGTAGTTTGGACAGAGCATTTATTTTCTTCTTTGTATTCCCAAGATGAAATTACCCTCTGAATTCTGGAAAACATTGTCATTCATGTAACTGAGTGTCTGCTAGGTTCTTCTGTTGCAACTACTTTTTACGAAAATTTCAGGAAAGTGGAAAAACTAGTACAATGAACATTCAGATTTAAGTTCAATAATTGTTAATATTTTGTCACATTTGCTTCATTTATCTATCTACCATTCTTCTCCTCCTCTTCCTCCTCCTTCTCTTTATTCTTTTGCTAAACCATTTCAGGGAAGGTGTATGTGTCTCCTAAAATTTAGAGCAACTCCTTCATAACACCATCATTACATCCAAGTTAATAACAACCTTCTAATATTGTCTAATACTGTCTACATTCATACATTCATATTTTTCCAATCATCCCCAAAATGTGTCTTACCATGTTTTTTCTAAACCAATATCCAATCAAGCTTCACACTGCATTTATCTACCAGTGAATATCTAGCTTTTTTAGTTTATTTTTATTTATTTATTATTTGTGTGTGACAGGATCTCACTCTGTCACCCTGGTTGAAATACAGTGGCACAATCACGGCTCACTGCAGCCTCATCCTCCCAGGCTCAAGCTATCCTCTCACCTCAGCCTCCCAAATAGTTGGGACTACAGATATGTGCCACCATGACTGGCTAATTTTTAAAAAAATTTATGCAGAGACGAGGTCTCGCTATGTTGTTCAGACTGGTCTCTAACTCCTGGACTCAAGTGATCCTCCTGCCTCGGTCTCCCAAAGTGTTGCGATTACAGGAATGAGCCACCACACCTGGCAACATTTAGCTTTGATTGAGGCTCAGTTTACCCAGATACTTGCATCTTAACCGTGAAGACTCCGTTTTGTCCCCCAGACTTCCAAGAAATCTCACTTGAACTCCAACTCCATTCAAGGTTCCTGTGTCTTTCAAAAAGCCTATGGTTAAATCTATTGGATATTCAACACTTTGTATTACAAATTTGTTGTTCAACTTTTTTATTTCCTCAACTAGACTCTGAGCATTTTGAGGGAATGAGTGTTCTTTGCATCAGTCATCATGTGTCTTCATGTAAATGTTCAATACACGTTTTAAAAATAAATGACTGAACACAGTTTCTTGCTCCCCTACTATGAAGAGCTTCAATAAATAAATCAATTCTAGGAGGCAGGGAGCCAGTCAGAAGGGAGTAAAGGGAGGATTCAACAATGGTCTGAGAGGACATTTCAAATACAGGAAGCTGCTTTGGAGAACTTTGAATAGAAATAGGAATACTCTTCTCCCTGTCTCAGTAGGGAAAAAGCTTAATGTTTATCATTAATTAGAGATAAACCTGGAATCTATTGGCACTATGAACATTTTGGCCAGATAATTCTAGAGAAAGGATTATAAATACAAAATTCAGGAAAACTGCATCAAAACAGCACACTTCTGTTTACACAGCTGCCCTGCCGTTGCTTTTCTAATGTGTTTTTAAGCAAACATTCACTCCCAGTGGGTCCCTAAATTGGACCCAGACCAGTGCTTTATGCCCATGCTCCATGGAAGAAATCACAGTTTATCTACTTTAAACTCTGAAGGTGAGATTTCTCCCTGAATATTAGCCTTTTCTGCTGTTAAAAAGTCATATTCATGGACAATTTCTCTTTTGGATAAACTTTTTTTTCAGATATTTCCTTCTTCCCCACTTCCCATCACCTGTGGGGCTAATTCCAGGATCTTATATTAACTGATTTCAAAGTGAAGTGACTCAGAGACTGCATACCACGACTATTTTAGGTGGAGTCTTTCCTCCTGAGTCACCCTGTCCCCTGGTAGCAGGCATCCTGCGGATTTCCTCAACTCTGCTGTGGAGAACAGGAAGCCAAGGCCAGAAGCAGCCAAAAAGCAAGGCATCCCAGTGGCTCCTCCCAGTTACTGGAGGACCAGCAAGAAAACCCTGATTTAGTAAGAATTCTTTGGCAAAAAAATTAAGAGTTTACCGGAGGCAAATGGCTTTAAGAATGTTATTTATGAGCAAACATAGTTTTTTTTTTTCCAGTGGCAGGTTTAAAGTGTTTTCTTAGAAAGGAAATTAAGTAAAATGCTGAGTTATCTGAGGAGACTTCATTAGCTATTTTCACTAATAGGGTAACCAAAGACAAATAAATTACTCAACTCCCTTTTCAACAATTTTATCAAGTTTTCCAGCCAGGAATATCCTCTTCATTCACTTCTGTCATTCTTCCGGAACCATCTTCCAAATAACAATTGGTCATGTACTTTCTCACCAAGCCTTCGTAACTACCTGTGACATGATACCATCAGTAGAGACATCATTTGGGGCTGGACAAAGACTAGGGAATACTAGCCATGCATGTTGTTCTTCTCTGACCCCATCCCCACAGCAGACATCATTCATCTATCTAGCTAATCTGTATATCTCTCCCACTGTAACCAGTGTGCTTTCAAAATAGCACTGTAGGAAGCTACTACCAAGGAATCAGAACCTCCAAATTTGAAACCAATTTACAATGAAGAAGAGAGGGGTAATGCACAGCAATGTTATCAGGCAAGGGTGAACATGGTGGAATAGTATAAAGAACGTGAAAGTCACACTTAACTGCTAGTTTCTGAGCAAGTTTCTAAATTTCTTTTGTAGAAAAATCCATGTTCTACCCAAAAGACACGTGTATGCTCATCACAGCACTATTCACAATAGCAAAGACATAGAGTCAACCTAGGTGCCCATCAATGGTAGATAGGATAAAGAACGTGTGGTAGACATACACCGTGGAATACTAGGCAGCCATAAAAAGGAACGAAATCATGTTCTTTGTGACAACGTGGATGCAGCTGGAGGCCATTATTCTGAGTGAATTAATGCAGGAACAGAAAACCAAATACCTCATGTTCTCACTTATAAGTGGAAACTAAGTATTAGGCACTCATGGACAAAAAGATAGCAATAATAGACACTGGAGACCACCAGAGTGAAGTAGAAGGAAAGGAAGGACTTTAAAACTACCGACTGAGTACTATACTCACTAGCTGGGTGATGGGACCATTTATGCCAAATGATCCAAAACTTCAGCATCATGCAACATGCCCATGTAACAAACTTGTACATGTACCTTCTGTATCTAAAATAAAAGTGGAAATTATTTTTTAAATATCAATAAAGTAAAAAGGACAGTTTTTTTTTCTTACATCCATTTTTTATACATGCAAAATGGGGTTAATAATGCCTTTAGTGTTATTGTAAGAATTCATTTTTTGGCTTTTTGTTTCTAATGCATGTGAAAACTTCTAGCACAGTGCCTCCACATAGAAGATATTCAATAGACGTCAATTTATCATAGTTAATTGAAAGGAGACCCTGACTGAGAGTGACAGTTCGCTTCACTGACACTGAAGATTCCTGGGAGCCACAGCATTTTTACAAGGCAGAAAATGCTCAATGATTCTGCTCACCACAAACGTTAACAAAACGTAATCTTAGTCACTGCTCTCCAAAGAGCAAAATATTGGCAATAAAAAGTTTTTTTAAAATCAAATCACAATTAAGTTAACCATCCTTAGAACCTTGCAAGAATGTCTGGTAGAACACAGTTACTTCTGGGTTTCCTGGTAGCCAATGACCCCCTTCAGCGATTATTCTGCCCCCACCCCTTCTTAATTCTTGTTTTGGTGCCTGTTAGAACCTCTACGAGACAAGGTTTCACATCGAGGAAAACTAAGAGCCAAATCACTTTCTTTTTTTTTTTTTTTTTTAAACTCTTGTTAAAAATTATTGGGAAGGGAAGTGGTGACTGCTGGTTTAAGAAACTTTAAATTTCAATGCTAGATGATATTTCCATCTCCCATCTGCAGTTCAGTCCCCCTCAAGATTACTTTCTTTCATTCCTTGAAGAGTCTAGCGCCTGGCTTTCTAAGTGTAGTCATTCTCTCCCAAATTGACATTGTCTAATTTTTTATTTTAGTATTCATTATAAATGATCATTCCAAATACACTGCCCTTTCTGTTCCTTTTCGTCTGTCATCTTGTCCTCCACCTCCCTATGCTACTCACTCCTAGGGTCACACCTTGTGTCAGTCTGCTAGGACTGACATAACAAAACACCACAGACTGGGTGACTTGAACATAAGACATTTATTTTCTCATAGTTCGGGAGGCCAGAAGTCCAAGGTCAAAGCAGATTTGTAAATTATGTGCCAAATCTTTGTTGGCAGATTGGTTTCTCCTGGGGCCTTTCTCTCTTTGGCTTGCATATAGCGCCTTCTCACTGTGTCCTCACAAGGTCTTTCCTCTTTGCACCCCTGGAATCTCTTTGTGTGTCCAAATTCCCTCCTTCATAAGGGCATCAATCTGACTGGATTAACCCCACCATGCTGGCCTCATTTTAACTTCACCACCTCTTTAAATGCGCTATCCAAATACAGTCACATTTGAGATTATGGGGAGTTAGAGCTTCAACATATGCATTTAGGAGAGACATGATCAGCCCATAACACACTTCCAAACTTTTTCTTCACCTATTCCTGAAACATCTCTAAAATCTCAAATTCCAGCATCACACTTCTCAATCACTACCTCCTCTCTTTCTAGCTCGCTCTGTTACCTAAAACCAATAATTTTTCAACCACACTGGGACACACAATTTACAAATCCAGTGCCTCTTTTACTATTATTTCTCACACTCCCTCACATCCTTACTTCCCTCCTTATTCAGCTGAAGTTCCACAGTCCATCATTGTAACCATTCACTTGCATATATTCTTGAATCCTTTGCCCATCCCTCTCTTCAAGGTATCTGCCTGGCAAAGTCCCAATCCAGGTTGACTCCAGCTTTCTTCCCACTTGCTGGCTATACCTCTGCCACTGAACCTTACTAGGAAAAACACCCAAGTCTCCTGTCTAGTCTCACTATCCATTCACGGTCACAGACTCAAGTGTCCCTCAGCACCTGCCACATTTCTCTAGTCTGTTCACTCTCCCACTTTCCAAGCCAACTGTTTGAACCTCTCTTCTTTTAAACCTTTAACCTTCTCTCCCCATCCTCATTCTCAGCTGATAAAATTCTCTCCTGTTTCACTGAGAAAACAGAAGTATAATAATGAGAAGTTTCTGCTTACCACCTCCAAGCCCATTGCTATGTCCTCCTTCTGTTGCTGACACTGACCTGCCCTGCTGCCATCTAAGGTCAGCTCCTCCGTCTATGCACACACTCCCACCCTTTCTCACCTACTCAAGGAGCCTGTGCCAGCAATTCTCTCCTTTATCTCCTTTACGGTAAATACCTACCTCCCCTCCCTCATCCCCCCTCCTATAACAGTATACAAATATGCTACAATTTTTTCCATTAATTTTTCCCCTTGGCTTCTACTTTTCCTCTAGCTGCTGCCCAATTTCTCTGCTCTCCTCTACAGCAAAGCTCTGCAGAAGAGTTACCTCTTCTATTTCCAATTTCTTTCCTCCCATTCTCTCATGAACCCACTCCAGTTGGACTCTCATCTCATCTCTAACTCACCAAGAAAGCTCCTGTTATCAAGGCCAGCAGTGACCTCCACATTGCTCAACCCAGTAGCCGATTCTCCGTTCTTTCATATGATGTGCGCTTTGGCAGCATTTAACTTAGTTGATCATGCCTTCTTCTTAGGAAGTCAACTTTGAGAATAAGTTCCTGATCTTCATTTCTGACTCACTGGCCATTTCTCAGTATCCTTTCTGCCTTCCTCTCATGTCCCCAAACTCGGTCCTGGGCTGTCCAGGATTTAGTCCTTGGGCCTCTTTTTTATCAACATGCATTTCCTTAGTGTCTCATGGCTTTAAATACCATTTATATGCTGACAACTGTCATATTTATATGTCACCCAGACCTCTTCCTTGAACTTCATATTTGTATATCCAGTCACCTAGTTGACATCTCCACTTGGATTTCTAAAAGGTATTTCAAAACTTAGTACATTCAAAACTGACCATGTCATCCCTCTTCTCCCAGCCCTGCTCAGTCAGCTGACTTGCTCACTTCTGTTAATGACAATTTTATTCTCCCAGTTTCTCAGGCCCAAATTTTGTCGTCTTTGACTTCTCTCTTTCTCTTACACCCACATCCAGTCTGCCACCAATCTTGTTGGCACAAGCTTCAAAATATATCCCAAATCCAGCTTCTTTTCACCACCTCTGCTACTACTACCATCATGATCCGAGTCATCATCATCTCTTACCTGGATGGTGGAAATGGCTTCAGAACTCATCTCCTTTATCTCCTCCACACCCTTTACCACCTATTTACAACACAGCAGCCAGAGTGAACCTTTTAAAACATCAAGCACAGTGCCTGCCACATAAGCGATGCTCAATGAATACTCAATCAAAAATATTATTCTCTTCCCAATCATCCCAGGAACTCTAGTAAATATGATTTTATGCTGCTTCTATGTGACTGGAAAAAATGTCTAATGCCCAGATTTTTTGATGCACTTAGATCAAAAGCATTAGAGGGAAAAAAATCATATCCACAAGGGGTGCCAAGAAACCTCTTTGGAACCTGAACTGCTAGTTTCTTTCTTTCTTTCTTTTTTTTTTGAAACGGAGTCTCATTTTGTCACCCAGGCTGGAGTGCAGTGGAACGATCTCGGCTCACTGCAACCGCCATCTCCCAGGTTTAAGTGATTCTCCTGCCTCAGCCTCTGGAGTAGCTGGGATTACAGGCGCCCACCACCATGCCCGGCTAATATTTGTATTTTTAGTAGAGATCGGGTTTCACCATGTTGGCCAGGCTGGTCTCGAACTCCTGACCTCAGATGATCCACCTGCCTCGGCCTCTCAAAGTGCTGAGATTACAGGAGTGAACCACTGCGCCAGCCCTACATTTGTTTTCTTAATAGTAGGGAAAATATACATTTATTTCTTTTATGATTTTTCAGAGAGGTAGAGATAATAGATGCAAACTCTTGGAAGGAAAGCTGTACTGATCTAACCAAGATATTTTGTTTTTCTCATCCACCAGTTCCCTTCTCAGTCCTTTCTGTATCCCTTGCAATTTGAACAAAGCTTGGTGAATAGTGAGCACATAAAAAGCATATTAGGTGAAAGACAGATACATAAAGAGGGTAAAGTCAGGACATTTTAACAAACATATCAAGCTCTAAATATAAGCCTCCTTGGTAGTTTTCTCTTTAACCCTCTCTCCACTGTTGGATGAAATTTACTACATTCAATCCCAGTCCCCACCCCAACTTCCTTCTTAACACAGGGTCAGGGTTAAGCCTTCAGTGCTTTAATCCAGAGGAAAATGACTTATTTTAAAAAGCAGTGAAAAACACCGCATTCCTTTGGCACAGGATGAAGACCAGCTCAGCTCTTCAGTTGTTGATCATTGTCTATTGTTCTCCAAACAGTAAACCACTATTTCACACTGAGATTGTCGGCTGCGGATATATTCCAATTCCCCGGCTCCTCATGAATATGAAGTGAAGGGCTCTGACCCTGAAAGTGGTAGATAATCTCAAAAAACAAAAAACAAAAAAAAAAGAGAGAGAAAAAAGGTCAGGTAGGAAGAAGAAAACTAGACTTTCTGTGGCTGTATGCTCTTGAAATCTCCCACAGGTTCTAAGCAGGGCAAAATGGGGTCTCGGAAGTGTGGAGGCTGCTTAAGTTGTCTGCTGATTCCGCTTGCACTTTGGAGTATAATCGTGAACATATTATTGTATTTCCCGAATGGGCAAACTTCCTATGCATCCAGCAATAAACTCACCAACTACGTGTGGTATTTTGAAGGAATCTGTTTCTCAGGCGTCATGGTAAGTGTGACTTTGGAGACTTGGGAGAGAAGGGGGAGTTGTAATTGAGACGAACCTTGTACCTAGTAAAAATAATGAACAATGGAAAAATCATTTGCTAATCTTGGGTGTCGGATTTGAAAGAGGGATGGGGAGGAAGGGGCAGGTAATCTGCTAGGATTTGGGGCATAACTCTGTTTTCAATAAGCTGCTCAGCAATGCCGCTTCAGTAATGCAGGAAATTAGTCCTAATGAAAGTCTGTGGGACACTGGCCTGTAAAAAGAGTATGTTCTCATGAACACTGCATATCAATTTAAGCTATTTGATCTTCAATGGCATTACTGTTTTCTAGAACAGATTTTCTGTCTGCACTCATGTCTTTCTAGCTTGAATGGGCTTTAGGACAGCATGAAAAAAAAGCAGCAACTTGGATATTCAGACAAACCTGCATGTCAATCTAAGTTCTGTTGTTTGTGCCATGGAACTTTGGCACGTGACTCAGTATCTTTGAGCCTCAGTATTCTAATGTGAAAAATGTGAATAATGGCATTTTCTTTTCAAGATAAAATATATATATAGATAAAGTGCCCAGGAGAGAGACTGACATGTAGTAGATAGTCAGTGACTGTTGTAATTATGATTATTAAAGAATGAGCTGTGTCATCATTAAATAATCCTACATTGAGACCCTAATAATGGAGGGAGTTTTTGAAAAGTAAATTGAATTATCAATGGTAAGAATCCATGAACGTTTTCCTGATGACTTTGTGTTCTTTAAAAATAAACAAACTGATAGTAAATCATGTTGGCAACTCAGAGGAAAAGACAATTTCCTGGTCAAGTCATTTCTTTTTTTTTTTTTTTTAATTCTTTTTTTTTATTATTATAGTTTAAGTTCTAGGGTACATGTGCACAACGTGCAGGTTTGTTACATATGTATACATGTGCCATGTTGGTGTGCTGTACCCATTAACTTGTCATTTACATTAGGTATATCTCCTAATGCTATCCCTTCCCCCGTTCCCTCCCCATAATAGGCCCCGGTGTGTGATGTTCCCCTTCCTGTGTCCAAGTGATCTCATTGTTCAATTCCCACCTATGAGTGAGAACATGCGGTGTTTGGTTTTCTTTTCTTGCGATAGTTTGCTGAGAATGATGGTTTCCAGCTGCATCCATGTCCCTACAAAGGGCACAAATTCATCCTTTTTTGTGGCTGCATAGCATTCCATGGTGTATATGTGCCACATTTTCTTAATCCAGTCTATCACTGATGGACATTTGGGTTGATTCCAAGTCTTTGCTATTGTGAATAGTGCTGCAATAAACATACATGTGCATGTGTCTTTATAGCAGGATGATTTATAATCCTTTGGGTATATACCCAATAATAGTGCATTATGGACTGTAAGCTAATCAGACCACCAATAATGTAGAAGAAAATTCATTATGATCTATTTCTACGTGTTTTAGGGGTGTTTAATTATTATATTTGAACAGCTATGTTGTAAAGCAATTTTCATTTAGTTATTCATTTTGCATATTAAATTAATAAACTTTAAAATATTAATATCCAATGCTATTGAAGCTGCTATGAAATAAGTACATAACTAATGTTGGCTGCACTACAAATAAGTGTCAGTCTTTTGGGGAAGAGTTTGGTGTAATATATCAAGATCCATGAAAATGCTTATGTCATTTGACTCAGTAATCCTATGTCTCATGATTTATTCTGAGGAAATCATCCAAAATAAGGAAAGAGCTATGTGCACAAATGATGGTGGCTGCATTGGTATAATAGCAAATAATTAGAAGAAGCATCTTACAGAGAAGTAGTGAAATAAATTATGGTACATTGACTTCATACAGTGGTGAAAATTATAATTATGAAGATGTAACAACATGGAAAATGCACATTATTTCAGGTTAAGTGAAAAAAGGCACAACAACGTTGTGGGTAAATTACTATTGCAGCTGTGTCAAATAGACACATGTAGGAAAACACCAGAAATAAATGCATGAAGACACACAAGGGTGGTGGAATTATGTGTAATTTACTTCCATTATTCTTGACTCCTCTATATTGCAGTTATATTTTAAAACAAAAAAAGAAGGCAGTGTCTCTTTCGACAGTTGATGCCTGAGCAATAAGACTACAGGCTCCAGGTCTAATTATCTCTATCAGTATTGTAATGAAGCTGGTTACTATGCTTTGGCCTTGTCTCATCATTGTTTCCCTCAATATGCAATTGCAATAGATGGAAGAGCTGCAAGACATAACTAAGATTAGACCCGAATTTCTTTCAGTCTGTCATAACTAACAATGTTGGAAGGAGGGGAATATAGGGCTCTTTTGCTTATATTCCATGTAAAAATTAAAACTGGGAAAAGAAACCTGTTCTCTATTTTTTTCATTTTCCAGGAATTATTAAAATATATTACTATAACTGCATCAAATCCTTTTAGGAGAAAAGGAGAAGAATATAGGTAAATAATTAAATGAACAAAAAAATTAATGAAAGCTGAAGAAATTTGGAAACTAGAAACATTGGCTACAAAGAGTAAAATAACAGTGAACTCAGCTGTAGGATTCAGTCCTGAATAGTAAGAGTAAAAACCAGGTGGAGAATTTCCCATAAGCAATTCATGGTCTGTATCTAGCCTAACCAGAGATTATAATGGTAAAGAAATACATGTTCTTTCCAGAGCTCTGGCCTTTTGCCTAAAATAAAATTTTAAAAAGGCAATAAGATGCATTGATTCTCCCACTTTGTTGGCTTGATACAGACAAAACACAGTGAAACAATTTAAACCTGAGATGGTTTGAATGCATGGGGAAATTGAAGTCACTTTAAAGAGATATGGTTTCAGGTTAACTGAGCCTCTCACCTGCATTCCCAGAGGACAGTAAACGAAGAGAGGTTGGCAAACTACCAAGCCTGCTGAATGATTTTCCTTGGTTCTCCACAACTGAGTCATTGAGAAAGGCAGGTTTTGCTGCCCAGGGTGGTATTCTCATGTCCATACCATTTACTTCTCCTTAATCATTAGCTTTCAATGGTTGCTAACCATGATAATGATAGCTAACATTTATCAGTCACTTACTATCAATCAACCACTATACTCAAAATGTCACATATATTACCTCATGACAACTTCTTGATACGATTTTATAGAGAAGGTGTTTCAAATTCACACAGCTAGAAAGTGGCAGAGCTTGGATTCAAATCCAGATCTACCTGACCCCAGAGTCTATGCTTAAAGTCACTGTCCTCTGATTATAAGCACAAATGTAAACAAGCATTTCATTACTAACATTTTTATGTCTTCCCTCCTATAGATGCTTATAGTAGCAACAGTTCTTCTGGTACTGGAGAATAATAAAAACTATAAATGTTGCCAGAGTGAAAACTGCAGCAAAAAATATGTGGTAAGAGCAATAGTTTTTTGAGGATGGTTGAGTGGGTTCCAGCTTTCTTTCCTCTCACTCAGAAACACAAAAATATTGACAGTATTGTACCCTCACTACTGTTGAGTATGGTACAGAGATCAAGAATTTACTGCCAAGATCATCTTCCATTTTGCTTAGTCTTTCCTCCATCTTTGTTCTACTGATGCACTTTCAGAAAATCAACATTTAAAGATACCTAAAATTAGGAAATCTTACTTTTTCCTAACTGAGTTTCTATTAGTCTATTTTCTCTTTATAAACTTTACTGAGGGCTAAATTACATATAATAAATAGCATCCATTAAAAGTATGCAATATCATGAGTTTTAACAGTTGACTATACCCGTGAAACCACCATTGCAGTCAAGATAACAGAATATTTCTGCCAATCCCAAAAGATTAACCGTTGATTTACTTTTTGTCATTATAGATTAGTTTGTATTTTATATATGTGGAATCACACAGTATTTGTCTTTTTTTATCTGTTTTTTTTTCATCCAGGATAATAATTTTTAGATTCATCCATGTTGTTGGGTGTATGTGATGTGCATTTTTTAAGTTGGCACTTTAAAAATAATTAAAATAGTATCAGGAAGAATAATACAACCAAATTTTCTAAGCCAGTGCTCTTGCATTTCTACCATTCTCCTTATCCACTTCCTCCTCTTCATCATTATTCACACTTGCATAGAGAACCCACTCTACCTAGAAAATAACAGGTCTTCAATAGATAGTTGTGGGTTGATTGATCACGTCCTTTGGTGCATTTTCATAAGAGGTGATCATTATTTTGATATCATAATTCCAGAAGGAAAGAATAAATTTAGTAAATTACCTAGTTACCTCTATGTGATGCCAAACAAAATGTTATTTAAAAACTTATTTGTAAGATCAAATAGGTTTGGGTTACTTTTTTTTTTTTTTATTTGTATGTGGGCATATAGTATTGTATAGACTGCATGAGCTTGGATGAATAGGGGAATGTAGTTATCTGATAATTTATCCACAATATCCCCTTGTCATTGCATTCTATGGTACTAACCTGCTTCTGTGTTTTAATTTAGACACTGCTGTCGATTATCTTTTCTTCCCTTGGAATTGCTTTTTCTGGATACTGCCTGGTCATCTCTGCCTTGGGTCTGATCCAGGGGCCATATTGCCGCACCCTTGACGGCTGGGAGTATGCTTTTGAAGGCACTGCTGGACGGTAAGGAATAATTCCCCAAACCAAGGAGGTCAGAAAATCAGAAATACCTGGCCTCATGCTCATGCTCACGCTCATTTTCCATGATCACTTTGGGGTTCCATGTGGCTGTTTTAGTGCAGAATCTTCCTGTTAGTTTACTAACATCCAGACCAATTTGTTCTTGCACAGATCTTTGTTTAGATTTTTTTCTTCAGTCTTTTAATGCGATTTTCATTCAATGTCTTGAGGCTGTCATGGAGCTATCCAAATGAAAGGTGTGTTTCTCCCTACCTCAGATTAAAGTCGTGTGGTTACTATGGTCTGATCTGGTAACAGTTGGAGCTTATGGCCTGGCTGGATCCAGGAACTCAGTTTTGTTTTGTGGCCAGGTTGGACATGTGGTCTGTTACAACTGTGAAAGGGCTTGGGAAGGAGAGAAACCATGGTGCTCTTGGATGGTGCCACTCAGGGCTATAGTAGGAGGGATGATAAAGAGATAAAACAAGGCAGGGTGAGCAGGAAAGTGCAGTCTGTGATCCAGGGACATGATTAGGTGCAGGAGTTTGTGGAATGAGCCAGAGCTTATGCAGTTTTTACTGGAGAAGTGTCTAAAGAGGTGGTCTTGCTCAGAAGGCTAGTAATTCAGTCAGGAGTCTCACAACCCAAACCCAGATCTCAGAATGCCTCACACTAGCCTTGTGCTGGGCTTATTGGATTCCCAGCACCAGATGCAGATTAGGAGGTAGCAGGGCCCAGAAAGAAATACAGAAGAAGTCCATTGAATCTCTCCTTGTTTTTATCCTGTGCTCAGAATTCTAATGGAGTAAAATGAGGGAATGTCTGTACCATTCACTGGGGGAAGTTATATTTTCTTCTCAACTCTCCATGATTGGCTTTATTGTTCAAGGCCTGTGTCCATCTGAGGTCTTACATGTGCATCTAGGCCTGCATGGCAGAGTTGCTTCTGTGCCTGTACCTGCCTTCATTCTGAAGATTTTTACAGGGTGCTACATACCATGACCTTTCTTAGCAAACATGAATCTCCCTCAGGTCAGGAAAACCTAGACAATAACCTCAGGCTTTCCTGAGAAATTGGAAGAGACACTCCTGGGGGATTGACGGGGCTCAGTAAAGAGGACCCTAATGTAGAAATTCCCACTAGGTGCGAAAGAACCCTTTTTAATGCCATCAGTCCCTGAACTTTTCCCTACCTCAAAATCAAAACTTCCCCTTTTAAGTCATGACTCTCTAGGCTGCCTGTATGCCCCTCCATTACTCCCTTAAGCTGCCCCGGAGGCTTGTTTTCACCTGTTTCCATCTATGTAAAAATGTTTAAAGGTGAAACATTGATAGGAGGCAACACAGGGAAGCTAAGTCTCTGGTCCCCTCAAGAAGTTTCCAGGGCTTGACAAATACAGTGTGGAGCAGGTGTTAATATTGAATTGTGCATATCAATTATTCATTTGTGCATTTATTCAACAAATATTCATTGAGCACTGACTAGGTCCAAGCCTTGCACTAAGTACTGGAGAATCAGAGGTAAATCACACAGAGTCCTTTCCCTCCAGAAACTCACACAGACCTGACAGAACATTCTACTGAGATGGAAACCTTAAGGTGAATGAACATTGCCATTGGAGTACAGGTCTTTGGTGGTTATAGATCGAGATTCAAGTCCCTCCCTCCTACTTATAAGCTACATGACCTTAGATAAGTATCTGGCTATCTTTGAGCCTCTGTAAGTTGGGGACAATAATCACTTCTACCTCATAGAATTTAGAATTAAATGGAAGTAATGGACAAATGTGATGTGATAAATTTTCAGGTTTTATTATTAACATTATTTCCCTATATATTCCTTTATGCCACATGACATTCCCCACCTGCCAGGTAGCCAGCAGGTTTAGTCACTGCCATGGTGGCTGGTGAGGATCCTGAGTTAGTTTTCATTCAACAAATACTTAACTGATCTTTACAATTTGTCAAGCGTGATCTTAGAGCTTAGACCTGGCAATTCAGAGTGAACAAAACATAGTCAGTGCTCTCAGAGTACACAGCCTGCTAAGGAAATAGAAATAGATGCAGATACAGATGCAGCCACAAATAGATATACAGATACAGATAGAATTACAATGAATGAAGTAAATGCTGCCATAGAGCTGCGTGTGGAGATAGTGGAGGGAGTGGGTGTCAGGGCAAGCTTCTGTGTTCCTCCCCAACCCTGCCAGGGCACTTATGCCCCTCTGCAGTTTACAAGAAGGA
The DNA here is from genome assembly GCF_043159975.1 of Macaca nemestrina. Lineage (NCBI taxonomy): Eukaryota > Metazoa > Chordata > Mammalia > Primates > Cercopithecidae > Macaca > Macaca nemestrina. The sequence goes on along the minus strand of NC_092126.1, from coordinate 51,905,349 downwards.
TTAAACAGTATCATAGTCTGGGAAAAAAACAAGAGCCTTGCAATATCGGCGGAACTCCTGCCAATATTTCAGTGTAGGTTCTTTCTATTTTCCATAAGTGTTGGCTGGCTGAGAAATAAAGAGAAAGAGTACAAAGAGAGAAATTTTACAGCTGGGCTGCCAGGGGTGACATCACATATCGGTAGGACCATGATGCCCACCTGAGTCTCAGATCAGCAAATTTTTATTAAGGGTTTCAAAAGGGGAGGGGGTGTAAGAACAGGGAGTAGGTACAAAGATCACATACTTCAAAGGGCAAAAAGCGGAACTACTAATAAGGGTCTAACAAAGATCACAAGGCAAAGGGCAAAAGCAGAACTACTGATAAGGGTTGATGTTCAGCAGTGCATGTATTGTCTTGATAAATGTCTTAAACAACAGAAAACAGGGTTTGAGAGCAGAGAACTGGTCTGACCACAAATTTACCAGGGCAGAGTTTCCCAACCCTAGTAAGCCTGAGGGTACTGCAGGAGACCAGGGCATATCTCAGTCTTTATCTCAACCACGTAAGACAGGCATTCCCAGAGTGGCCATTTATAGACGTCCCCCAAGGAATGCATTCATTTCCCAGGGTATTAATATTAATAGTCCTTGCTGGGAAAAGAATTTAGTGATATCTCTCCTACTTGCATGTCTGTTTATAGGCTCTCTGCAAGAAGAAAAATATGGCTCTTTTTGCCCAACCCCTTAGGCAGTCAGACATTATGGTTGTCTTCTCTTGTTTCCTAAAAATTGCTGTTATTCTGTTCTTTTTCAAGGTGCACTGATTTCATATTGTTCAAACACACATGTTTTACAATCAATTTGTACAGTTAACACAATTATCACCGTAGTCCTGAGGTGACGTACATCCTCAGCTTACAAAGATAGCAGGATTAAGAGAGTAAAGACAGGTGTAAGAAATTATAAAAGAATTATTTGGGAATTGATAAATGTCCATGAAATCTTCACAATTTATGTTCATCTGCCACAGGTCCAGCCGGTCCGTCCATTCGGGGTCCCTGATTTCCTGCAACATTGCAAGTCATCTTGTTTTAAATTGCTAGATGATCTGTGCAGAGCATGTACTAGGAACAGTCTAGACAAGGGATCTGGAGGGACTCATTTCCCTGGCGGCTGAGATGGAGATAGGGGCCAATGGGGATATGAGATAGGTCTAGGGAAATTTAACAGAAAACCACATCCGTGTTGTACTTTACAGGTTCCAAACCACTTGTATACACACTCTTACCAAATATTCACAATTACTCTGTGGTTAGATATTTAATCCCATTATCAAGATAAGAGTCTGTAGGCCAGAAGGGTAAAGTTCTTTGCTCAACATCCTACAGATCCAGGAATTCTGATTTCATATTCAGTGCTCATTCCCATTGGAGACAAGAGCTATTGGCAATATAAAGTAATTCTCAGAGTGTCTCTATTTCCTGGAGCATTAGAAGGTAGGAGATAAATAAAGGGGCAGAAAGAGTAAAAAAGAAGGAAGTAGGAAAGAAATGGAAGAGGGAGAAAGAAAAATGGAGAGGCCATGAGGGTGGTAAGGCAAGCACAACATTTATAATAAACTATGTATCTAGCTCAGTGCTATGCATATGATGTGTCCAATATGTGTATCTGAATGGTTTTTAAAATACATTAATTCATATTCTAATAACTATATATTTTAGTCACACAGTAATTTCTCAAACATACAAATACCTGTAGCTTTCTTCTTTGGACCCAGTATGTAGATTTGGCCATGGGTTTCTCTCAGTTTCCTTACAGATTCCAGCATATGGATTCAGTGCCTGGAACCTGCACATGTTGTGGAGTGGAACATCATTTTATTTTCCATTCTCATAACCCTCAGTGGGCTTCAAGTGATCATCTGCCTCATCAGAGTAGCCATGCAATTATCCAAGATACTGTGTGGAAGCTATTCAGTGATCATCCAGGTAACAGATTCTCATGGGCACCTGTAGCTCATCCATATTATCCCCACTTCCCAGGATTCAATGAGGCTTTCTGAAAAGACTCTAGAATTCCATCACTTTCCCCCCATTTCTATTGCCCTCATCTTTATTCAAGCTCTACTATCTCATTTTTTTCTGATATCCCAATGTGTCTTGGCTTATGTATAAGGGTTGAATCAACTCAGTAATTGTAAAATCTGCATTTCTTGTTGTATGGTAAGGCTTCATAAGTGTTTTGAATGAGCAATGTTTTAGTATTCTACATAGAGATAACTCAAAGCATGAAGAAATTTTACCATTTATCAAGAATTTCCCTGTTCATAAGATAAGCAAAGGCTCCTAACCTTATCTCATTGAAATAACTTCTCTTCTGAATGCTGCTACATTCAACTAACAAACCTTTATCTTGAGTGCATAGTGAGTGCTTTTGAAGAAGAAGGGAAATATGTATTTATCCTATTGAAATTACTTCTACTTCATCTGCTAAAATACTAATGTTAATTTAGTTATGGTTGAAACTGCTATCAACAAGTCCAGTGAGAAGAAAAATTATGAATGAGATCTCTTGTATTTTGTTTAGCAACATAGAATGTGTAATACCTTTCCTACAAATTTCTAAGAGATGTGTTTCTGTTCTATCATATTTTGAATATGAAATATAAGTTTATGTTGCTACCTGGATTATGGATTACTAATCAAGCCAAGTTTATAACTTTAATCACTTTGTTTTTCCTTTTTTCCTATAGCCTGGAATCATTTGAATAAGGACAAAAATGTTTTCCATTATCAAGACATGGCCATCTATCTAAATATTATATCAACTGTGTAGACTTAAGGACAATATTGAAATGATGGTGCTTTCTCCATTTGGTGTTTATTTGTAAAATTTGCAGTCCTCACTGCACATGCAAGTATGCCACTCTTTCATTTAGAATGTTTTTTAAGCAATATGCATCAGGAACTTCAGAAATATTTCTGCCCTTTGATCAAACAAATCCATTTCCAAGAATCTATACTAGGGAAGTAAATAAGAATATGAGAGAAAACTTTATGCAAATATGTATATTGCAGCATTATTTAATATTCTAGAAAATTAGAAACACCTCAAAATTCTAAATTCAGAGGAAGGATTAAGTAAAGAGTGGTACATACTGTAAATGCTTTCTGATACTAAAAAATAAAGTAAATAAAAAATAAAGAGTACTAAATGGTTGTAAAATTATAGTCATTACAAATTATGTTTTTGAAATTATAAATACTAAATCAAAAGATAGGTCACAAATTCATGTTTACAGTATAACTATTTAAAGCAAATGAAGCACTAATAATCAAAATTTAGGATGAAACTAAATCTAAAAGGAAATATAACAAAATGCCAATTATGCTTGGTTTGGGGCATTGATGGCCCTTCTTCCCACTTTTCTATATTTTCCAAGATTTCTTTATTGAATATGTTTTACTATAAATATTTTCTAAACTCATATTTTCACTATTAAATTTTTTTTTATTTTTCCAAACTTTAAGGCATATGCTCTTTCCACATTCCTCAACATTATTTGCAAACATCATGAAATGACACTTCCATTCAACATTCAATGAGGAAAGTAGTGATATAGATAAGCCAAAAAGAGTTTTATATAAACTTATACAATCTAAACTCTTGCTCTTCCTTTCTGACTCCTAATGGTGAGTGTGATGGACTAGAAGAGGTAGCCTTAAAATAAGTGAGCAGCTAGGGAACATGCTCAATGGGCAAGAGAAAATGACCACTGACCAGTCAATACCTGTGTCAGGGGGAGGTACCAGTACCTATATTTATTTTTAAAGTAATTAAAAAGTAGAACACTTACAAATTTTCCACCTATACATGCCATGACTTCCTCCGGGACAGTAGCCACATCTTATATTTTCCCACCATCCATAGGACCCACTACACAGTGGAGCCAGTAGGCACTCAGTGTTGAATGCTCATACCAGGTTTTCTGCTTCCTGTAGTTACGCTGCTGAACACCACTTCCATCACAGGTGCACTGGGCCTCAACACTTCTGCTATTTCCCCATTTGTCTCCTCCATGGACACTGTCAACAATGGTCTGTCAACACCTGCTCTGTGCCAAAGCCAGGGAGTAGGCTGGGGGGATACGGAAGAGAATATCTTTCTCCTTGATGCCTGCTGCGCCAACAGCCGCCTTTAAGCCCTGTTTACAGCTTTTGCTGAAACAAGCATCTTGAAAGCAAGCCATGTTATATACCACGTGACCTTCATGCTCTGGGACCAGCTGACTGAACTGGGGCAAGCCCCAGAGTCTTCGGCAGCCTATTGTCTTGCTAATGGCCTCTGACTTAGGCTGGAGTAAAAGACTATCCAAGCAAGACTGGTGGTTATTCAAGCATGAGAATTTGAACTAGGAAGCCAAGAATGAAGCAACTGGAGTATTACCATCAAAAAGTGGTTAAAGGATGAAGAAGGAAGCCAATATTTAGAGAGAGTATCTGGTTCATTTTAATAACGGTATCCTATTAAAAGGAAGATATGTGAACTTCTGCTCCAAAAGTTCCTAAAACTGCCTTTGCCCACAGTGACAGTGTACACTAGGCCTGGTTTCTGTTCTTGGATTCCTAGATAGTCTTTCTTCTTTGTCACTGTGCTGATCATTTCAGTAAACCCCACCACTAAATCAGTGCAGCTCTGCCTATTGCAACCAAAATGACCGAACCAAAGTCTCCCTTTTCCAGATGTTGGGTTGGAGGGATGCTAAGACAAAGATGCTTAGGCTCCAGAGTTTTACGGAGCTTCATTCAATAACACTTTAGTTTCCAAAGAACTTAAACATGAGATCCGAAGGACTTGGGCCAGGAGACAAAACCACGCTACAAACACCATGTTGTACTCAGAGTGACCTCTCCTCTCTGACAGCCCAGGATTTCTCTATCAAGTCCGTAAGCTAGTCATATCCAGGACCATCTTGTTAAAGATTCTCCCAGAGTCTCCTCAGCCCTCTTGTAAATAGACTTCTGGAAGGTCCACCTCATCGGTTTGTCAGATATTTTCAGACTGTCTATCTCTTGTTTAGATTCAGCATGGCACCATACATTGAATGGACTATGAATAGATGTTTGCTGAATGACTCCAACACAGCATTGGACACATCAGGGGTACAGCCAAATGCAGCATGATATCTCTATCAGGAAAATTAAATTTTAACACAGCCACCAAATATTCTATATTTGAAGAGTATATGCTAATTATGCAATTTTAAGTAAAAAAAGCTGAATACAAAAAAGCTGAACACAAAAAAAGCTGAATATGTGTGTTTCATATCCTTGTAAATTCAAAGTAAAAAGGAAAAAAACTCAAAAACCAAATATATGTATACAGTTTGAAGCCAAATTTTTAATTAAGTAACCATATAATTACATGTAGACATGCGTAAACCTTCAGATATGTAAAGACCAGAAAAATATTTAAAAGTTAATAGTTACATCATCTGTGGTCATAACACCCTGAAAATGCCTAATATTGGAAGCTTAAGCAGGATTGGGCCAGGTTATTACTTAGATGGGATACCAGATGCTATAGGCTGAAAAAAGAAAGCATAAGTATATACAAGTTAATACTTAATAATTATCTCCTGATGATAGGACTATGAGTTAGTTATATCTCTTTTATTTACATTGTTCAGTATTTTCAAATTTCCCTTTGAAAATGTGTTATGTACCTGAATTATTAGAAAAAATAAATGTCATTTAAAAAGCAATGGTCCTCTAATTCTTTCTGTAAAATTCATTTAAGGAGTTAAAATAGAAAATACATATAGGTATGTGTGTGACTGGCCTTCTCTTACCCTTTCCAGAAATAATCTTTCTACTTCCTAATCCTGAAAGAGAGTATTACCAGCTAATCCTAATTGAGAATGATTTATGTTTTATGCATTTCTGCACTTATTATTTATCTACTATTCTCCTTGCTTCTGTCTCATTGTTATTTTCCTAACTTCTTAAATTGAATACCTAGCTTATTGATTTTCTAACTTTCTTTTTCTTAAAACAAGCATTTAAGACTAGACATTTTTCTTTAATTACCATTTTGGCTGAATCTCACAAGCTTTAAAATGTTGCATTTTCCTTGTTTAGTTATAAATATTTTCTAGTTTTCTTTATGATTTATTTTTTGTTCCGTGAGATTTTTAACGCGCTTTAAAATTTCCAAGTATGTGGCTGGGTGCAGTGGCTCATGCCTGTAATCCCAGTGCTTTGAGAAGCCAAGGAGGGCGGATCACAAGATCAGGAGTTCGAGACCAGCCTGGCCAACATAGTGAAACCCTATCTCTACTAAAAATACAAAAAATTAGCCAGACTTGGTAGTGGGTGCCTGTAATCCCAGCTACCTGGGAGGCTGAGGTGGAGAATCTCTTGAACCTGGGAGGCGGAGGTTGCAGTGAGCCAAGATTGTGCCACTGTACTCCAGCCCGGGCAACGGTGTGAGACTCCATCTCAAAACAAACAAACAAACAAACAAAAAACTTTCCAAGTATATGAGTTTATGTTATGTTTTTGTGATTTTGAACTTAATTGTATTGTGATCATAGAAAGTGGTCTGTATGATTCCGGTAATTTGAAAGTTTTTAAGATTTATTTTATGATTACTTTTTGTAAATGTTCTATGTGCTGTAAAATTATGTGTTTTCTCCAAATATGGAGGTCAGAATTCTATATGTGTACTAATATTAGGTCAAGTCGTTAATTTTGTTCAGGTCTTCAATATTCTGTTTGGTTCTTTGCTTGATTTAGGGTTGCTGTGAGGATTAAATGAATATATAGAGAGAGTAATTTTATACTTTTATTGATATACATATCAGAAAACAGTATTTGGCACATAGATATGATTTATAAGTGGCCTATAGCACAGTGGAATAAAGATGTACTTTGGAGTCAAGTTGCTTGGGTTTGAATCTGGGTTCTGCCTTATTAGGTGTGCGACTTTGGTCAAGTTTACTTAACCTCTGTGAGCATCAGTTTCTGAGTCTGTAAAACAGGAATGATAATAGGGTTGTTGTGAAGATTAATTGAGTTCAAACATGTAAAGTTCTTAGTGCCTGGGTGACTTAAATCAGAACCCAGGTGCAGTTGGAGCAGATTTGGGATGGTGGGGACATGGAAATGCCACAAAAACAACAGAAGGGGAAGGGGATGGAGAAAGGTCATAGGGTCATAGAGACAGCAAAGGGTCAGCCATTTTAGGAGAGAAAGAAGGTGAAGGTAGATAGGCATTGTTAGGCTAGACAAAGTGCACAAGAGGCCGGCACTGCCTTACCTTTTGTCATGTACTTGTAGACTGTGAGCTTAGCAGACATCATATTCAGATTCCTAAAACCCCTGCCTCTGACCTATACATTTCCATCCCTTTGGAAAGCTATAAGGAATAGGGGCAATCCAAGGTTATTATTGTGAAAACCATAACTATTTGTATTCAGAAAGAATCCTGCTAGCTCTGCTTCCTGCTTTGTGAGATGAAGCTGAAAATTAAGGACAAGATTCCAGTTCTAGAAGAACCGAGATCTATGGCAGGAAATCAAGTTAAGGAGTCAAGTTTGAGTGTGTGCAGCTGGACAGGCAGGGCAAGATACACAAACCTGGCCACTGAAATCTTTTTATGTTAGAAAGAGCACTGGATGTGGTGCCTGGCTACCGAGGTCAGAGATCACACCATGCCTAGTCAGTCCAAGGAACTTTAACCAATTCAGATAAAATGCTTGATCTGGGTTAAGATGAAAACACACACACATACACACACACACACACACACACACACATTTCACTCTGCCTAAAATCACACTAAATTTACAATAAAAGTTTTTTTTTTAAGACATAAAACCAAAAATATGGGGAGATTAGGAGAGGTGTCAAAAGAAATAAAATTTTGGAAGCTACAAAACATATTGATGACAAGTAACTGATCAAACCAACTCAAGAAACATGAGAATCTTGAGCTGTCAGTGGGGGAAGCTGAAGGCTACCTGATTTATACCTCAGAATTTTCCAGAGCCTCCCAAATTGATAGTGTCAGAGCCCTCTGGACCTCGAAGTGAAGGAAGACCATTAAAACAGGAATTCTGTGAGTCCCTGCATCCTTTCTCCTCTCCATGCCACTGGGAAGGGACTGGCATCTGAAAATTCTCTGGACAGGGTAAAATAGATGGTCTTCTCTGAGTTGGAGGAAACTAGATCCACTAAAGATGTGAATACAATCCCAAAAATCAGAAGAATTAAGTAAGTGGTATATCCTGAAGGATGAATGCTGAGGCACTCCCCCCACAAAGCGGTCTTAACCCACTCAGATCTCAGAACGCTGGCGGCCAGTCAGAGCTTAACCTTCCCAGCTGGAGACTCTCTAGCGAGTCTGCCCAGTACCAGGGGAAGATTTTAGATACTGGCTGTAGTAGGCTAAATAAACAAAATGCCATATCTTAATCCATGAGACCTGTGAATATGTTACACAGGAAAGAAAGGAAATGCATTTTGCGGTTGTGATTAAATTAAGGATCTTAAAATGGGGGGCGGGGGGGTTCCTGGATTTTCCAGGGGAGCCCAATGTAATCATACAGTCCTTGTAGAGGGAGGTAACAGTATTAGATTCGGAGAGAAAATATGTAAAGATGGAAGTAGGAATCAGAGAAGAGAGAAGTCGCTACACTGCTGGCATTGACCATGAAGGAAGGGGCACAAACCGAGGAGTGTGAGGCCTCTAGTAACTGGAAAAGACAACGAAACAGATTCTCACCTAGATTCTTCTGCATATGGTTAGCCAGCTATCCCAGCAGCATCTATTGAATAGGGTATCCTTTCTGCATTGTTTATTTTTGTCAACTTTGTCAAAGATCAGTTGGTTGTAGGGTTGTGGCTTTATTTCAGGGGTCACTATTCTGGTGCATTGGTCTATGTATCTATTTTTGTACCGGTACCATGATGTTTTATTCATAGTTACTACAGCCTTGTATTACAGTTTGAACTGGCTTTGTTCTTTTTGCCCAGGATTGCTTTGACTATTTGGGCTCTTTTTGGGTTGCATATAAATTTTAAAATAGTTTTTCTAATTTTGTGAAAAATGATGCTGGTTATTTGATAGGAATAGTGTTGAATCTGTAAATTGCTTTGGGCAGTATGGAAATTTTAATAATACTGATTCTCTCAACCTGTGAGCATGGAATGATTTTCCATTTATTTGTGTCATCTATTATTTCTTGCAGCAGTGTTTTGTAGTTTTCCTCACAGACATAGTTCACCTCTTTGGTTAGATGTATTTCCAGGTTATTTGAGTGTGTGTGTGTGGGGGGGGGGGGGGCTATTGTAAATAGAATTGCATTCTTGATTTGGTTCTCAGCTTGAATGTTATCAGTGTACAGAAATGCTACTAAATTTTGTACATTGATTTTTGTGTTCACAGACTTTCCTGGATTTGTTTACCAGGTCTAGGAGCCTTTTGGTGGAATCTTTTGGATTTTCTAGGTATAGATCATATCCTCAGCAAAGAGGGGGGTCATTTAATTTCCTCATTTTCTATTTGGATGCCTTTTATTTCCTTCTCTTGCCTGATTGTTCTGGTTAAGACTTCCATTACTATGCTGAACAGGAGTAGTGAGAGTGGGTACCTTGTTCCAGTTCTTAGGGGGAAAGCTTCCAGCTTTTTCCCATTCAGTGTGATGTTAGCTGTGTGTTTGTCATAGAGGCTCTTACTACTTTAAAGTATGCTCTTTTGATACCTAGTTTGTTGAGGGTTTTTATCATGAAGGGATGTTGGACTTTATTGAATATTTTTTCTGCATCGTTGAGATGATCATATGGTTTTTCTTTTTAATTCTGCTTATGTGGTAAATTACATTTATTGATTTATATATGTTGAACCTTACATCCCAGGAATAAAGCCCACTTGAAATAACTTTTTGATGTGCTGCTGGATTTGGTTTGCTAGTATTTTGTTGAGGATTTTTGCATCTATGTTCATCAGGGATATTGGAATGTCACTTTCTTTTTTTATTGTTCCTTGATAGATTTTTGGTATCAGGATGACACCGATTTCATAGAATAAGTTAAGGAGGAGTCCCTCTTCCTCAGTTCAGGGCTTTTTTGACTGGTAGGTTTTTAATTACTGCTTCAATTTCATTACTTGTTTCTGTTCTATTCAATATTTCTGTTCCTTCCTTGTTCAACTTTGTTCATTCTTCCTTGTTCAATTACTTGTGTTTCCATAAATTTATTCATTTCCTCTAGTTTATGCAAATAGATATGCTCATAGTAGCTTCTGAAGCTCTTTTGTATTTCTGTGGGATCTATTTTGATGTCACCTTTATTAATTTCTAATTGTGCTTGTTTGGATCTTCTTTCTTTTTTTTTTTTTTTGTTAATCTAGCTAGTGGTCTACCCTTTCAAAAAACCAACTTTTTATTTTATTGACCCTTAGTATGTTTTTCTAAAGAACAATTTTTTAAAAGATCAATTTGGATGAAACAATCTTGGAGAGAAGAAAACTTTTTAAAAAACTGTTATCAATATTCTTAGAGGGGTAATAAATGATCCTCTGTTCAGGAAGCAATATGAAAATGCTTTAATAAAAGCCCATTCACAGAGTAACACAAAAAAAATTCTTGAGATTTAAAAATAAGATAGCATAAATGAGAAACTCAATCAAAAATTTGTGAAATGAAGTCAAGGAATCATCCAGAGACTAAAGCAAAAAGAATAAGAGGTCTTTTTTAATGGAGAAAAAAGCTAAGAAAATTAGAAAGCCAGTCAGGCTATGTAGTCCCAGCCCAAGTAATAGGAATTTCTTGAAAGAACATAGGATTGGAAGGCATAATTCACTATTTTAAAACTCTGAGGTGATATGGATAGTTACAAGCCTCCAAGAGAAATAGCAAAGGTCACAAAGAAAGTGTAGGGAATTACATTGGCTTTAGACTTCTGAATAGCTAAACTGGATTAAGACTGTGGAGCAATGCCTTTAAAATTCTGAAGAAAATTATTTCCATGATTTTCACATTTTCAAATGAACAGATTCTCAAAAACTCTCCCTCCCAAGAAGCCAATGGAGAATGCACTCCACCAAAATGAGAGATTTCCTCTTCTTCCAAGAACAGGAAGAAATGGGATTCAGGAAACAAGGCACAAGAGAGAGGCAAGAGGAATGCCCAGGAAAGAGCATCCCAGAATGACAGCCGTTCAGCAGGTGTAGAGCAATCAGTCCATGGGAGCCGTGTGACCTGAGAGTTAGCTATGCCAAGAGTGCTCGTCAGCAAGATCCCTGCTACCAATGTACATACATTTCTTTTAACTTCAGGAAAGCATGCCTGGGTGAGAGTCTCATCTTTGCTTGGCTTGACTTAACTTTGTGCTGAAGATGTTCCTGCTTTCCCTTCCACATTCTTCTGTTTGAATCAGCTAAGAACACTCATTTTCCTACACAGAAGTGCTTCTCTTGGCCTACTTCTGAGAGCTGGAGTTAGGCCATGGGAGCTTTAAAGGGGAAAAGACAGGAGCTCATCACGCCTGGCATACTCTTGTCAAATATTTAGTACCTGGTCCAAACCACAAGCTTGCTAGCCTCTCTGACTCTGGCGAGCCCTGTGTTTAGCAGAAGTCACCCTTGACTTTCCAAGACTCTTAAAACTTCAGGTAGCTGAAACCAAACTGTGACTTAAAAAAACACCTCAGCTGATCTTCTCCCAGGAACCTTCATCAAACAGTAGCACAGTTGCCCTTTTCTCACAAATAGTTTTGTGAAAGGAAAATAAAACTTGGGAACCTAATTCACTATGCCAAAAGGAAAATTTAAGCTGAAAGCTGAGTCATGCAAGAAGCTGCCTTTCCTTTTGTTCCTAAGTAAACAACTACAGAATAAAGGTTAAATATTTTCACAGGCAACTGTTCTGTGTTCACCTCATCTCATGTAAAGTCCTGATTTACTGAGTATGAGATGGATACACAACTGACTATTCCCCATCTGCTTATTTTCTCTTGCAACATGTGGATTCAGTATTGTGACCATACCCTTCATTTTCCCCTCCAGCTGCTTTTTCCCTTTAAATACTGAATCCCTCAAAATCATCTTTGGAGAAAGATACAGACTAATTTCCCAAGCATACCCCAACCTTGGCAGGATAAACTTCTAAACTGATTGAGACTAGGTTATACTTGCTGGATTAGTACATTCTCACATTGCTATAAGGAAATACCTGAGACTGGGTAATTTATGAAAAAAGTGGTTTAATTGTCTCATGTTTCAGCAGGTTGTGCAGGAAGCATGATGCCGACATCTGCTCAGCTTCTGGGGACGCCTCAGGAAACTTACAATCATGGCAGAAGGCAGGGGAGCAGGCATTTCACATGGTAAGACCAGGAGCAAAAGAGAGAGGAGGGAGGTGCCACACACTTTTAAATGACCAGATATTGCAAGAGCTCACTCACTATCACAAGACCAGTACCAAGGAGATGGTACTAAACCATTCATGAGAAATCTGCCCCCACAATCCAATCACCTCCCACCAGGCCCCACCTCTAACATTGGAGATTACATTTCAATATGAGATTTGGGTGGGGACACAGACCCAAACCATATTACTTGTTATTCCTCTTTCTTCAAAAATAAACAATATATTGTTTAGTGTTAGAAATATAGGTGATACATGATACAGGAGAGAGTATTTTCCAGGACATGAGTTGTATTCACCAAGGTAGATTCCAGTGTCACTCTGGCTATTGCTGGGTCTTTAGCAATAAGTTCTGGATTTTTTACAAAAGGTCTTATTGGAAGAAACTTGAGGAATTCAAGTTTACAAAAAGCCTCGAGCACAGTAGCTGAAGAACTGATGTTAATACTGAGGTCTTGGGGCCTTTATCATATTCTCCAAAATTTGTAAGTAACCTCTGTATAACCCAGATCTGGTTCTGCTCCATCTGCCTTCAGATGTTTAAGTACCTTTGAGAACCTTGGTTGTGGTAGAGCTCACAACCTAACACTCTAGGCACAAAGACTAATATAGTTGAGTGATTCTAAACATATTGAGAGGAACTCACTTGGGTCTATAGACAAATTTGGAGACTGAAATCCTTACAGGGAACTCGATACAGCTTCTGGGCTCCCCCACCCCCCTTTTATCTTCAGTGTAGTTCTGTTTCTCCACTTCCAGAAACACTATACCTAGTAAGGATATAACAGAAGGCACTCATTGGTAGTTGGAGCTTGTTTAGGTTTCCTTGGGCTGGAGCTGGAATTTCCTCTGAGGATAAAGGACACAAAACCCTGCTAAATGGGAACTGAAGGAGCTTTCTCGGCCTTAGGGCATCCAGATGAAGCTATTCATGAGGGATCTAGGAGAAAAAAAGACCCTAGAAACGAGAAGCCTGGGAAATGAATGGAACATGGGAGCTTCTACCTCAGATGTCAGGCTAGAATATGTTAGCTGAGTCCTGCTGCTCTAGGGAATCCATCAAGTCTACCATGATGGGAACTCTAGTAAGTACAAACACTGCTTCCTATGGGACAGTCCTTCATGTTCACTTGAGCTGAAAAATGAGGTTCCTAAAAGTCTCTTAGTGTTCTTGAATATGAGAGGGTAAGTCTCTTTGTTCTGCCTCTGAGCTCTAGGCCTTTCCTTTTTATCTAGTTTGGCAAAGTGCAGATGGACCCAGCTGTAGGCATAAGGACAGAGAGATTGAATGAAAAACATGTGCAAGAATCCTGGAGGCAGTTTCTGGCGTCTTGGGTCAGATTCTATAGCACTAGAAAAACTCTAGGGATGAGTTCCTTTGAACAGGAAGACCTGAGCTGATAGCCAGAGGGGAAGACTCCAAGGCATCAGGAGCTCAGGCGAGATTAAACTTCATTAATTACAAATTTTTGGAGCCCAGAGATCAGAACTAGGATCTGATCCACTGTGTTAAGGAGTTATGAATGAATCATACTAAGATGAAGTGAAAATGTGCTTGGGTATTAAGATATTCATTTGATCACAAAATCTTACCTTTGAGATTACTTATAAATTACAAAAGGAGAAAGATACCTTTATAATGAAGAGCTCTGGCAGACACCACCTTCTTCAAGTGACCAAGTTGAGTGCCACCATGGGCTAAAGTGCTCTGGGATCCCAAATAAATGAAAGGCAGTCTAGGCTGCAAGGATTGCAACTCCTACGCAAGTACTAGTGCTGTGCTGAGCTGGGAGCCAGTGAACTTGGGCAGCACATAACCTAGTGAGACACCAGTCAGGGTGGCTAAAAGAATGATGGTACCACCCTTCCCCCAACGCCAGGCAGCACAGCTTGTAGCAGTGAAAGTGACTCTTTCCTTCTACTTGAGGAGAAGAGAGAGGAGTAAAGAGAACTTCATCTTGCATCTTGGATACCAGCTCAGCCACAGTAGGATAGGGCACTGGACAGAGTCATGAGGCCCCCATTCCAGGCCCCAGCTCCAGGATGATGTCTCTTGACACACCTTGGGCAAAAAGGGAACCCATTGCCTTCAATATAAGGAACTAGTCTTTCCAGGATTCATCACCTGCTGACTAAAGAGCCCTCAGGCCCTGAATAACCATCAGCAAGACACCATGGGCCTTGGGTGAGACTCTGAGATGTGCTGGCTTCAGGTGAGACCCAGCACATTCCCAGCTATGGTGGCTAAGAAGAAAGACTCCTTCTGCTTGAGTAAAGCAGAGAGCAAACTAAAGGGAACTTTGTCTTGCATCTTAGGTACCAGCTCAATGACAGTAATGTAGAGCGCCAAGCAGGCTCTTGGGGTCCCCAGTTGTAGGTTTTGACACTTGGGTGGCATTTCTGGACCTGCCCTGGGCCAGAGGGGAGCCCACTGTGTTGAAAGATGAGACTCAGGCCTGGCAGTGTTCACTGTAAGTTGACAGAAGAGCCCTTGGGCCTTAAGTGAACATCATTAGCACCCTGGCAGTAGTCCCCAAGGGCTTGTGATGGTGGTAGCCATGGGGAGAGGCTCCTCGGCCTATGAAAAGAGGAAGGAAGAGTGGAAAGGACTTTGTCTCAGTGTTTGAGTGCCAGCTTAGCTCCAACAGAAAAAGCACCAGGTAGATTTCTAAGGTTTTTAACTTGAGTTCCTGCCTCTCAGACAGGATCTCTGGACCCACCCAGGGCCTGGGGGAACTTGCCACTCTGAAGGGAAGGACACAAGCCTGGATGGCTTCACCACCTGGTGACTGTAGAACCCTAAGGGTCTTAAGTGAACACAGGCAGTAGTCCTAAGGGTCTTAAGTGGGCCTGGGGCGGACCCAGTGCTGTGCTAGTTTCAGGTCTGACTCAGCACGGTCCCAGTATTGGTGGCCACAGGGGTCCTTGTGTCACCCCACCCCTAGTTCTATGGAGCTCAGTACAGAGAGACATTCCATTTGCTTGGGAGAAAGTAAGGGAAGAGACCAAGAGTCTCTGCTTTGTAATCAAGAGAATTTTTCCAGATCTTATTCAAGACCACCAAGGGAGTTCCTCTACAAGTTTGCAAGAACTATAGCATTATGAAGCTTGGGGTGCTCCCTAATGCTGATACAGTTTAGATCACAACACCCAATCCCTTCAAATACTTGAAAAGCCTTCCTAAGGACAGGTACAAACAAGCCTAGACTGCAAAAGACTACAGTAAATATCTAACTTTGCAGAGCCCAGACACTGACAAACATCCACAAACATCAAGTCTATTCAGGAAAACACGACCTAACCACATGATCTAAATAAGGCACCAGGGACCATTTCTGGAGAGAGAGATATGTGACCTTTCAGACAGAGAATTCAAAATAGCTGTGTTGGGGAAACAAAAAAATTCAAGATATCACAGAGAATAAATTCAGAATTATATCAGATAATTTAATAAAGAAATTTAAATAATTTTTTTGAGACAGAGTTTCACTCTGTCACCCAGGCTGAAGTGCAGTGGCATGATCTCAGTTCCTTGAAGCCTCGGGCTCAGGGTTCAAGCAATTCTTGTGCCTTGGCTTCCCAAGTAGCTGAGACTACAGGAATGTGCCACCATGTCCAGCTAATTTTTGTATTTTTTGGTACAGACCAAGTTTCACCATGTTGACCAAGCTGGTCTCAAACTCCTGACCTCAAGTGATCTGCCTGCTTTGGCCTCCCAAAGTGCTGGGATTACAGGCACGAGCCATTGCACCTGGCCAACAAGGAGATTGAAACAATTTAAAAGAATCAAGCAGTAATTCTGGAGTTCAAAAATGAAATTGACATACTGAAGGATGCATCAGAGTCTCTCACCAGCAGAATTTATCAAGTAGAAGAGAGAATTAGTCAGCTTGATGGCGGGTTATTTGAAAATACATGGTCAAGGGAGGCAAATGAAAAAGAATAAAGCACATATACAACATCTAGGATATAGCCTTGGAAGAACAAATCTGAGAGTTATTGGCCTGAAAGTGGTGGTAAAGAGAAAGAGATAGGGGTAGAAACTTTATTTGAAAGGATAGTGACAGATACCCTCCCATGCCTAGAGAAAGATATCAACATTTAAGTACAAGAAGGTTATAGAACGCCAAGCAGATTTAATCTATAGGACTATCTCAATGCATTCAATAACCAAACTCCCAAAGGCCAAGGATAAAGAAACTACCCTAAAAGCAGCAAGAGAAAAGAAACAAATAACATACAATGGAGCTCCAATATATCTGGCAGCAGACTTTTTAGTGGAAATCTTATCAGTGTGGCATGACATATTTAAAGTACTGAAGAAAAACCTTTTACTGTAGAATAGCATATCTGGTGAAAATATGCTTCAAACATGAATTAGAAATAAATTTTCCCAGACAAACAAAACTTGAGTGATTTCATCAACACTAGACCTTTTCCTACAAGAAATACCAAACAGAGTTCTTCAAGCTGAAAGAAAGGAACACTAACAGCAATAAGCAATTATCTGAAGGTACAATTTGTAGGTACAATAATTACCTACAAAACTCACAGGTAATAGTAAGTACACAGAAAGACACAGAATATTGTAACACTGTAATTGTAGTGCATAAACTACCCTTAAGTAGAATGACTAAAAGATGAACCACTCAAAAATAATAATGACGACAACCTTTCAAGACATAAACAGCACAATAAGACATAAAGATAAACAACAGAAAGTGAAAAAGTGGGGAGATGAAGTTAAAGCATAGGGTTTTTATTATTTTTCTTTTTGTTTACTTGTTTATGCAATCAGTGTTAAGTTGTTGTCAGTTTAAAATAATAGGTTATACGATAGTATTTGCAGGCCTTGTGGTAACCTCAAATCAAAAAAATATACGGCAGATACACACAAAATAAAAAGCAAAAAATCAAATCACACCATTAGAGAAAATCACCTTCACTAAAAGGAAGACAGGAAGCAATGAAGGAAGGAAAGAAATAAAAGAATACCACAAAACAACCAGAAAACAAATAACAAAATGGCAGGAGTAAGTCCTTACTTATCAATAATAAAATTGAGTATAAATGGACTAAATTCTCCAATCAAAAGACATAGAGTGGATGAATGGATACAGAAACAAGACCCCGTGATCTGTTTTTGATAAGAAACACACTTCACCCATAAAGACACACATAGATTGAAAATAAAGAGATGGAAAGAGATATTCCATGCCAATAAAACCAAAAATGAGGAGGAGTAGCTATACTTATATTGGACAAAACAGATTTCAAGTCAAAAACTATAAGAGACAAAGAAAGTCATTACATAATAATAAAGAGGTCAATTGAGCAAGATGATATAACAATTGTAAATATATAAACACCCAACTTTGGAGTATTTTTATACCCAGATATATTTATATACCCAGATATATAAAGCAACATATGAAGATAAAGAGAGAGATAGGCCCCAATAAAATAATAGCTAAGGATTTCAGCACCCCACTTTCAGCTTTGGACAGGTCTTCCAGGGAAAAAAATCAACCAAGAAACATTGGGCTTAATCTGCACTATAGACCAAATGGATCCAACAGATATTTATAGAACATTTCATCTAACAGCTACAGAATATACATTCTTCTCAGCAAATGGATCATTCTTAAGGATAGACCATATATTAGGCCACAAAACAAGTTGTAAAACATTTAAAAAATTGAAATAATGTAAAGCATCTTCTCTGACCACATTGGAATAAAACTAGAAATCAATAACAAGAAGAATCTTGGAAACTATACAAATACATAGAAATTAAATAATATGCTCCTGAATGACCAGTGAGTCAATAAAGAAATTAAGAAGAAAATTAAAAAGTTTATTGAAACAAATGATAAAGGAAACAGAACATATCAAAACCTACTGGATACAGCAAAAGCAGTACTAAGAAGGAAGTTCATAGCTATAAGAATCTACATCAAAAAAGAAGAAAAGCTTCAAATAAATAACATAATGATGCTTCTTAACTAGAAAAACAAGAGCAAACCAAATCCAAAATTAGTAGAATCAAAGAAATAAGATCAGAGCAGAAATAAAAGAAATTGAAATGAAGAAAACAGTACAAAAAATCAACAAAACAAGAAGTTGGTTTTTTGAAAAGATAAACCTTTAGCCAAACTAACCAAGAAAAAAGAGAGAAGCCTCAAATAAATAAAATCAGAGATGAAAAAGGAGACATTACAACCAATACCACAGAAATTCAAAAGATCATTGGTGGCTACTATGAGCAACTATAAGCCAATAAATTGGAAAATCTGGAAGAAATGGATACATTTCTAGGCACATACAATTGCCCAAGATTGAATCATGAAGAAATCCAAAACCTGAACAGACCAATAACAAATAGTAAAACCAAAGCCATAATAAAAAGTTTCCTAGCAAAGAGAAGCCTGGGACCAGATGACTTCACTGCTGAATTCTATCAAACATTTAAAGAAGAATTAATACCAATCCTACTCAAACTATTCCAAAAAAAATACAGGAGGAGAGAACACTTCCAAACTCATTTTACAAGGCCCCGATACCCAAACTAGACAAACACACACATAATAAAAATAAAACTACAAGCCAATATCCCTGATGAATACTGATGCAAAAATCCCCAACAATATGCTAGCAAACCAAATTCAACAGCACATTATTATAACAAGATCATTCATCATGACCAAGTGGATATCCTGGGATGGAAGGATGGTTCAACACATGCAAATCAATCAAGGTGATACACAATATCAACAGAAAGAAGGACAAAAACCAAATGATCATTTTAATTGATGATGAAAAAGCATTTGACAAAATTCAACATCCTTTCATGATATTAGGTTGGTGCAAAAGTAATTGCAGTTTTTGCCATTACTTTTAATTGTGAAAACCTCAGTTATTTTTGCACCAACCCAATTAAAAAAAAACTGGGTATAGCAGGAACATACCTCAACATAATAAAAGCCATATACAACAGACCTACAGCTAGTATTATACTGAATGGGGGAAAGCTTTTCCTCTAAGACCTGAAACACAAGTGTGCCCACTTTCACCACTGTGATTCAGTACAGTACTGAATAGCTAGAGCCATCAGGCAAGAGAAATAAATAAAAGACATATGAATTGGAAAGGAAGAAGTCAAATTATTGTTTTCAGATGATATAATTTTATATTTGTAAAAACCTAAAGACTCCACAAAATAACAATTAGAGCTGATAAGCAAATTCAGTAAATTTACATTTCTATATGACAACAGTGAACAATCTAAAAAAGAAATCAAGCCATTTACAATTGCTACAAATAAAATAAAATACCTAGGAATTAATTTAACCAAAGATATGAAAGAGTTCTACAATGAAAACTAAAAAACATGTATGTAAGAAATTAAAGAGAACACCAAAAAAATGGAAAGATATTCCATATTCATGGACTGGAAAACTAATATTGTTAAAATGTTTATACTACTCAAAGCAATCTACAGATTCAGTGTAATCCCTATCAAAATACCAATGACATTCTTCACAGAAATAGAAAAAAAAAAAAACTTCAAATTTATAAATCACAAAAGACTCAGAATAGCCAGAGCTATCCTCAGCAAAAAAGAACAAAACTGGAGGAATCACATTACCTGACTTCAAATTATACTACAGAGCTATAGTAACTAAAATAGCATGGTACTAGCATAGAAACAGACACATAGACCAATGGAACAGAACAGAGAACCCAGAAACAAACTGATACATCTACAGTGAACTCAGTTTCAACAAAAGTGCCAAGAACAAACATTGGGGAAAGGACAGTCTCTTCAGTAAATGATGCTGGGAAAACTGGATATGCATATGCAGAAGAGTGAAACTAGAGTGATATCTCTCATCATATACAAAAATAAAATCAAAGTGGATTAAAGACTTAAATCTAAGAATTAAAATTATGAAACTACTAAAAAGTATTGAGGGAAACTCTCCCTCTAGAATATTGGATTGGGCAAAGATTTCTTGCGTAGTATTTCACAAGCACAGGCAACCAAAGCAAAAATGGGCAAGTGGGATCACATCAAGTTAAAAACCTGCTGCATAACAAAGGAAGCAATCAACAAGGGAAAAGACAACCCACAGCATGGGAGAAAACATTTGAAAATTACCCAATTAACAGAGATTAATAACCAGAATATATAAGGAGTTCAAACAACTTCATAGGAAAAAATCTAATAATCTAATGTTTTAAATGGCCAAAAGGTCTGAATAGACATTTCTCAAAAGAAGAGACACAAATGGCAAACAGGTATATTAAAAGATGCTCAGCATCATTGATCATCAGAGAAACGTAAATTAAAACTACAACGAGATATCATCTCATTCCAGTTAAAATGATTTTTATTCAAAAGACAGGCAATAACAGGTGTTGGCAAGGATGTGGAGAAAAGGGAGCCCTCATACACGGTTGGTGGGAATGTAAATTAGTACAAGCACTATGGAGAACAGTTTGGAGCGTCCTCAAAAACTAAAAATAGAGTCACCATATGATGACTCTATCTAGCAAACCCACTTCTAGGTATATACCCAAAAGAAAGGAAATCAGTATATCGAAGAGATAGATACCTGCAGCATTGTTCACAACAGCCGGACTTGGAAGCAACCTAAGTGTCCATAAACAAACGAATGGATAAAGAAAATGTTATATACATTTTTAAAAAGAATGAGATCCTGTCATTTTCAACAACGTGGATGGAACTGGAGGCCATTATGTTAAGTGAAATAAGCCGGCACAAAAAAACAAACTGCATATGTTCTCATTTATCTGTGGGAGCTAAAAACAGAAACAATTGAATTCACAGGGATAGAGGGTAGACGGATGGTTACCAGAAGCTGGGAAAGGTATTGGGGCGGGGGGTAGTGGAGAGCAAGTGGGGATGGTTAATAGGTACAAAAAATGGTTAGAAAGAATGAATAAGACTTACTGTTTGATAGCACAACAAGGTGACTACAGTCAATAATAATTTAATTGTACATTTTAAAATAATGAAAAGAGTGCAACTGGATTGTTTATAACACAAAAGATAAATGCTTGAGGTAACGGATACCTCATTTACCCCGATGTGATTATTATGCCTTGTATACCTGTGTCAAAATATCTCATGTACCCCACAAATATATACACCTACTATCTACCCACAAAAATTAAAAATACATTTTAAAAAATGCCTTCTGTAAAAGTACAAAACAGCTCTTATTACAGTATGACATGTTTTTAGCATCATGATATTGAAAGTCCACTTCCAAGAAGAAAAACTACGTTTTTCAGATGAATCACCCTATCAACTGAAGAATCACAAGGTTCATAAATTTGGAAAGGAGAGCTTTATTTCTCACAAAAGGCTGCAACCTGCAGGGTGGCCATTCTGACAGGCTGGGAAGTGTAACCTCTGGCCAGAAGCCAGAAACAGGCACTTCAAGGTAGTGCTAAAAGAAAAGGGAATTTATGCTGAGCAGAATGGCTGAAAATACCTATTTATTAAGCTGTAGGAGGAGTCATGAATATTTATTAAAGGAGAAACATGTGCTTCACAATTGAGCTTTATGCCTCTTCATGAGTTCCCTGTACAAAAAAATGGTGGCATTAGCATGATCTGAGAGTGGACTTTTCAGCCCTCTAATGTCAAAAGATGAAGGGGAGGACACAAATGCCCTGACTGTGCACCCTGCATAGATTGGCCAGAACCACTTCACAGTTGTTGGTCTCTTATCAGGAAGGGATTTATTGTTTAACTGGTGAGCTGTCATGTTGAAACTGCAACGTAGGAAAGGGAGTCCTGTGGCAGCCTCAGAGGACTGGATAAAATTGACAAAGTAATGAGTCATCCATTTCTCATTTTCCAGAGCTGGTTTCTGCTTACTTACATCTTAGGAAAGAATTCTGGTTAAAGGTTAGAAGGAATGGGGCATACTGAGGCACGTTCGACCTGCTAGCCCATCATGGCCAGGAACTCGGTTTCTAAGGTTTCTCTGGGGCCCCCTGGGCCAAGAGACGGTGTGTTCAATCAGTTGGAGAAGCTTAGGACTTTATTTTTATTTCTCAAGCCATATTAAAGAATTGATTCTATTAACCTCAAAAGTCAAATACTCGTATATAAAGTCCTTGAAAGGACTCATTCAGAATCACATGCTTATGCGTAAATTTCTCTAATTAAAACTTCTTTGTTTAAAGAGCCAACATTCAAGGAAAACGTTTTAAAACTATTCCATAATTTTTACAATTTTTTTAGTTGTCAGATTTCTATCTGAATTGTCTTCCATGATTTTTATTATAAATACAATTACATGAGAATGGAGTGTTTCTTAGAAGTGACCACTTACGATATTAGTCTCCCATTGTAAACATTTCTTCCCATGTGATGCAAATATATTTCCATATTTATTGTGTCAATATATTTGTTTTTCTCAT
This sequence comes from Macaca nemestrina, assembly GCF_043159975.1. Taxonomy (NCBI): domain Eukaryota; kingdom Metazoa; phylum Chordata; class Mammalia; order Primates; family Cercopithecidae; genus Macaca; species Macaca nemestrina. The sequence goes on along the minus strand of NC_092126.1, from coordinate 51,882,476 downwards.
GAAGCAGACAGAATGCCAACTAAATGCAAATAGCAGGATTTAAAAGTGATCAGATGTGATGAGGAACTACTTAAGTCACACATAAAGGTTTGACAAGTAAGAATCTGGTAAACGTCTGAAGAAAAGCAAAGGGGGTAATCATAGCTTATGCATCTCAAAAGAACAGTTTGAATAGCATAGATTAAGAGATGCCCTTGGAAAAAGTGAAGTGCCCTCTAATATTTAGGCAAAATGACCCTATTTGTGAAGATACTGCAAAAATTAACAGTGAAATAAAGGACTTGATATTGTGCTCCTCTTACAGCTTTGTCAACAAAAATTGTAGCATTCAAATCCAAACACTTGATTTATTCTTGGTTTATTCTAAGATTTGGTAAAGAGTTACAAACATAATCAAAATTGTGTTAAATATTGGTTTGAGCCACAATAACTGCCATTTTAAATAAATTTTAAACAGTAGGGTTTAACATAATATAAGATAAAATAAGCTTATTTTCTTGATTGGTTTCATTTCTCATGATAAAATCCTAATACAATATTTTGGTTTGTTTTTAGTTTCCAATGGATTTGTTTTAAACGGATATTTTTTAGTAGCAATTATCCTTGATATTTTGTCTACATTTGGGTTTACAATGGCATTGGGAAGGCAAAAATGAAATCCACCAACCACTTGCAACATTGCTTCAATGGAGAAAAGTCATTGTGAGGCCCAAACGATGAATTGCAAATAAATTTCTGCAATCAGCTTATATTTTTCTTTTTTAGCTAACAGTATGCTAAAAAGTTGTGACTATGACATACTGTAAATGTTTTCAATAGAAACACATTCAGCACTTTGGGAGGCCAAGGCAGGAGGTTCACTTGAGGTGAGGAGTTCATGGCCAGCCTGGGCAACACAGCAAGCCCTTGTCTCTACAAAAAAAAAAAAAAAATTTAAAAAGTTAACTGAGTGTGGTGGTGCATGTTTGTATTCTCAGCTACTTGGGAGGCTGAGGTGGGAGGATTGCTTGAACCCAGGAGTTCAAGGCTGTAATGAGCCATGATCGCTCCACTGCACTCTCGCCTGAGTGACAGAGTAAAACTAACACTGCCTCAAAGAAAGAAAGAAAGAAAGACAGACACCAGAATGTGAAGTTTCACATTCTGTAGGTGTAGGTCTTCTGAAAGTCATTAGTCTCAGAGGTTATACGGACATTTTAATAATAGGGGCATAGTCCCTAACAGTTGCTGGGTCTCCTCTGGAATTGCTCTGAAAAATTCTGTGGCAATAATTCTTTCTACTGTCTTTTTTTTTTTTTTTTTTTTTTGGCAGAGTCGTACTCTGTCACCCAGGCTGGAGTGCAGGGTGCAATCTCGGCTCATTGCAACCTCCGCCTCTTGAGTTTAAGCAATTCTTGTGCCTCAGCCTTCCGAGGTAGCTGGAATTACAGGCATGTGGCACCATGCCTGGCAACTTTTTGTAATTTTAGTAGAGACTGGTTTTCACCATGTTGGCCAGGCTGGTCACAAACTCCATCTGCCCATCTCAGCCTCCCAAAGTGCTGGGATTACAGGCATGAGCCACCACACCCTGCTTTCTTGGTGTCATTTGAGTTGGCAAATATTCATCCACTGAAGATGGGGTTGGTTTTAATAAGTAAACAGGTAAATAAGTAAGTAAGCTGGGCAACACATATGAGAGCATAGAAAAGCTCAAATACTGTTTGTATTTTACTTGTGGCTGCACCATGATTGTAGACCCTCTGTACTCATTATACTGGCCCCATTTTTAATATATATTGGCTATATATATAGACAATAGCAGTTGGACAAAAGGCTAGGGGCACAGAAAGTCTCAAATATTTGCTGAATGTTGAATATATGTGTGATCTGATTCCCTCTTTAGAACTGTCATTCACATATATAGTGAAGTAGGAATGGCTCATAGTTAGGGAACAAAGAAAGTAAAACATAGTTTTTTTCCCAATACAATTTTCTTTATCCATCCTGCCACTTTAGTCCATCCCAGTATTTTTTGCTCGTTGAATATCTCTAAGCTGTGCCAGATTCCCCTGGTCTCTTTCCCACAAAAGTCCTGATCTACTCCTAACCGCAGGAGTTGGGACTTTGCCTAGTTTTGATTAACCTGTCTGTTTAAAATTGTTCTGTTTCCTTTGAAGAATAAAATGACTGTTTGCTTATCCTTAAGAATACTAGGACCATGGATAGTTGGAACTGTTTGTTATTGTATCATCATGACAAAGGGAAAAAAAAGTTTTCTCATACACACTTGTATCATTGCATTTGGAAAAAGGAGAGGAGCATTGTGAAGGATCTAGAATGTGAGGTCCACAGTAAAACAGAACAACTAGTTCCTAATTCCATCAGGTCATTATCTGGTAATTTTGTCTGCAATATATTGGTGAAGTGGATAAAATGGTGAAACAGAGTGATACATCATTTATGGATCTGAAAGGATCTCTAAAAATAGTCTGGCACAACAACTTGTAATAAAGGAGAAAATGCCTTTGGTGCAGAAAGGATAATCCTCTTTCCCACACAGCACATTGGTTAAGAACATGGCTTTGGAACCAAAGCATGGCTCTGCCTCTAACCAGCTATGTGACCCTGGATAGGAGTCTTACATTTCTTCTGCTTTAGTTGCCTTGCACTTGGGATTGTAAGAATTGAATTGTCAACTAATGAATGATGAGGTTCAAACATTTGGAAAGGAGAGCTTTATTTCTCATAAAGAGTTGCAGCTGGCAGGGTGGCCATTCTGATAGGCCAGAAGCCAGCAACCAATACTTTGAGGGTTGGAAGAATAAGATAGGGATTGATGCTGAATGGGGTGGCCAAGCACACATATTCAATAAACTATAGGAGAAGTCATGAGTATTTATGAAAGGAGAAACAAGTACTTGAGCTTCTTGTTCCTCCATGGGACCCATGTTCAAAAAATGGTGGCATTAGCGTGATCTGAGGGTAAAGTTTTCAGCTCTGTGACATCAAAAGATGAAGTAGAGAACACAAAAACCCTCAGTGCATCACCCCTAGATGGGCAAGAACCACTCCATAGTTGGTTGTCTCTTATCAGGAAGGAAGGCTGGTCAGTTGTGTCAAAACCACTAAAGGGAGGGGCAGCGTCAAGCAGTTGGTTGAAAGCAGTGATGGTTTTTGGAAAAGGCTGGTTTCTGTTTGTCCTTTAGGAAAGAAAACTTAATGGCAGTGAGCAAGGGAGGAGGCATTACAGACCTCACATCCTATCATTGCCGAGAACTCAGCTTCCAAGGTTTCTCTGGGGTCCCCTTGGCCAAGGTGGGAGTTGGGTCAGTTGGTTGGGGAACTGAGAATTTTACTTTCATTTCTCAAAATGAATTAAGCTCATTAAGCACTTAACATATAGAAAGTGCCTTCAAAATGGTATCATTTATTATTAGCATCATTATTGTTACTGCTGTTATTTTCCTAGGTCACGTAGCCAGTTTCAGAGTATCTCACAATACTTGTATCCAACAAATATTTATTAGGCACCTACTTGCTGCCAAACACTGTTCTGTGCACTGGGGATATATTAACAAACAAAAATAACAGATTCCTGCCCTAGCAGAGCTTCCATTTTAGTAAGGAGAAACAGACTAATTATAAACCTGATAACTAAGAGAAATTTTCAGTAAATCAGAAGATGACTATCACAATAGAGAAAAGAATAACTCTGAGGGTGGAGAGACAGGAAACTAAACCTTGGGGACCCTGAGTGAGGGGTAGGGCAGAGGATACAAAATAAAGTAGACCTTATTGAGAGGGTGACATTTTGAGTTAAGACCTGAAGAAGGGGAAGACGGTAGTCATGAAGATATTTGAGGGAAGAGGATTCTAGGCAAGAGAAAGAGTTAGTGCAAGGGCCTTAAGGTGTAAACATGACTGGTATGCACAAGGAGCAGCAGGAAGGAAAGACTAGCTGGAGTAATGTGAGCAAGAGAGAGGAGTAGGAGATAAGAGAAAACACACAATGGGAGGTGAGATCTCTAAGGAGCTTTGAAAGCCATAGAAAGAACTATAGCTTTTACTCTGTATGAAATAGAAATAGGAGAGTTCCCTGATCCCCCTTGCAGGATGTGCAACAGGAGTGTGGCTCACCTGTTCAGTCGCCACTGCTGCGCAAACCCTTGAGGGGAGGCAGAGCACACAGACAGACAGGTGCAGGAGCCCAAGTGGGCATGTGTTACAGTGTGCCCTTTTAGTGCTGCCATCTGCAGATGGTTTCAGTGTTAACTAGCTCAATGGACCCTCTGCCTTTTTGCAAGGGCAGAGGACCAGTGTGACAGCTTTCTGTTTCCCAAGTTCTTGCTCAGCGTCCTGGAACTATCAGGTCACACATGGGTTTGAAGGATGAATGTGGGGTTTTATTCAGTGGTGGAGGTGGCTCTCACCAGGATGGATGGGGAGCTGGAAAGGGGATGGAGTGGGAAGACTATCTTCCCCTGAAATGTGGCCACCCAGCAGCTGAACTCCTCTCTGACTGCCCGCAGCCAAACTCCTCCTGGCATTCAAATGTTCCTCTTCTCTCTTTTTCTGCCACATCATTCTGCCATTCATCTGCTTGTCTCGTCTCCTTGTCTACTCATATGGTTCTGGAGCCTGGAGTTCAGGTTTTATATGGGTACAGGATAGGGAGCCATGGCGGGCCAAAAGGCAACTTTTTGGGCACAAAAAGAGAAATGCCTGTTTCCACTTAGGGCCACAGGTCTCCAGGCTTGAGTGTAAGACCTTTGCCAGGGAACCACCCTCTTCCTATCTCCTGTCCATATCATCCCCACTCTGAAGGGGCACATCCAACTGCCGTTAGAATATGGACCATGACCAATCTTAGCTACTTCCCGCTGACAGGGGGTGTTGTTTGGGGAAAAAGGCAATCAGATTTCTCCCAGAGGTCTAAGGGTCCCCAGCAAAAGGGAGCCATTGTCTGAGGCTCCAGTTGCCTGACCATTTGGAGTTTAATGACCTCTAGATGAGAGAGAGAAAAAAAAACAAGTTTTATAATGTTAAATGTGCATGGATTAAAAATGTGTATTACACAAGGAAAGAATCTAGTGCCAAAGATTACAGAAATAAGAAGTAAGATATACTATTTGTTCTGAAAACACTATTGTGCCCCATGGTATAGAACAGAACAAAGATAAGAACAGCAGGCATAGACAAGACAGTAAGGAGGATATCCACCGAAGGTTAGTTATTACTATTTATCTTTTGTGTTTTTCAGCTTGAGGCCCCCGATCTCTTCACATTGGTACTTTGAGTGCTCTCCTGGGTCAACAGAGGTGACTCCATTGGCTTTCCAGGCCTCTACTCAGGTATAGTGAATCCAAAAGTCTATTTCAGTGACCTGCACTGCCATAGGGGTAGAAAGAAGTACAATGTAGGGTCCCTCCTAACTTGGGCTATAGAAGAAGAAAGGGATGGAAGTACCTTTACTAGCACTAGGTCCCCTGGGTTGAATAGAGGTGGCCCTGGTACGCAGGATTGGGCTTCCAACAGTTGTTTCAGTTCCTATTGGAAATGGGCCAAATATATTATGTACTTAATTAAATCAGATGTTTCTTCATCTAACAAGAAATCATTGGTGAGAAAAGACCAACCATACGTCATTTCAAAGAGACTGAAACTTAGCTTTGAAGGAGTATTTCTAATACTTAACAGGGGCTATGGGAAAAAGGATAGTCCAGGGGAGATGAGTCTCCTGAGACAGTTTCCTGAGGTACCTTTTGATAATACCATTTGTTTTTTCTACCTTTCCTGAGGATTGTGGTCTCCAGGCACAATGAAGATGGTGCTGTATACCTAGTGCTTTTGAGACACCCTGAGTGACAGCTGCCTTGAATGAAGGGTCATTATTGCTCTGGAGGTACTTAGGAAGTCCAAAACAAGGAATTATCTCATCGATTAGTACTTTTATTACCTCCGAGGCTTTCTTTGTCCGACATGGAAATGTTTCTACTCAGTTAGTGAAAGTATCTATCCATACTAGGAGGTACTGCATGTACCTTTCCTTTGGCATATGGGTGAATCCATTTGCCAGTTTTCCCCTGGGTAGCCTCCTATCCTTTGGGTTCCTGGGAGAATAAGCTGTCAATTAAGGGGACTATTTTCAAGGCAGGTCTTGCAAGTACTAATGACCTGTTTAACCGTTCGTATCAGGTTTTTACCTGAGAACAATCTCTGGGCCAGTTGATAGGCTTTATCCTTACCTAGGTGGAAGGCCTGGTGAAGGCTTTTAAGAACTTTCCATGGGTTGGCAGCTGTAGATGAAGCTTGCCATCCTCTGATTATAGCCATCCTGAGGACTGAAGGATATATCCCTAAGAAGTGGCCCATTCTATTTCCACAAGAGAATATTGAGGTTTTATTTCTATCATGGGGACCTCCTAGATCAGTGGGGCTTCAAATGGGTCAGAGACCTGGGGCCCACCTGCTGCTGATTAAACTGCTTGGTCTGCCAGCCTATTTCCCTCAACTATTTCATCTGTCCCTCTTTGGTAGTCTTTACAATGTATTACTGCCACTTCCTGTGGGAGGAAAACTGAAGATAATAGTCTATTAATTTTCTGATGATATTTAATGGGAGACCCATTAGCTATGAGGAAGTTCCTTTTTCCAGATAGCGGCATGGACATGGAGGACCAGGAAAGCATACTTATAATTAGTATAAATGCTAACGTTTTTTCCTTTGCTTAATTCAAGTACCCTCGTGAGGGTGATTAGTTCAGCTAGCTGATCACTTGTGCCAAAGGAGAGAGATGCATTATCAACAATATCATTCAGAGTAACCACTGCATACCCTGCTCTGTGGGTTCCTTTTTCTACAAAAGCTTCCGTCCATAACCAGAATCCAGTCTGGGTTATCTAAGGGAGTTTCCTTGAGGTCCTCTCTGGCTGCATGGGTTTGTACTACTATTTGCTGGCAGTCATGTTCAAGTTCCTGGCTTCCTCTTGGAGGAAGGTGGCTGGATTTAGGGACAAGTTCTTAATTAGAAGGACTGCAGAGCTTTCTAGTAACAGAGCTTGGTATCTGAGGAGGTGGTTTCTGTTAGCCAGAGACTCCCCTTAGAAGACAGTAGTCCTGCCACATTATGTGGGGTATAAATGGTTAAGTTATCCCCTGTGGTTAACTTAGTAGCCTCTGGTACCAGCAAGGCTACTGCTGTGAATGCCCAGAGTCAGGCTAGCCATCATTTGGCTACCAAATCAAGCTCCTTACTCAGGTAGCCAACAGGCTGCTGGGCTGAACTCCAGGTCGGTGTTAGAACTCCCAGTGCTGCTACTTTTCTCTCTGACACATAAAGCTTAAATATTTTCCCTATGAGGAGACTTAGGGCTGGTGCCTTAAGCAAGGCTTGTTTTAGTTGGTCAAAGGCCTTTTGAACTTCTGGTTCACAAATTAGACAGTGAGATTTAGCTGCCTGAGTCTTCTTTATTAGGTGATATGAGGGACAAGCTATTTCACTGTACCCAGGTATCCATGGTCTGCAGAATCCTGTAATGTGTAAGAATTCCCTCAGTTTCTTGAGGGTTTTAGGGAGGGGAAAGGAGGAGATGGGCTTAATCCTCTCCTCGCCCAATGCCCTGGTCCTCTCTGACAAGGCCAGACCTAGGTATTTCACTGAAGTATGACAGAGCTGAGCCTTAGATTTTGAAATCTTATATCCTCTGTTAGTCAGAAAGCTAAGAAGGGCCTTACTGCCCTCCTGGGAAATTTCCTCAGTTGGAGCGCAGAGGAGAAGGTCATTCACGTATTGTAAAACTTTAACCTGAGGATAAAGGTACTCAGAGAGGTCTCTCAATAAGGCCTGGCCAAACAAGCGGGGGTTGTCTCAGAACCCCTGAGGTAACAGTGTTCTGGGCGATTTGGTTAGAGGGATCCTTATATGCAAAGAAACACTAGGAGTCAGCGTGTAACAGTGTGCCGAAGAAGGCATCCTTTAGGTCCAGAACTGTGAACCATTTAGTCCCCTCAGGTATTTGAGTTAGCAGGGTATATGGATTGGTAACCACTGGGTGTATTGGAACCGCAGCCTCATTAACGAGGTGGAGGTCCTGAACTAGTCTTCATCCTTGTTGGGTTTTTGTACCCCCAATATTGGGGTATTACAAGAACTGTTGCAGAGTTTGAGGAGGCTCTACATCTTCAAGTTATCAATGATGACTTCTAGTCTTTTCCTAACTTCTGGTTTCAGGGAATATTGTTTCTGGTTAGGAAAGGAGCTGGGATCTTTAAGATGAACCCAGACCAGGATGTCAGGTGTGGCTCAGCCAATCTTCCTTCAAGTTGCCCAAACTTCTTTAGTTAATATAGGTCTCCAATAGGGGGAGACAATGAGTTTGCCCAGGAACCATCAGGATGGTGGTCCCTATACAGGCCAGAATATCTCTGCCCAACAGAGGAGTTTGGCTTTTAGTCATAATTAGAAAAGCATGGTTGAACAAAAGGTCTCCCCAACTACAACTAAGGGATTGGGGATAATACCAGGTTAAAGTCCTCCCTGAGACACCCTTCATGATTGTGCTAAGAGAGGAGAAGGGCCCAGGATTGGAGAGGAGAACTCAGAGACCAGCCCTGGTGTCCAAAAGGAGGTCCACTTTCCTCCCTTCAATTTCCAGAATTACCTGGGACTCCTCGATGGTAATGGTGGTCTGGACAACCTGAGCCAGGGAGAGGAGACCCAGGACCCATCAATCCTGCTGCTGCATCATGTAGAGATTGGTTCTGAACCTGGTGATCAGCATCCCCAGGGACAGTCCACCCGCCAGTGGTCCCTATTGCAGATTGGACAGGGTTGAGGTGGCTTCCTCATGCTGCTTGGATAATCCTTCTTGAAATGCCCTGGTTTGTCACATCTGTAGCAGTTAACAGGTGCACCCTGGGAATTCTGGGGTTTGTGGGCTTGCATGGTGGCTATTGAAGCCTCTGTGTCTTTCCTGTATTTCCTCTGTCTCTCCGGGGCCTCCCTATCTCTATTATAAAAGACCAAGGTGGCTACTAAAGTACTATCTACCGAGGGTCTCCAAAGTCCTATCTGGTTCCAGGGCCCATTTCTGCAACTTCCTCCTGATATCAGGAGCTGCCTGGATAATAAATTTATCCTTTAGGATTAGTTGTCCCTCAACTGAATCAGGAGATAGAGAGGTGTGCTTTACCAAGGGCTCTCTTAGCTTTTCCAGGAAATCAGTGGGATTTTCATCAAATCTCTGGTCAATCACGGATTACTTAGTATAATTGAGAGGCTTGCTCCTAGTCTTACGGAAGCCCTCCATTATACACACCTGAAAGTGTCTCTTCTACCAGTCTCCCATTTCGTCACTGGGATCCCATCCAGGGTCATCCATTGGTACTGCTTCTCTTCCAGTTGGATAATGTTCATCCCCTTTGTATAACTATATGTGATACAAAGCTCATCCCCAGATCTCTCTGCTGCTTGCAGAGCGGCCTGCTTCTCAGTATCCATTAGGGCCTGATTCAAAAGTAAAATAACATCTCTCCAGGAGAATTCAAATATTTTGGTGAAATTCTGGAAAGCCTCTATATATCTGCCAGGATTATCTGGAAACTTGCCAAGATCCCCCCTTAATTTGCTTTAAGTCCAGTAGAGAGAAGGGGACCTGAGCCTTACTGAGGTCAAATTCACCAGGCATCTGTTGGAGGAGCAAGATTGAGACTGGGGCTTGTCTAGGGTGAGGATTTCTAGGAGGGAGCAAGTGAGAGGCTGAAACTGGATAGGGAGGTCAGGTGGACCCAGAGGAGCAGGGCTGGAGGGAGCTGGCTCCTCTGCTGGGAGTGCCTCTGGGATTCGTATCTTTAGTTCCCTGGGCTTGCCCCTTGCAGCCTTTCCTGAGATGGCAAACAGCAGGCCTGGACCAATCTTACACTGTCAGCAAAAGCCTGGATAGCCTTGCAAGGTGTAGAAAGCCTGCATACATGGGGTCTCAAACCATCAGTTCTCTTGTCTATGGAAATGGTCCAACTGCCAGATGGTATCGAAATGAATGGTTCCTTCCTGAGGCCATCACAGTCCTTCATAATTTGGACAAACCTTTGTGCAGAGGGCTATGAGGCATTTTTCCTTCAAATTCTGAGGGTCAAAGCAGTCTCAGTGGTTCAGGATACACTCCAAAGGAGTATAGGCTGGCGGTGGTGAAGAGAACTGGTTGCCCTTTATGAAAGACAGGGAATAGAGGTGTCCCTCACTTCCCTTCCTTATTGCAGTGAAAACTTGGGGTGTGATGGAGAGAGGAAGCAAGCATCCTTTCTTTTTCTTCCATCTTTTTGTACCTGAGTCTCAGCAACCTTGGCAGACACCACCCATGGTTACTGATGCAGCATGCACCCATGAAGCAGGTAAGACCTAGAGAATAGGAATTATTTGCCCTTACCTTTGCCTCCATTTTTCCTACTGCCAGCAACCTTTGAGTTCCCTGGGCTTCATTTATGCCATGGAGCATGGCCTTCTTCCATGAGGTGGGGGCTTAGTCAGCAGGAATTAGTCCTGCCCATTTACATTCTGCCTGTTGCCTGGCTTTGGATCCCTCAGATTTAGTTTTCCTTTCTAGGGCCTCAGCCTGAAGCTTGGAATCAAGTTTGGGACTAAAAAGTATATTAGGGAGCTGCATGTATCTGTTTAGATTAAGCATCAAATGAGCCCTGATGAATTTGCAGTTATCAGTCAGCAGGAGTCGCTCCTCCATTATTTTCCCTATCAGAAGCAGAGTGCTGGGGATAGGAACCCTCTAATTTAGAAAAGGAGAAAAGAAAAAACAGTTAAAAGGTCAAAAGGGGTAGGTCCTGGGGGAAGAACCCCTTGCTCACTGCAAATGGGTCCTTCCCCCAGTTTGAACTGAGCTGAACTCTTTGGTCAGGAGAGGAAAAATTCCACTGATGCTGCGGGCGGGAAGCACCAGTCAGCCAGCCGTGCAGGGTCCTGGTGGCAGGTGCGGTTTTCTTCCGCCCCTTGTCGCCACTGAGTGTGGCTTTTGCATACTGTGGACATGCCCAGGTGCCTGAGCTGGGAGGGGAGGGAGTAAGGAAAGGAGGTGCCATGCGCACCTGAGACTGTTGGTGGTGATGACACCTTTAAGAATAAACAGAAACCACATTGTTCTGAATTGCATTTTTTTCTTTTTTTTTTTTTTTCTTTTTCTTTTTCTTTTTTTTTGAGATGGAGTCTTGCTGTGTTGCCAGGCTGGAGTGCAGTGGTACAATCTCGGCTCACTGCAACCTCCACCTCCCGGGTTCAAGCAATTCTCCTGCCTCAGCCTCACCAGTAGCTGGGACTACAGGCACCCGCCACCACACCCAGCTAATTTTTGTACTTTTAGTAGAGACAGGGTTTCACCATGTTGGCCAGGCTGGTCTCAATGTCTTGACCTCGTGATCTGCCCACCTTGGCCTCCCAAAGTGCTGGGACTACAGGTGTGAACCACCATCCCCGGCCTGAATTGCACTTCTGATGGCTGAGTCAAATGCTCATTCTATTTAATATTGCGCAGCCTGGACCAAAACCCGTAACATTATAAAGGAAAAGATAAGAGCCATTTCAAACTGTGAGAGAAGAGAAGACACCGAGCAAAATCTGGGGGTTTTGGCCAACAGAGTTCAGCCCTGGGGTCTTCCAGCAAAAAATACCTTCAATTGCCCCAGGGCTTTACAGGGTGTGGCTCGCTTGTTCTGTTGCTACATGCTCAAACCCCTAAGGGGAGGGGAGAATGCAGATGGACAGGTTCAGGAGCCTAAATAGTCATGTGTTACAGTGTGCCCTTTTAGCCCTGCTGTCCACGGATGGCTTGAGTGTTAATCAGCTCAATGGACCCTCTGCATTTTCACAAGGGCAGAGGGCCAGTGTGACCACTTTCTGTATCCTGAGCTCTTGCCCAGCATCCTGGAAGAATTAGGCCACACATGAGCCTGAAGGTTGAATGCAGGGTTTTATTGAGTGGTGGAGGTGGCTCTCTGAAGGATGGATGCAGAGCCAGAACAGGGGATGGAGTGGGAAGATGATCTTCCTGCGCCCAAACTCCTCTCTGACCATCCTCCGCTGAACTCCTCTTGGCGTTCAGATGTTCCTCTTCTCTCTTTCTCTGCTGTGTCATTTCACCATTCATCTGCTTGTCTGGAGTGGTGAAGACAGCTGTTTGCTCATTCTAAACAACAGAGAATAGAGGTGTCTCCTCATCTGCTCATCTGCTTCTGGAGCCTGAGGTTTGGGGTTTGTATGGGTACAGGATAGGGGAGCATGGCAGGATAAAAGGCAACTTTTGGGGTGTGAAAACAGAAAGTGCTGTTCCCATTTAAGGCCATGGGTCTCCAAGTTTGAGGGTGGGGCCTTTGCCAGGGAACTGCCCTCTTCTATCCAGTATTTCCCTGTCTCCTGTCCATATCAAAATATGGGTTCATTATAAGGCAATGAGCAGAGGAATTACCTGATTGGATTTATATTTTTAAAGGGCCTCTCAGGCTGCTTTATTAAGAATAACCTGAAGAGAGGTAGAAGCAAGAAAGTCATTTAGGACACTATTGGAGTACTCTAGGGAGATATACTGGTGGTTTGGACCTGAGGAGTATTAGTAAGAGACGGTGAGAAATTGCTTGATTTGGGGGATACTTTGAAGAGGCGACAGATAGGATGTGAAGTGTAAGACAGAGAGGAGCTAAGGTTTTGCAGCCTAAACTGCTTGAAGATAGGAGTTGCTATTAACTGAAATGAGAAAGGCAGTGGTTGAAGTGACTTTGGAGGGTGAGAAATATTAGTTAAGTTTTATAATTCTTACCCTTGTTTCCCTTGTGAACTCCCAAAATTTAAGATAGGTCTCAGTTAATTTAGAAAGTTTATTTTGCCAAGGTTGAGGACACACCCATGATACAGCCTCAGGAAGTCCTGACAACATGTGCCCAAGACAATCAGGGCACAGCTTGGTTTTATACATTTTAGGTAGACATGAGACATCAATCAATATATGTAAGAAGTACAATGGTTTGATCTGGAAAGGTGGGACAACTTGAAGCAAAGACAGGAAGACTGGAAGCAGAGAGGCAGCTTACAGGTCACAGGTAGGTGATACACAAACAGTTACATTCTTTTCAGTTTCTGATTAGCCTTTCCAAATGAAGCAATCAGATATGCATCTATCTCAGTGGAGGGGTGACTTTGAATAGAATGGGAGGCAGCTTTGCCCTAAACAGTTTCCAGCTTGAATTTTCCTAGTGATTTTGGGGACTGAAGATATTTTCCTTTCACATTTCCCTCCCTTTCTTTTTAAAAATCTTTTGGAGAAAGCATTTTACAAGAAAATTGTTGCGGGAAGTCAGGGACCCCAAATGGAGGGACCGACTGAAGCCATGGCAGAAGAACATAAATTGTGAAGATTTCATGGACATTTATTAGATCCCCAAATTAATACTTTTATAATTTCTTATGCTTGTCTTTACTGCAATCTCTGAACATAAATTGTGAAGATTTCACGGACACTTATCACTTCCCCAGTCAATACCCTTGTGATTTCCTATGCCTGTCTTTACTTTAATCTCTTAATCCCATCATCTTCATAAACTGAGGAGGAGGTTGCCTCAGGAACCTATGATGATTGCATTAACTGCACAAATTGTTTGTAGAGCACGTGTGTTTGAACAATATAAAATCTGGGCACCTTGAAAAAAAAACAGGATAACAGCAATATTCAGGGAACAAGAGAGATAAGACTTTGGACTCTGACTGCTGGTGAGCCAGACGGAACAGAGCCATATTTCTCTTCTTTCAAAGGCAAACAGGAGAAATATCGCTGAATTTTTTCTCAGCAAGGGACATCCCTGAGAAAGAGAATGAACCCTGAGAATAGGCCTATGAATGGCCCCTGTGGGGGTGGTCGCCTTTTACGGTCGAAGCCAAAGGGATGAAATAAGCCCTGGTCTCCTGTAGTGCTCCCAGGCTTATTAGGATGAGGAAATTCCAGCTTAATAAATTTTGGTCAGACAGGTTGTCTGCTCTCAAACCCTGTCTCCTGATAAGATGTTATCAATGACAATGGTGCTCGGAACTTCATTAGCAATTTCAATTTTGCCCTATCCTGTGGTCCTGTGATCTTGCCCTGCCTCCATTTGCTTTGTGATATTTTATTACCTTGTGAAGCATGTGATCTCTGTGACCCACACCCTATTGGTGCACTCTCTCCCTTTTTGAAAATCACTAATAAAAACTTGATAGTTTTAAGGCTCAGGGAGCATCACAGAATCTGCCGACATGTGATGTCTCCCCTGGACACCCAGCTTTAAAAGTTATCTCTCTTGTACTCTTTCCCTTTATTTCTCAAACCAGCCAAGACACTTAGGGAATAGAAAAGAACCCATGTTAAATATCGGGGGTGGGGTTTCCCCCAGTAGAAAATGAGTCTCTGGTCTCAGGTTTCATCTGATCTCTCATGGCTAGGATGGTTTATTCCTAGATAGATAGGTCCCAAAAGCTCATTTTTAGCAGATTGTGAAGTCTCATGTCCTGTGAAAATAAAATAAGTGGGAGGAAGGAAGAAAAAACAACAACAAACAAAAGAACAATCCTGGAAAAATTGATATAGGCCACATTACTCTGAAGTCTATACATGAGTAAGCAGAAATGAAAGTGGCTTATGTATATAAACAGGTTTCTGCTACTTTATTCTAAAGTTTAAGTTGTCTGGCTTCAGTTTGCAGGGTTTTAAGAAACCACAACTTAGTTTTCAGGGACTCCAAATTAGTAAAAAATGGGGAAAAAAGAAAGGAGGAAAAAAATGAAAACATTATTCCGAAGACTTGTAGCCAAGAAAAATTAGAATTCAGTACAAACTGTAGAAAATAATAAAAAAATTAGAAAACATTAGTTTAGACTAGAGTATAACAACAGGTCTACTGTAGTTTTGAAACATAATTTTTCTTTCTCCATTTTCTTATTTTTACTAAACACAAATCATGATAGGAATGGTTTGCTTTATTATATTTGGCATAATTATTTGTAAAGAGTGCAGCAAGAATAATTATTTTTTACATTGGCTTTTAAATTGACTTTGATGGAACTTTGTTCCAAAGGAGGAATCTCAGATTGACTTTTTGAAAGCTGAGCCAAGCCATGGATTTGTGCCATTAGATACCTATGAGTTGGGTGAATTCCCTCTCCTCTTGAGGTTCCAAGATAAACCTGGGGCTTCTGTGCCTGTCAGAAGGTTATAGTCTTTACTACCACAGGTCAGAAACCCTGTACAGGAACTGTGTATACAAAATATGAGATCAGTTTTTCCAAGGGCTTTATTGGCTTCCATAAGTCAAGTTTGATTTCTTAAAGGAAAGCACACCATTCCAGTCAAAGCCTTGGTAAAATAACCAATTTATCCAATTATGTTCTATTGCGAAAGAAAAGATTCTTATTGTACTTATGCAAATAATTATATTGCCATAATTGAAGAATACTAACAATTAGTTTCCAAATTCTGGAGAAATCACAGAAACAAATATGCTCCAAATTTTGTTCACAGGAGTATAATTTACTCAAGTGTTAAAAGCTATAAATAGCTTAAAAGAAAAGTTTTCCCTAACTCTGAAAAACAAAACAAAGTATCAGCGACCTTTTAAGCAAAAAGTCAAAAATATTACTTCAGTTTTCTATTGATTCAGTTAATTCAGTTAACTCCTGTTCTGTTTGGTAGTCATGAATATTTCACCTCTCTGTGAGAGTTCTGAAATTCTTTTCCTTTATTCCAATGTCACAATTTCCAAAGTTAGCAGAAAACCTGCATTTATGTACACCTGTTAGAATCCTATAGCTGATTATAAACCCACCTTTTAAAGAGGGTTTAAAACAAGACAAAACAAGACAATTGTCTGTGGATGAAAAACATAGTTTTAAGGCAGCCATAAACAACACAATTGACAAGGAAATTTGTGACCTCTGTGGCACACAATAATTTTAATGTAACAATTATAATTATTGCTGATAATGTACACTAAGTTATATCAGAATTTCAGGAGTTTCCCATAATTTTGAAACACATACCAATAACATATTTATATAAATACAGCAAATGCAGCTCCCCAAAAACCAAACACCATTTCATATTTGACAATGCTTCCTCTATAATTTGTATATGATATTATGTCATTTTTGGACTTTAGGGAGCCTAAACCTAATGTCTTAAAGGATTAATTAGGTTAGAAAAAGACATAATTTAACATTTGATTTTGGAATGCCTGTCAAATATAAAAGGTTTTAAACACTTGATATTGCAAAATAGGATTACAGGTCATTGTAAAGTCATTTATTTAACCAAAGTGATAATTCAAGGATTTCAGAAAACCATGAAAACCTTCATTCTTTGAGAGAGGAAACTTAATTTTCTAAACAAGAAGCCCTAATAAAAACAGCAGGAAGCCAATTACATTTGTTTTTCAAAATTCTGTGAACAATCTATAACGTTTAATCTTGATTATAAAATATAACTTTCATAAGCCTTTTGTAACCTTTATAATCTTTATTGAGGAGTTGGTTAATGCTTTAAGAAAATCTTACTAATCTGGCAGGAGTCCATACACTGGTTTTGCATCAGTGTGCCTTTGACATTAATAATTAATTTATAGAGAAACTAAACTTTTTTAATCTTTCAAAATCAGCCCTTACAATCTTACATGCCCACCTCTTCCACAATAGCCCTTGGGCCTTCAGGAGTTGAATAGCTTTAATTTCTTGCCCTGTGTCTCAGGAATGCAGTTTATTTTGACTGGCATCTTCTATAGGGCTTGAAGGTGAGGCTTTAATTGCTGTCAGTGTTTAAGATTTAGCAGGACTGTGTACTTTATAGACCCAGGTGTAAAAAACCCTGTAACTCAATGTTATGAAGATTCTAAAAGCATACACAAGAAAGATACATAAATATAATAACCTTAATTTAAAAAAATTATCTCAATTTTTTTCTAAGCAAACCAAAACTTAATAATAATATAACAACTTGATTATATAAAAGGTTTATGTATGTATTTCTAAGCAAACCAAAACTTAATAATAATATGACAACTTGATTATATAAAAGATATATATATATATATCATCTTATTGTGACTTATACTGACTGTTCATGACATGGTCAGGCTTTCTAATTTGTTCTGAACATTCTTTTTAAACAACAAGTTATTTTATTTTAGGACTATATTTACCATGCAAAATTTTTTCTTACATAAAATTATTTCTCTTTAAGCTTTTTTACCAAAAAAACCTCTTTATTTTTATAACTTTTTATGCATCTTTTTTTATTTCCTGATTCCTTTTACCTTGTTTTATACATGACCTTTAAATAAGCTTTGAATTAGACAAAACTTGTTCAGCATTTTTTTAAAGACAAATTTTTTTTAGCAAGAATGTTTTCCTACATTATATATTTATTGGAAAATACTCAAATAGTAAAATATCTATTATTTAATTGAGTATAACTTTATATTCTAAATTATGACCAGTTTGTCTACAAGTATTTATCCCATTACATTTACCTAATTATTTTAATTGTTTACCTAGACTATTTATGAAAATTGTTTACCTAGATTATTTACAAGTATTTATCCCATTACATTTACCTAATTATTTCATTTTAATTGTTTACCTAGATTATTTATGAAAACTATGATAGTCATGATTTAAAGTTGTGAAATCACAATTGCAAAATTATAATTGAGACACTGAAAAAAGATTTGACCTAACTGGCTCCATCTTGCTCTAAGCTGTCCTTGCTCATTCCTTGGCATAGGCCAAGCTAACTTTGGGAAGGAATTCAGTTCAAGGTTTGACTCTGAAACAAAATTGGTAGCAGCCCTTTCCCGAAAAGACCCCCCTTCTTGCCTGGGGTCTAGTCTGCCTTTGTAGGACTAACAAATTAAGTACAAGATTGGAAATAACAGTTTAGGGATAATGCAGACTCTGTCTCCAAGAGTCTAAATATCCCCAAATTGCTCCTGGGGGTAACATCACTATTGTAAAACCTAAGATCAGTGCTTGAGATTTGTTGCAAACCCTGCACTCGATGGATCAGTGGACACCATTCCGATCTGGCCCAACCCATTCTGCCATCGCACCCAGGAACAGAAGACATTAAGAAAACCTAACTTGACCCCCTATGATTCCATCTCTTACTTGACCACTCAACAATCCCTACTTTCCAAGCTCCTACCTGCCAAATTATATTTGAAAACTCTGATCCCCAAATGCTCAGGGAGATTGATTTGAGTAACAATAAAACTCCGGCCCCCCCAACTGCAGCTCTGCGTGAATTACTCTTTCTCCATTGCAATTCTCCTATCTTGATAAATCAGTCTGTCTTGGCAAGGTGAATCCATTGGGTGTTTACAGTACATTTTATAGATTTACAAAGATTCCTTCCTTTTTTTTTTTCCTATCTTAGACTTCCAGATTCTTGATAACCTGTTTCACAACCCTAGGCAGTTGTCAGCTAGTCTAAAATGTGCACATTAAAGGAAACAACTCAGGTGAAAATCAAATAGCAAAATTTACATTATAAATGAGAAAGAGAAAATGTCTGGTGGTGCTAGAAGGAGACACTTTTATTTTTCTTTGAGCCAAATTAAACATAAAATTAATCTACACTCTTCCTTAAAATCCCAAGGGTAGCCTCTGTTGCAGTAACAACTTTAGTCAAAAAAACAAACAAATGAAAAAACCAGGTGAAAACAGAATTCAGTCAACTGAGAAAAAAAGAAAAAAATAAACTTTTGCTCAAAAAGACAAGGTCTTAGGAGAGAAGAACAAACCAACAAACAAAACCAAAAATATGAAGGCCTTTCAAATACAAACACGCACACATGCACACACACACACACATATCTTGGATGTTAGCCTTTTAATTAAGCTGACTTTTATCCAGTCCAAACTCAGCCTCCAGCAATTGTTAAAATTACCAGTTTATTTTGCCAGTGGCTTCTGCTCCAGGTAAGTGTATTTCTTCTGTGACTCTAGATTGCCTGTCTCTGCAGATTTGGGGATTTGCCCTACAAACTCCATTATCTGATGGGTTTAAGAAAAGCTGTTGATTTTCAGTTTGTCCAGTTTCTCTCATTGTAAGGATGATGACTTCCATGCTCTTTACATGCTGGAGCTGAAACTGGAAGTCTAAGGGGTTTGTATTTGGGCATCTTCAGTTTGAAGAGTTCATTAGACTTCTGCTTCTCAAAGTGTGGTTCATGGACTTGCAGCACTGGCATCATCTGAGAGCCAGTGAGGAAATGCACAATTTCAGACCCACCCAGACATATAGAATACAGATTTGCTTTTAAAAAAAATCTCCAGATGATTTTTTTGTGCATGAGCATTTAAGAAGTTGCTATATTAACCAGCTAAGTGGAAATGTGGCATAGATTATTGTATATACTGTTAGACAGAGAGGTTCAAGCCAGAGACACACATTTCTGAGTTTTTTGTCATGTTGACACTATTTTAAGCCATGAAACAGATTCCCTGACCTACATCATGGATTTTGGTATCAGTGTACTCCAACTAAACCACAGGAACAGATCTGTAGATGAACAAGTTGTGTTTGTTGCTTAACGCATTAAGAGAGAACATACATGATATAGAACCTTGAGGTATCTCAGAAAAAAAAAAAAGCGGTGTTAAAAAGAACTTATTATATGATTGGGGTTTGTGTTAGGTGATTTGTGGGGGATGTTTGAGGAAGCAGGGCTTTGCTCTGGATCAGAGGCAGTGAGAAAGTGGGGGAAATTTATAATTGGGTATCTTAAGAAATGTAATCTATAAGACAAGAAGAATGAAATAAAGCTAAAGCTATAATTGGTAAAGAGTAAAACAAAGCTAGAGCCATAAAATATAGTCAGGAAATGCGTGGTTATTTTTGAGATTTGGACAATGTTAATGTTTCTCATGTATACTGTAAACCAAAAATAAAATTCTAAAGGCCCCCAACCATCTGAAAGGACTTCTTCTTCAGCCAGGGCTCTTTTGAAATTTTACCTGGAGACTGTTTCAGGCCTTGACGGGCAGCAGAGGTTGGACATGCCTCATTACACCTCTCAGCATTAACACCAACACAGACTTTTAAGTCTGATAAAAAACATTTTTATAACCTATTGTCTCTGAAGCCTACTACCTAAAGGCTTCCTCTGCAAATAACAACTTGGGTCTTCACAATTCTTTATCTTAATCCAGACATGCCTTTCTGTTGATCCAAGGTCTTTAGACAAACTCAACCAATTTTCAACCAGAAAATGTTTAAATTTACTTAGAGCCTGGAAGCCCCTACTCCGAGTTGTCCCATCTTTCTGACCAAACCAATGTATTTCTTAAATGTATTTGATTGATGTCTCATGCCTCTGTAAAATGGTATAAAACCAAGTTGCACCCACGCACCGTGGGCACATGTTCTCAGGACCTCCTAAGGGCTGTGTCACCGGCCAAGGTCACTCATATTTGGTTCAGAATAAATGTCTTCAAATATTTTACAGAGTTTGATGCTTTTCATCGATGATATTCGGACATTTTCTGGAGTGGTATTGTCTTTTTTCTTTCTAGCTCCATTAGGGTCACAGCTATCTGATGTTGGTGTTCTGGGAGATTCTTTATGCCCAAGAGGAGGACACCAGGGCCTAGTTGTGAGTGCCAGGCCAGCTTCTAGTTGGGCAAAGCTTACCCACTAGTACCAGGACAACTCCTGGATGTTGGGGGCTGCTTTTCTCTTTCTTACTGTTCTTCAGTATCTTCCCACTATTCCCTTCTGTGCCTTGCTTTGTAGGCCTCCAGTCTCTTATGTAGTCTACCTCATACTGCGAAAGCTTGTGATTTGCATAGCCTTAAACTGTGAAGGACTCAGAGCTCCAGCACAAGTGGAACTCTCTGCGCTAGCTGCTAGCTGCTCTACTAATTTAAATTTTTCTAATCTGGTTGATAGTTTTCCATAGAATAACCTCAATTATAAGGCAAGGAGTTTAATGATAAGGCATCCACCAGGCTTTAAGGCCTGGATTTAAATTCTGGTAATGACATTTAGTTGTTTTGGCTAGTTGTTTAAAACTTCCAAGTTCCAGTTTCCTTATCTATAAAAGGGAACTTAATAAGCTTCCCTTTCAGGGTTGCTGGCAAAATTAGAGCTAATATTTACAAAAGGGTTAAGGAAGAGCTGACTTTCAACACATGGTGGTTCTTGGTAGACATAATACAAAGAATAGAAATGGATCTAACAGTGACTAACATCCTCATTGGTGTCTTTAAATTCCCCATCTTGCCCCAGCATCTTTTTTTTTTTTTTTTTTTTTTTTTTTTTTGGAGACGGAGTCTCGCTCTGTCACCCAGGCTGGAGTGCAGTGGCCGGATCTCAGCTCACTGCAAGCCCCGCCTCCCGGGTTTACGCCATTCTCCGGCCTCAACCTCCCGAGTAGCTGGGACTACAGGCGCCCGCCACCTCGCCCGGCTAGTTTTTTGTATTTCTTAATAGAGACGGGGTTTCACCGTGTTAGCCAGGATGGTCTCGATCTCCTGACCTCGTGATCCGCCCGTCTCGGCCTCCCAAAGTGCTGGGATTACAGGCTTGAGCCACCGCGCCCGGCCGCCCCAGCATCTTTTATATCTAATTTATCAGCCTTATTGTACTCTGAGAAAAACTGAGCATTAGTAGATAATATAGAAGTCTACACACTTAAACTATTAAAGCCACTGCTATTACAGGTAACACGAAAAGAACAGAAAATTTTATTTGGAATGCAATAATCTATATCTGACTACTGGCACTACAATTTGGAAATGTGCATTCTACAGCAAGTTACTTGACCTTTTGAATTTTTGATCTCTTATCTACAAAACAGGTGTAAAGAAGGGGCAGGAGTAAGGGAGAGACTGTTGGGAAAATTACATAGGGTAATAATTTTCATTTATAAAATATTTTCTGTATAGTAGAGTTTTTTACAAACATAAGATGCTATTATCACTAGCCCCTTATGTACATTTTTATTATCTCTGTTTATTTCTTAAACTTATTTACAGTTCTGGAATGGAACAACCAGGAAGGAATCTAAATTTCCTCCAAGGTATTTAGCCTCACACCTTCAGGTTAAATTCAATGAAGTTTAAGTAAACCTAATAAAGTGAATTATGTTCTTGAGCTGTAACCAAGAACATAATCAAATGATAGTGACCAACTTTAAACACTGCTGTACCAAAAGACTGATCTACTGAGGGCTATTGAAGCGGGGACAGAAAGGACTGGAACAGTTATCGTCATCTTGACAAACAATAATATGTAACATGACCTAAGAAAAAGTGTTTGACCCTTCACTCTTCAACTGAGAAAAAAAAATAGAAGCCAGTTTTCCTAGTCACCTGTTGAGAAGAACCAAAACAACAAATATTTACCAATACCATGCTCTACCATTTTCATTGTCAGGGGGCCGAGAGCTAATTTTCTCCATGTGCCTGCTCTGTATCAAAGTAGAGGCCAGGTCCTCGCAGGAGCCATAAACTTTAATTATTATTACCCTTGCGTTACAAATAACAGGTTTCTGGGTCAGAATGATTATGCAACTCGTCCCACATTACACAGGTAGTAAATGGTGGAGTTGAACTGGAGGTAGATCTGCTTGAATTGAATATAGGAGATTTTTTTGCACTTTCTGGGGTACCTTCTGTACAAAAAAACAATGCCAGCTGAATCAATCCCTTGCTATCCATATTCCAGGGTAAAATTAATGTTCCTATGAGAATGAGGAAGAAGTCATAGAATGTTGGGAGGAAGGGGCCTTTGAAAGCTCATTTAAAGAATCCCATTCCCACCTGGTGGGTAGGTCCTTTTACAGCTGCTGGTCCAAGCCACAGTAACAGGGTAGGTTTTAAGGTTCTTCCATATACAGAGCTAAATTTGTGGGCCTATAGCTTCCAACTATTCAAATCCAGTTGAGTTTCTTCCTTGAGGCAGAGAACCCATGTATAATCCTTTTCTCTTGTGACACGTTGTGCTTGACTGGGCTTTTCTTGCCAGCCCTTTCAACTGTTTCCCAACAGGTGTGGAATGTGAAATCTCTTCTCTTGGTTCTCCTGTGGGTGGTTTCTCCCAATGCTAAGGTCCCTCAAGGAGACCCAGCTTTTCTGAATTCCTTCCAAGATCTGCTGGTGACTTTAAATCTGCCAAAGCACTTGGTGGCTCAGGGAATTAAATGTATAAACAATCCTAAATCATGGAACATGATCTACTCCTTGAGAGCTAAAGTAACCTTGAAGTGAGGCTAGAAACATATAGATGGTTCAGCCCAAACAATTTGGTATGTCTTTTAAAACAAAATGCCACATGTATTACTTGCTACATTTTATATTTGATCTCTTCATCCAAAACTCCAACACTTTTTGGCGTATCGATATTTGGAATATGTGGCATTTTCTTAAATATGTATAGATATCTATATGTACACATGGGAAAAATATACTTTGATTTTGTGTGTTTTGAAAAATAGGCCAGGTGTCGTGGCTCATGCCAGTAATCCTGCCACTTTGGAAGGCCTAGGCAGGGAGATCACTTGAAGCAAGGAGTTTGAGACCAGCCTGGCCAACATGGTGAAACTCCGTCTCTACTAAAAACACAAAAATTAGCCTGGTGTGGTTGCACACACCTGTAATCCCAGCTACTCGGAGTCTGAGGCACAAGAATCGCTGGAACCCAGGAGGCAGAGGTTGCAGTGAGCTGAGATTGGACCACTGCACTCCAGCCTGGGTGACAGAGTGAAACTTTGTCTCGAAAAAAAAAAAAGAAAAGAAAAAAATAAAGTATAGTATATTTATATATTAATAGTATATCCAAAACAGGAAAAGCTATGCTGCAGTTAAAATGAAAGAACTAGACTTCTAGGTATTGACATAAAAGACATCTAAGACATATAGTTGAGGAATAAAAGCAAGCTACAGAATTATACACACCATATTCTTTATATTTTTTAAAAATTTTAATGGATATATAGTACGTGTATATATTTATGGGGTACATGAGATGTTTTGATACAGGCACGCAATGTGAAATAAGAGTATCATGAACAATGGGGTATCCATCCCCTCAAGTATTTATCCACTGAGTTTCAAACAATCCAATTACATTCTTTATGTTATTTTATGTATAGTTGCTATTATTGACTATAGTCACCCTGTTGTGTTATTAAATAGTAGGTCTTACTCATATATCATATGATTGTGTTGTTTTAATATTTCTAACCATGGGTTTCTAAACCTAAATCAGAGTCTAACTTTTGAAACACACTGTGGCTTTCCAATTCTAAAATCTCAAACAATACCTAATAGTAATAGATATTACAATACATGATAATACCCAGATCATATCAATGGCTTATAAACACTCCTTCTCCTTTCCTTACTTACTGTATTCTCAGTCAAGGCACTCTGTTTGTTCAATAATTTGACACTTAAATTTAACATTTCTTGGTAGCACCAGGAAATAAAAAGAATAAATGCTTCCTAATCTATAGGAGTTATAACCTCCTGGAGTAAAGTAAATACCACATGGAAATGTAAGCAACAGTCTGAAGCAGGATGTGGTTGGTTGACAGTCTGTGTTACAGCTGGTGAATTCAGAGAGGGGCATGTTTGTAAGCTGAAATGGTCAGGGAAGTCTTCACTGAGAAGGTGAAGTTTCAGTTGAGCCTTGAAGAATGATAAAACTTTGGGGCCGGGCACGGTGGCTCAAGCCTGTAATCCCAGCACTTTGGGAGGCCGAGACGGGCAGATCATGAGGTCAGGATATCGAGACCATCCTGGCTAACACGGTGAAACCCCGTCTCTACTAAAAAAAATACAAAAAACTAGCCGGGCGTAGTGGCGGGCGCCTGTAGTCCCAGCTACTCCGGAGGCTGAGGCAGGAGAATGGCGTAAACCCGGGAGGCGGAGCTTGCAGTGAGCTGAGATCCGGCCACTGCACTCCAGCCTGGGCGACAGAGCGAGACTCCGTCTCAAAAAAAAAAAAAAAAAAAAAAAGTTTGAATTAGCTGAGAAAAAGGGAGGCGGAGGGAGGCAAAATCAGGTTGGGAAATGGGTACAAATAAGATGGGAAAAATTCAGACAACACATTATAACAAGAAGGAAAAGGAAGTACTGTAAAGAACACTTGTTAAATGTTGCCTATGCATCAGCTTCCTTGTGTGCCCGCAAGCTCCTCTATAAGATGGCTGTTATTGAATTTACACAACTTCCTAACTGGGTAGGTAATACTATCAATTTGTAAACGAGGAAATGAAGTTACATAATTATGCATTGCTGATAACTGACAGAGTTAAGAGTCAAACCCAGGCTGTCTGATTCCAGGTTTTCTGCATTCTGTCCCACCTCACACTGTGTTCCTAGTAAGAAAACTCCCCAAAGGGAAGGGATCATATAAGTGAATTCTGGGGACAAATCTGGAATATCAGAGATACCAGATTGGGGCCTAGATTATATGGATAGTCTTAAATGCTAAGAAATTTGAGAATAACTTAATGAAAGTCTTAAATGACAAGAAATTTTCAATTATCATCTAGTAGTAAAACTTGATAAAGGTAGCATTTCAATAATTTTCTGGGAATGATATGTGGAATGGACTAAATAGTAAGAAAGTGGAGACTGGAGACTAGACAGGAGAATATTCCTATAATTTAGGAACAGATAATCATTATCAAGGGACAGTGGATGATGGGCAACCTACCGATCCAGTGTGTTGTGCAACATTTCACCTCACCTGACAATGAATTCCAAAACCACTTGGAATGCAAATGACATATATGCTAATGAATACATAATGTATGTAAATAGACACAAGTGAAAGAAGAAAGCCTGGATTATAAAAGGTGGGCAAGCCCTACTCAGTTAGCTTCTCCAGACTCAGAATTTGAAAATGAAGGCGCTTTTACCATTGATCTTTCTGTTTATTAGTTCTCCAGGCTGGGCAATAGATAGGCACTACTACATAGGCATTGAAGAAAGCATTTGGAACTATGCTCCTTCTGGTAAAAACATGCTCAATGGAAAGCCCTTTTCTGAAGACTTGTAAGTAATCCTTTGCATTTAAAAAGTTACTATCTGAAGCAAAAGTTGGTAATTGTTGATCATTGATGAAATGCTGATGAAGACTTTCTCGTGACTGATACTTGCAGGGCACATATGCCATTAGAACCACGTTGTTTGTTTAGCTTAAACATGGTATGGAAAAGAGGTAGTAAATCCAAAATTGCTCTTTCCTGGGATGATCGCCGCTCTTGTCCTCCTGACACGTTATTTCGCAGATCATAGCTAATTCTGTTTATCATTAATTTTGTTTGATAAGGTATAAAACAACACTTTCCTTTTGATATGTGTGTAGCTGTTTTGTCGATTTTTCTCTTCAGATAATTGAGAGAGGGAAATATAGAGGACATGAGTGGGGTTCTGATTTACCACGGTTTAAGAGGAAAACACCTTAATGCTACCAACAAATCCACAAATCCATTTAAATGTGTAAACAGTCCTAAATCATGGAAATTGATCGACTATTTAAATGCTAAAGTAACCTTGAAGTGGGGTTAGAAACTTAGACGCAGTTCGGTTTAAAGAATTTGGTATGTCTTTTAAACCAAAATGCCACATGTTTTACTTACTACATTTGTATTTGATTTCTTCATTCAGTATTTCAACATTCTTCTCACCAATTACAACTGTTTTTGACTCCCTTCACATTTTCTCCAGCCTCTGGGTTTTATCTGCCAAAATTAGGCTGTAGAGCTTCTGACTTCTCATTTTAGCTTATTTAACCTTCGTTTCTTATTTGCTTATTTAACAAAAATCAACATTTGTTAAAGTTCTCTCTTGTTTGTTTGTAGAGAATTTCTACAAGGAAGTCAAGCAAGGAAGAGCTTTGTTTATAAAAAGGCGTTGTATTTTCAATATACTGATAATACATTTCAAAGGATCATTGAAAAACCATCCTGGTTGGGATTTTTAGGCCCAATGATTAAGGCAGAGACTGGAGACTTCATTTATGTACATGTAAAAAATAATGCTTCAAGAGCTTATAGTTATCATCCTCATGGACTCACCTACTCCAAAGAAAATGAAGGTAAGTGGATCCTCTTTCCTGACATTCCTGAGTTTTGCTTATGGAGCGTATGAGCACATTGCATTAGAAAAAGCCAGGTGAGGCCGGGCGCAGTGGCTCAAGCCTGTAATCCCAGCACTTTGGGAGGCCGAGACGGGCGGATCACGAGGTCAGGAGATCGAGACCATCCTGGCTAACACAATGAAACCCCGTCTCCACTAAAAATACAAAAAAATTAGCCGGGCGTGGTGGCGGCGCCTGTAGTCCCAGCTACTCGGGAGGCTGAGGCAGGAGAATGGCGTGAACCCGGGAGGCGGAGCTTGCAGTGAGCCGAGATCGCGCCACTGCACTCCAGCCTGGGCGACAGAGCGAGACTCCGCCTCAAAAAAAAAAAAAAAAAAAAAAAAAAAAAAAAAAAAAGAAAAAGCCAGGTGATCAGCATTATGAGCTACATGGAGTTTAGAGTGGATGCAGACTCTACTTCTCATATATTTAATGTTTATCCCCAAGACAGTCCTTTTTCAGTTTCTCATCTTGAGTGACAGCCCTTATGCAATTCCTAGGAAATAAAACACTTTTCCCTTCATCACCAGAAAAGAAAAAAAAAGGCACTTTGTTTTGTTTTGTTTTGTAGGAAACACAGCTAAATGTTAGCTTGGCAGAAATCCTGTTCTGCCCCCACCTCATTTCCATTTCCTAGTAGATGAGGATCACCCTCTGGGAAGATATCAGTGTCAAGAGAAATCACTACTCTCCAGACAGAATCTTCTCTCCTACACAACTATAGTCACAGATACATCATGATTTTGAAAAAAAGGAAGGGAAGAGAAAGTCAACAAATAGGATTTTGTGAGTTTTTGGAAGACAACAAGGAAAGCTAGGAAAAGAGAGTTTGGACTTGTCTTTAGTAGAACACAGATATTTTTTCCCAGTGTTTGAAATACGGTTTTTAAAAGGCCTGTCATAACTCTTTAGAAAACTGGAACTTTGGGCCAAGTTGATAAGAGTACCACCTATAGAATATGTGCTCTTTCCAACAGAGGCTCTATGATAATACAGGGCAGTGGAAATCCCATATGCCATTCCATTCATCTGTCATTAATATTTTGCCATGTTACATGACCATCTTACAATGATTATTGCCCTTTAAATATATTCTATGAAAAAAATAAAAGAAAAATAGCCTATATTATAGACATATAATGTGAAAAATGTTAACAAGAGTTTGCTTTATTTGTTTATTTTTTAATCAACTTTCGAAACTTAGACTGAGGTTTGATGACTCCCTCAGGGAAGCATGAAGAAGAACTAGAAACAGGCCTTGAATTAATCCTCTGGACTGAAACAGACTCAGGAAACCAGACCATGACTGGAGCCAGTTCCAGATGGGCCGCTGGGTAGGAAAAAAGTACAAAAGTCAGTCAGTCATAATTTCTTCATGATAGTGTGGAACAGGAGGGTCCCAAAAGAAGAACAGAGAATCAGAGGCTGCTCATGTTTCAAAGTTTTTTATTGACTAAAGGAATTTTATTCATAGTTAGCAGGATCCAAGTCATGAGGGGTAAGGATCTGAGGCAACCTTTTAGCCAGAGAAGAAGAAAGAAAGGCGAGAAGGGTCCAAAGTCAGAACTGAGGTAATACTTCAGAGTAGGGGCATGGGCCACCTTCAGATTGCAGTGGGCTACTTGGAAGTAACAGGGACACCCTTGGATGCCCTGGGTCCCAAGTCTGACTGGCAATGAAGAAAATATGGAGGGCAACTCGGGAGTCCAGAGGTTACCTCTGCATCTGAGATCTAGGCACATGGGAGGTACAAAATAAATATTTGTTGTATCTATCAGTAAAGGTAATGATAGTCTATTAATATACTGCCTGCCTCATTCTAATTTAGTCCAAAAACTGCAGCCAAGCTGAGCATTCAGGTAGAAGCCAACTAAATGGGATTTAGGGAGGTAGGAATATGGGAAATGGTGGGGAGAAATGCATACTTTTTGAGAAATGCAAAATAGCTTAATGGAGGAAGCCCAAGTCGCATTCAAAATAGTGTTATCCAATATTTACTGTAACCACAGTGCAGAATATGTTTTCCAGGTGCCATCTATCCTGATAATACAACAGGCCAGGAAAAGGAAGATGGCTATCTGGAGCCAGGGAAACAATATACCTACAAGTGGTATGTAGAAGAACATCAGGGGCCGGGCCCCAATGACAGTAATTGTGTGACAAGGATTTACCACTCCCATATAGATACTGCAAGAGACGTAGCTTCGGGACTTATTGGACCAATTCTGACTTGTAAAAGAGGTAACTTTGTTGAAAAATCTCATTGCCGTAAAAGAGTAAACCAGAATGTGTAGGCTATCCTCTGCTCTCCTAGAGGAATTTTACCATCCAAGGCACTCCATTTTCCTGCCATAACCTTGGTTTTCCAGTCAAGAGTGGAAACTCGCCATCTTGGACTCTGAGCACTAGATGGCGATCTCAACTCCAACCCTCAGTTCAACCAATAATGCAGGTTGGTCACTAGATGGTAGTCAAACCCAATGAACTTCACTTCAGCCTTCATTCAAAATTACTGCCACCTTTTTGTGTTTATGTTTGTTTTAAGGTGAATCAGTTAGAATCATGAGTTTATTAATTC
Organism: Macaca nemestrina; assembly: GCF_043159975.1. Lineage (NCBI taxonomy): Eukaryota > Metazoa > Chordata > Mammalia > Primates > Cercopithecidae > Macaca > Macaca nemestrina. The sequence goes on along the minus strand of NC_092126.1, from coordinate 51,852,745 downwards.
TTGCAAGGAGGAAGTTTTACCGATATGTTTCTAACTTGCAAGGGAATATAGAGTTTTGAAAATTCTGATTTGGTTCGTTAAAACAAGATCAACAAAGTGAAGCACTAGATTGATTATGAAGTTAATGAGCAAATTTAACTTCCTATGACAATCAAAGTTTAAATTTTAGGTGAACAAACAGCTCTCCACAATAAATATTTTAATAATTGCAGTTTCCTATGGCAAACACACATAGTCTCATGACTACAAATTACATTCCTTGGGAGATAACTTTTTTTTTTTTGAGATAGAGTCTCGCTCTATCACCCAGGCTGGTGTGCAGTGGCTTGATCTCGGTTCACTGCAAGCTCCGCCTCTCGGGTTCAAGCAATTTTCCTGCCTCAGCCTATACAGACGCATGTCACCACGCACAGCCAATTTTTTTTGTACTTTTAGTAGAGGCGGGGTTTCACCATATTGGCCAGGCTGGTCTTGAATTCCTGACCTTGCCATCCTTCCGTCTTGGCCTCCCAAGGGGCTGGGATTAAAGGTGTGAGCCACCGCGCCCGGCTGGGAAATAACTTTTTAAACCAACTTTGGAAGAGCTTTTTGCCCTTCTCAAACTTGCAAGGAACTCAGTTGCATAATGGCAAGACTGCTGAATGTTCTGACAATAAAGTCCAAATTCCTTTTGTCTTAATTGCCGCCTGTAATCTTCTCTACAGGTACACCCCAGCAAACTTCTCATCCTTCAAATATCAACTGAGGTGTTACTGCCTTCAGAAAAGATTTCCGTACCCAAGATTAAATTAACCAGCTCCCAAACACTGAGCTCTTCCCTACTATAGAACTTTACACACTATAGTATCTTATTAATTATGGTGTCCATCCTTGATTATATGCCCTGCAAGGGTAGATAACTGTCTTGTTCACTTTTATGAATTTAACTTGCCATAGTACCTAACACATTACACATATTCAATAAATATTTGTTGAATATAAGCATAGAAGAATAAATAAATTGGTATGAACTAAAGTTATCCTTCATTTGAGGAAGTACAAATTTTGAGACTTTGAACAATCTCATGCGATAATGGTCATCAGATGCAGACACTGCAGAAAGTTACTGATTTGATGTAGAGATGAGTATGGATTATTTAAATATGGCTTCATATAAATAATATGCTTTTAAAAGTTTGTTGTAAACTTTACAAAAACTGGCATCCCACATCCCATTTACCTTTTTCATGTGCCCTAACAATTAACAAAACTGTAGATCGTAAAAGTAGTTTAGTTATATCTGTAACAATGGTTCTAATTAATGTTTATATGAAAAGTAAGAAATGTGTTTTTTGTTTCAGGGACACTGAATGGAGACACTGAAAAAGATATTGACAGGTCTTATTTTCTGCTGTTTTCTACAACTGATGAAAGCAGAAGCTGGTATAGTGATGAAAATATTCGTGCATTTACTGAATCTGGCAAAATTAATACTAGTGATCCCGGTTTTGAGGAGAGCATGAGCATGCAATGTACGATGAAAAAGAACTTTCTCATACATAATATCTTATAATTCTAACTTCTATGATCGTATTCAGTCATTTCCCTTTGTTCAAGTTTATTTAGTTGAGTTTATATTTTGCAGCGTTTCACTCAGAGTATACTGGACTGACATGCAAATGCAAATCACTAGTTAAAGCCTGCTCATTTCCTAAGTCCTATAGCAAGTAAAGTTTGGTCAACATTTGTTTTCTGAAGTCTTATATTGATATAAATAGATGGTAAATACCTAAGAAAGATGTTACTTTAAGTAATAAAATATGGAATAACAAAGACATTATTGACCAAATATTTTATGAATATGTGTTTTTATCCGACATAGAATTTTTCAGAAATGAGGTCGTGATAATCCGTCACCCTTATCCTTGCTTGCTTCTCTCATGAACTTAGTTTCTTTTTTTTCCCCTTTTCACTGCTTCCTGCCTTTCAGCTGACTTTTTCTCCTCTTGCCTTTAAACCTTTGTGCTCCGCTCACTTCTCATCATACACAATGCATATGGACTCCTTTCCCATGAAACACAAATCAGATGTTGTAGATTATGTATGAGAACAATGTTGACATTGTGAGGTTTGTATTAATATAACGAGGAAATACATAGAATTTTTACAAGGTTGCACTGATCTATCATGCCTGATTGATTAATATACATTTATTTTCAGCAATAAATGGATACATCTATGGCAATCTGCCCAATCTCACGATGTGTGCTGAAGATAGGGTCAAGTGGTATTTTGTTGGCATGGGTGGCGAGGCTGACATACACCCCGTCTACCTCCATGGACAAACTCTGATCTCTCGGAATCACAGAAAGGACACCATTGTGGTCTTCCCCTCCTCACTAGAAGATGCCTTCATGGTGGCCAAGGGCACTGGAGTGTGGATGCTGGGATGCCAGATGCATGGTAGGGATTTATTAGTTTTGCGTAACACAGAGTCAGAGAACTTCCAAGGCCTTAGTTAATACATTTTTATATGTCTCTTCATGTGTGTGAAAATATTTCTCATGACTCTCAAGAAGTAAAACTATATAATGGCAGAGAGCTTTTTTTTTTTTTTTTTTTTTTTTTTTGAGTCATGCTCTGTTGCTCAGGCTGGAGTTCAGTGGTGCAGTCATGGCTCACTGCAACCTCAATGTTCTGGGCTCAAGCAATCTTCCCACTTTAGCCTCTAGAGTAGTTGGCATTACAGGAACACACCATCACACCCAGCTGATTTTTTCTGTTTTTTGTAGAGATGGGGTTTTGTCATGTTGCCCCGGGCTGGTCTCAAACTCCTGGGCTCAAATGAGGCCGCTTGCCTTGGCCTCCAAAAGTGCTGAGATTACACATGTGACCCACTGCCTGCCAGGGCTTTTAATTTTAACAAATTTTGCCTAATTGTCTTCCATAAAGTCTATATTAATTTACATTCCTACCAACAGTGCTCCGAAACTAAAATGCAGGACTGATCTTCTCATGCCTTTAGTTTCTTTCTTCCAGCCAACTAGTTTATTGAATAAACCAACTAACTCATCAGTGACTAGTAGTAGTAATTTCATATTCGTGAGGGAAGATGTTCTTGGACTCTCAAATTCTTCTCAGTATGTAGGTACCATCTTCACATAAGAGTTGGTCCAAAGCTGGTTATTATTCTCTAATAATATATATCCCTTTAATAATATATCCCTTTAATATTCATTTTTGCATCCTGACTTTTGTACTTGTTTCATACATCTTAAATTTTTCCATAAATTTCATACATCATATTTCTCAAAGAAATAGGAAGTCTCAAGATTGTTGGCTAAAATTGAAAATATGTATTGACCAAGAAAATTGTCTTAATGTTTTAATAACATTCTCTATCTGGGTTTACTGTTTTTCAGAGAGTATGCAGGCATTTTTCAAAGTAAGTAATTGCCAGAAACCTTCAACAAAAGCCTTCGTTACTGGGACACATGTTATACATTACTATATTGCTGCTAAGGAAATTCTTTGGAACTATGCTCCATCTGGTATAGATTTCTTCACTAAAAAAAATTTAACAGCAGCTGGAAGGTAATGATTCACTGGCTAAAATATTTATAGTTAAATAATTAAGATAACTGAAACATTTCATAATCTAGTTCCTTCTAAAAAGGATTTAGGCATCTAATTAAAATATACTGACAAAATAAATATAAGAAAATAATTGGAAAATTTTGAAGCTAAGGAGCATTGCTAGACAAAATTCTTCTCTAAATGGCCTGGCCGACAATGTAAAGGAAAATATACTATTCATCTTTTTCCTAGCACAAAACTTTAAAATGGATTTATTTTATACTTATGAAACATTTAACAACATAGCAGACAATGTCATCAATAACATTTTATTAAAATTTTAAAACATTCTTTATGTGTAACTTATACACTCCTGCTAAGATCTGAAGGCATAATTAAATCATTGAACATGATATCCCTCAACTATATTCTATAAATATTATTTACTCAATGACACCTAAGACTATGCTAGCAATTGTTGTCTTAACCAAAAACTAACACTAAACTACATTACTCTGGCATTAGCATTTAAAAGTGGGCAAAAAGTTTTTCTGATAGTCCAACTGCCAAGTATATTTACCATATTGAGGACAACAGCAGATTTAATTCTTCTGGCTACTGAATGAAGATGCATGTTAGAACAGACAAAGTTCTAAAACCACCAGAAAATAACTTTCTTTATGATACTTATTTTTCTCTAATTCACTCATAGGAATTTGAGAAAGCAAAGAATATTATGTCAAGTAGACATTTTCCCTTCTTTTTTTATTGTTTTTTAACGATACATGATATTTGTACAGATTTAGGGGGTACATGTGATGTTTTGATATGTGCATACAACATGTGATAACTAAATCAGAGCATTTAGGATATCCATTGTCTCAAACATTCATCATTTCTTTGTGGTGGAAACTTTTCAATTTTTTTTCTTGTGGCTATTTTGAAATATACGATATATTGTTGTTAACCATAGTCACCCCACTGAGCTATTGGACACTAGGGCATATTTCTTCTATCTAATTGTATGTTTGTACCCATTAACCAACCTCTCTTCATTATCCATTACTCCTCACCACCACCCCCAAACATTCTTCCAAGCCTCTGGTAACCATCATTCTATTTTCTACCTCCATAAGATCAACTTTTCTAGCTCCCATGTATGAGGACATATGATGTTTGTCTTTCTGTGCCTGGTTTATTTTGCTTAATATAATGTGCCGTAGTTACATCCATGTTGCTGCAAATGACATGGTCTCAGTCTTTTTATGGCTGAATAGCATTCCATTGTGTATATATGCTACATTTTCTTTACTATTCACCTGTTAATGCACACTTGGCTTTTGGGAATAATGCTGCAATAAACATGGAGGTGTAGTTACCCTTTGATATACTGATTTATTTTGCTTTGGATAAATAGCCAGTAGTGGATTGCTAGATTATATGATAGTTCTAATTTTAGTTTTTTGATGAAACTCCGTACTGTGTTCCATAATGGCTGCACTAATTTACATTCTCACCAACAGTGTATAAGAGTTCCTTCTCTACAACCTCAGCAGCATTTGCTACTTTTTGTATTTTTGATAATAGCCATCTTAACTGGGGTGAGATGATATCTCATTGTGATTTTGATTTGCCTTTCCCTGATGAAGAGTAATGCTGAATATTTTTTCATATATCTGTTGGCTGCTCGTGTATCTTCTGTTGAGAAATGTCTCTTCATTTGACCCTTTGCCCACTTTTTAGTGGGAAGATTATTATTGTTATTATTATTATTATTACTGTTAAGCTCTTTGAATTCCTTGTATATTCTGGATATTCATCCTTCATCAGATGAATAGTTTGCAAATATTTTCTGTCATTCAACGGGTTTTCTTTTCACTCTGTTGATTGTTTCCTTTGCTGTGCAGAAGCATTTTAGTTTAACATAATTGAAATTGTCTATTTTTGTTTTTGTTTTCTGTGCTTTTGAGGTATTAGCCATAAAATATTTGCCTGAATCAATGTCCTGGAGTGTTTCTCCCATGGTTTTTCTGGTCAGTTTTTATATTTGGGTCTTACATGTAAGTATTTAATCCCTTTTGAGTTGATTTTTTGCATGTGATGAGATATGGCCTCTAATTTCATTCCTCTGCATATGGATATCCTGTTTTCCCAGCACCACTTATTGAAGAAGGTGTCCTTTCCCGAGTGTATACTCTATGCTCTTGGCACTTTTTTTAAGAAGGTTAGTTGGCTGTAAATATGTGGACTTATTTCTTTCTGGGTCTCTATTCTTTTTCATAGGCCTATATGTCATTGGGTTTTCTATTCTTTTTCATTGGCCTATAGGATTTTTTTTCTATTTTTGTGAATAATGTTATTGGTATTTTATAGGGTTGCCTTAAATCTGTAGATTGCTTTTGGTGTAATGGCCGTTTTAACAATATTAATTTTTATCCATGAGCATGGGTGTCTTTCCACTTTTTGTGTCCTCTTTAATTTCTTTCATCGGTGTTTTGTGATTTTCCTTGTAAACATCTTTCATCTCTTTGGTTAAATTTATTCTTAGGTTTTTTGTGTGGTTTGGTTTTTGTTTTGTAACTATTGTGAATGGGATTGTTGTCTTGATTTCTTCTTCAGCTACTGTGTTATTGGTATATAGAAACACTACTGATCTTTGTATGTTGATTTAGTATGCTGCAACTTTACTGAATTCATTTATCAATTCTAAGAGTTATTTGGTAGTGTCTTTAGATTTTTCTATATATAAGATCATGTCATCTGCAAAAAGAACAATTTGACTTCCCCTTTTCTAATTTGAATACCTTTTATTTCTTTCTCTTGCTTGACTGCTCTGGGTAGGACTTCCAATACTATGTCAAATAGGAATGGTAAAAATGGGCATCCTTGTCTTGTTCCAGTTCTTGGAGGAAAGGCTTTCTGGTTTTCTCCATTCAATATGTTAGCAGTGGGATTGTCATATATAGCCTTTATTATGTTGAGAGTGTACCTCCTATGCCTGATTTGTTGAGAGTTTTTGTCACGAAAGGATGTTGAATTTTATCAAACACCTTTTCTGTACCTACTAATATGATTGTATGGTTTTTGTCCTTTATTCTGTTAATGTAATATATCACATTGATTGATTTGCATATGTTGAAACATCCTTGCATCCTTGGGGGGGAAAAAAAAAACCACTTGATCATGGTGTATTATCTTTTTGATATTTGTTGGATTTGGTTTCAAAGTATCTTGTTGAGGATTTTTTCATCTATATTCATCAGAGATAAGTAGTTTTCTTTTTTTGTTGTGTACTTGTCTAATTTTGGTATTAAGGTAATGGTGACCTTGCAGAATGAGTCAGGAAGAATTCCCTTCTCTTCAATTTTCTGAAATAGTTTGAGAAGAATTGGTATTAATTCTTCTTCGTAAGTTTGGTAGAATTTGTCAGTAAAACCATCCAGTCCTGGGCTTTTCTTTCTTGGGGGATATTTTGTTACTGATTCAATCTCATCACTAAATATTGGAGTGTTCAGGTTTTCTGTTTCTTCCTGGTTCAATCTTAGTAGGTTGTCTGTGTCCAGGAACTTATCCATTTCCTCTAGGTTTTTCTGTTTGTTATTGTACAGTTGTTCATAATAATCTCTAATGATCCTCTGTATTTCTATGTTATCAGTTGTAATGTCTACTTTTGTATTTCTAATTCTGTTTATTTGTGTCTTCTCTCTTTTCTCTTGGTTAGTCTAGCTAGTGGTTTATCTATTTTGCTTAACTTTTTTTAAACTGACTTTTCATTTAGTTGATCCTTCGTATTTTTTTTTAGTCTCTTTTTAACCGAGTTCTGATCTGACCTTTATCATTTCTTTCCTTCTGCTAATTTGGGGTTTGGTTTATCTTGCTTTTCTAGTTCATTGAGGTGCATCATTAGGATGTTTACTTGAAATCTTTCTACCTTTTTTTTTTTGAAACAGAGTCTCGTACTGTCATTCAGGCTAGAGATCAGTGGCATGATCTCAGCTCACTATAACCTTCACCTCCCTGGTTCAAGTGATTCTCCTGCCTCAGCCTCCCAAGTATCTGGGATTACAGGCACCCACCACCACACCCAGCTAATTATTGTATTTTTAGTAGGGACAGGGTTTCACCATGTTGGTCATGCTGGTCTTGAACTCCTGACCTCAAGTGATCCTCCCACCCTGGTCTCACAAAGTGCTGGGATTACAGGCGTGAGCCACCACACCCAGCCTTTTTCAACTTTTTTAATGTAGGCATTTATTGCTATAAAATACTCTCTTAGCACTGCTTTTGCTGAATCTTAGATGATTTGTTATGTTGCATTTCCATTTTGATTTGTTTCAATAAATTTTTAAATTTCTTTCTTAATTTCTTCATTGACCCAGTGATCACTCAGGATCATGTTGTTTAATTTCAATGTATTTGTACAGTTTCTAAAGTTCCTCTTGATTTCTAGCTTTATTCTATTATACAATGATATGATTTCAATGTTTAGAAATTTGTTGAAATAGTCTACCCTGCAGAATTTTCCATGAAAAGAATGTGTGTTCTGCAGCTAGTGGTTAAAATGTTTTGTAAGTATCTGTTAGGTCCATTTGGTCCAAAGCATAGTTTAAATCTAATGTTTCTTTGTTGATTTTCTGTCTAGATGATTGGCCCAATGCTGAGAATGGGGAGTTGAAGTCCCCAACTATTATTGTGTTAGAGTTTATCTCTCCCTTTAGCTCTAATAATATTTACATTATGTATCTGGGTGCTCTGGTGTTGGGCATATATATTTAGACTTGTTACATTCCCTCACTGAATTGATCCTGTTATCATTATAAAATGTCTTTGTCTCTTTTTACATTTTTGACTTAAAATCTGTTTTATCTGATATAAGGATAGCTACTCCTACTCACTTTTGGTTTTTGTTTCTGTGGAATATCTTTTTTCATCCCTTCGTGTTTAGTCTTTATGTGTCTTTACAAGTGAAGTGAGTTTCTTATAGGTAGCATATATTTGGGTCATTTAAAAATTCATTCAGCCAGTCTACATCTTTTAATTGGGGAATCTAATTCATTTATATTCAAAGTTATTATTGATAGGCAAGAACTTATTCCTGTCATTTTGGTAATTGTTTTCTGGTTATTTCATGTATCCTTTTCCCTTCTGTTTCTCTCTTAATGTTTATGATTTCAGTTTGGTGGTTTTCTGTAGTCCTTGAGTCCTTTGTCTTTCTCATTTGTGTGTTTGCTGTGCCAATGAGTTTTATGTTTTCAGGATGGTAGATATTATCCTATTGCTTCTAGATATAGTACTCCCTTAAGCATTTCTTATAGGGCCTGTCTAATGGTGATGGATTTCCTCAGTTTTTGCTTGTCTGGGAAAGATTTTATTTCTCCTTCGTTTTTGAAAAACAGCTTTGCTGAGTATAGTACTTTTTGTTGACTCTTTTTTCTTCTTCTTCTTCTTTCAGTGTTTTGAGTATATCATCTCCTGCTGTTTTGGCCTGTAAGAGTTCTGCTGAGAAATCTGCTGTTAGTCTGATGGGGATTTCTTTATACGAGACTTGATGCTTTTCTCTTGCTGTTTTTAGAATTCTCTTTTTTCTTTCTTTGTTTTTGACTCTTGACTCTAATGTGTCTTAGAGAAGGCCTTTTCAAGTTGATCTATTTGGGGATCCTTGAGTTTCCTGTACCTGAATGTCTATATCTGTTGTAAGACTTTGGAACTTTTCAGCTTGTTATTATTATTTTGCATTAACAGTGTGTATGTGTTGTGTGCGTGTGTGTGTGTGTGTGTGTGTGTGTGTTTCAACAAGGAATGAAAACAACCTTTTTTTCTTTCTTTTTTTAGACGGAGTCCTGCTCTGTCACCCAAGTTGGAGGGCAGTTGCATGATCACAGCTCACTGCTGCCTCAAACTCTTTGGCTCAAGTGATCCTTCCACCTCAATCTCTCAGTCTCCCAAGTAGCTAGGTCTCTAGGCACATGCCACCACACCCAGTTAATTTTTCAAATGCTCTGTAGAGATAGAGTCTTACAACCTTGCCTTGTCTAGTCTCAAACTCCTGGCCTCAAGCGATTTTCCCAACCTCTCAAAGTGTGGGATTATAGATATGAGCTACTATGCCCAGTCCTCAGCTATTATTTTGTTGAATAGGTTTTCCATGTCTTTGTCAATTTCTTCTCCTTCTGGATTACCCAACATTTGAATATTTGGTAGCTTTATGTCACTCATATGTCACATATGCTTTTTTCATTCTTTTTAATTCTTCATTTCTTTCTCTCTCTCTCTCTCTTTTTTTGGTCTGACTGGGTTGTTTCAAAATACCAGCCCTTAAGTTCAAAAATTATTTTTTCAAGTCTATTGTTGAAGCTCTAGATCATATTTTAATTTTTAAAAAATTCTTCAGTTCTAGGATTTCTTTTTGGATTTAAACAGTTGTATCTCTGTTGAATTTCTTATTCAGATCATGAATTTTTTTCTGATTTCTTTGTATTGCTTATCTGTGTTCTGTTGTATCTCGCTGAGCTTCAATATTGTTATTTTGATTATTTTTGGCATTCCATAGATTTCTTTTTCATTGGAATCTGTTGCTGGAGAATCACTGTGTTCTTTTGGAAGTGTCATGTTTCCTCGCTTTTTCTTGCTTCTTGTGTTTTACATTGATATCTGCACTTCTTCCCATTTTGGGGGGATGGGGGTTGGCTTTTGTAGGAAAAGACTTTTTCTTTAGATGTCTTTATAGTGTGGATTGGGTAGGATATTTGAACTTTGATTCTTGCTGCGTGCAGTCATGTGGTTTCTGTACGATTTCTTCAGCTGTAATCAGCATCAGTGGTGCTTGTGAGTTCCTTGGTGGCTTATGCTGTGGTTGTTAGTGGAGGCTGTGGTTTTGCTGGGGATGGGGATGCCAGATGGGACAGTTCTTGGGCCCCAGTGGTGGTGGCAGCAGGCTGAGTCTTCCCATCCCTGGGGCCCAGCAGTATACATGGGCACTGGTGTTAGAGGATCCAGACAGGCTAATTATTGGGCCTCCAAGTGGCTTTCTTAGGTGTCAGCAGTGGCAATGGTGATTTGGGCATATCTTTGGGTCCCTGGGTGGCATGTATGGTGTTGGTGATGGCAGGAGTGGTAGCAGGCCAACCCTCAGGCCCCCAGGGGACATGCATAAGTGCCAGTGGTGGAAGCAACAGTCTGAGCAGGTCATTCCCTAGAGCCCCAGGTGGTACATGCAGGTGGGTGCTAGCAGTGGTGATGGCAGCAGGTTGGGCAGACCTGTCCTCATACCCTGGAAGTAGTGTACACATTCAGCGGTGGTTGGTGGAGAAGGTTGATCCTCAGGCCTCGATAACACTTGTGGGCTCTGGCAGGCCAGGCAGGTCCCCAGGAGAAGTGCATAGATGCTGGTGATGGCAGGCAGAGCGGATTGATCCCCAGGTCCCTGGACAGCACATGTGGGCAATGGCAGAGGTGGCATCAGGCATAGTGGGCCTGTTCTCAGGCCCTCGATGATGTGCATGAGTGTAGACTGTGGTGGATAGGATGGGTCAATCCCTAGGTTCCCAGTTAATGTGTGTGGGCACCAGCAGAGTGGGCAGACTCACCCTCAGGTCCCTAGATGGCATGCCTGGGTGCCAACAGCAGGTGGGGCAAGACAGTCTTCAGGTCCCCTGATAGTGCACATGAGGAACAGCTGTGGCAGGCAGGGGAAGTCGATCCCAGTACCCAAGATGGCACACTTGGGTGGAAGCAGCAGTGGGCAGGTGTGCCTGTCCTCAGACTCCAGGACAGCATCTAGATGGGCTGGTTTCATGTCCACCAAAGGTGCATTCAGGTGTGTGGTAGCTCTGCTGCTGAAAGGGCAATGTTTGCTATCAGTAGCAGTCACACCAGGCAGGTGGCTCTCAGGCTCTGGAGAGGGTATGCACAGCTCACCTTGTTCTGGGGTAGCCTCCCTGGTGCACTGCACAGCCCATCCCCCACAGTGTAGACCGTATGGGCTAGAGTGCTGGGGACCCGGCCACTCTACTGGATCCAGCTAGTGTCACTGTGCTTTAGCCATCTGAGTGGACAAAGGGGAATTTCAGTGGGGTTCTAGGGATGTGGAGATACAGGGGCTGTTGGGCCCTGGGGCAGGATACAGTCTGGTGGGGGCTGGGAGCTCAAAATGGTGCCATGCTATAGCTACTTGGGTCTCGGGGGTTGCATGGGACCCAGCATGAACTCCCTCTCTGGAATGATGCCATTGTATCAACTCCAAGCCACTCTCTCTACTAGTCTCACAGCCTGCAAGGGCTGAGGGGCTCTCCTGTGGCTAGGATTAAAAGAATCCATGGTCGAAGTATGGACTGCTGAAGATCTCTCACTTATCTTTTTCCCACCCCGGGGGGCCTCTCCTGGCTCCCAGCCAATCTGAGCAGTGACAGCTGCCTTGCTTCCCTTTCCTTCTGTGTCTCAGATGTTCTTTGACACTTTCCTGCCGAATTCCAGTGTTCTCTCTTCGATGCTCTATCCAACTTGTGATTATCTACTCAGTGTTTTGGTCCTTCTTTGTGAATGTGAGTGCTGGGTGCCTTTAGTCCTTTTCTTACATTTTAAGCTTATCAATAAATTACTCAATCTGTGTAATGGGAATTTTGTTATTAAATGTCAGAAAGATAACTGGGCTTAGAGCAAAAAACTAGATTTAGATTTAGGGCTTACTCTCATTTTATATCGACTAAAATAAGTATGAATTAATAGATTCATTTTGCTTGATCCTCCTGGCTATAAAATTCTATGATGTTTTGGCACAGCAAGTTACCACTTCATTGTTAGGAAATATTTCTTCTCAGAGGCTCCTTTTTATTATAATAATTTAAAAAATAATAACATCTTTCTTTTTAATATTATAGCATCTCTGCAAATAGTTGTTTTAATAGCAATATTTGTTATTACCTGCCTGAAAAAAAGTCAGATATCATACCTTTTTAATTTTTATTCCAAAAGAAAGTTTTCAGACAAATGAGTAGGTAAATACATATAGATAATTATATATATGTGCATAGACAAAAGACTGAAAGGATATTTACATAAAATATTGGCTGTGGTAACATATAGATGGTGGGATTATGGAGATTTCTGTTTTCTTTGTTGTATTTTTCTTTCTTTTTCAAATTTTGGATAATGAGCATGCATTACTTTTATAATCAGAAATAAATTACAAATATTTTAAACAGATGTGTTTGGATTCTTTCTATCTTTTCACATGATAACTGTAAATATAAAAGTTCTTTGTGTATCTACCTTCTCTGCACAGTAAATCCCAGTTATTTTTTGAACGAAGTCCAACCAGAATTGGAGGAACTTACAAAAAACTGGTTTACCGTGAATATACAGATGCTTCCTTCCAAACACAGAAGGCAAGAGAAGAACACCTTGGAATCCTTGGTAAAATTCTGTTCATAGCTTGTGGGGTTATAAACATTATTTATAAATATTCTGCAATCAAAATAGTATTCATCAACCCAGTTAGAGATTTTAGCGATAATATTATAGCTTTATGAAAATAATACATCAATTCACCCAATGACTTTATTTTATTTTATTTTATTTTATTTTATTTTATTTTATTTGAGATGGTCTTGCTCTGTTGCCCAGGGTGGAGTGCAGTGGTGTGACCTCTGTTTACTGCAACCTTTGCCTCTCAGGCTCAAATGATCCTCTCATCTCAGCCTCTGGAATAGCTGGGACTATAGGAACGCACCATCATACTCAGCTAATTTTTGTGATGTTTTTGTTTTGTTTTTTTGAGACAGGGTCTCACTCTTTTGCCCAGGCTGGAGTGCAATGGCACAATCCCAGCTCACTGCAATCTCTCCTCTCAGATTCAAGCAATTCTTGTGCTTCAGCCTTCCAAGTAGCTGGGACCACAGACACACATCACCACACCCAGCTAATTTTTGTATTTTTTGTAGAGACCGGGTTTCAACATGTTGCCCAGGCTGGTCTCGAACTCTCGGGCTCAAGCCGTCTGCCCATCTCGGCCTTCCAAATTGCTGGGATTACAAGCGTGAGCCACTGAGCCCAGCCCACCGTGATTTTAACTACGTTCTTTGTTCCTATAAATCCAAAGAGACTAATCTTCATCTAATATTTAATATCTTTGATCCAAAGTGACTTTATAAGACCTTGAATCATCTAGTCTTCTTGCAGTTGCACCCATTTCTGGGTTCATGGCATCATCCCTTTAATTTCTTCCTAAAAGAACTTTACTCAAGTAACACAGCTTGACAATGAATTACTAACTCTGTTGGTTTCTAGGCCCTGTTATTAAGGCAGAGGTGGGACAGACCATCAAAATCACTTTCTATAACAACGCTTCCCTACCACTCAGCATTCAGCCTCATGGACTCCTTTACAACAAGAGCAAAGAGGGCTCATTCTACAAAACACCTGGAGAAAGTAAGTAGAGCTCAAGGGAGGTCCAAGTGAGCCATACCGCCATATAATGCCAGCAAGAAATATAACTCCTATTGTGCAGCCTACCTGTCACAGTGTAACAGCTCTGCATACTTATTGTGGCAGAGTTATTACTTTAGTTCCTATTCAACTGTCACCCAAAGAGAAAGATCTGTTCTTGCTCTCAGAGATCTCACAGCCTAGACTAGTGTACTTATGGTTTTAGGTTATATTCTATAAATGTTTATTTCTTGTTAGGTACCCCTCCACCCTCTTCACATGTAAATCCTGGCACAACATTTGTCTATACATGGGAAGTTCCAAAAGATGTGGGTCCCACCTCCACAGATCCCACCTGCTTGACCTGGTTCTATTACTCTTCAGTAAATGAGAAAAGAAACATCAACAGTGGCCTTCTGGGGCCTCTCCTTGTATGTAGAAATGGAAGTCTTGGAGAGGATGGCAAACAGGTGAGTCCTGAGGCATATGGCCAGGTAACCCTTGGTGAGAGGTGCCTGAGACAGAACTGCAGAGGAATGACAATGTCTCAGGGCCAGAGGAATCAGCAGCTTCAACTTCTGTGTACTGATGTCTCCCAATTCTATTCTTTCCTCAACTAAACACCTGGTTCTGCCCAATAAACGTGCACCCTGGCATGTCCCACAGACATCTCATCCTTTTGGGCAGACCTTTACCGCCCCTCCCTTTCCTAAATCAGCCTCTTTTCTTCCTCTGCTCTATGCCTTAGTTAATAATATCACCAAACCTTGGACTTTCGTCAACAACTCCTTCTGTCTCACATACACATTTATCACTAAGTCTCCAATACCTCTGCATTATTTTAGGCACTATCGTCTCTTTCTGAATTCCTTTCATTCTTAACTTCCGTCTCCACTCTTATCTTGCTTTAGTACAGCTAGTCCACATCCCTCCCTAAGGAATCTGGTTATAGCACTCCTGAAACAAAATCTCCCCACAATTTGTTGACGCAGAAACCAACACATCAGATCCTGACAATTCCCTCAGATTTATGTCCCCTCCTACCCCTACACTGCAGAATTAGCTTCTTCTAAATGGCAAAGTAGAATTCTGCATTATGGTGGAATTAGCTCCTTAGGCCCTGAGTAAGGAAGGTTATTTGACCTCTCTGATTTTCCCCTCTTCTCTCCATCTGGAATGGCCTTTCCTCACTATTTTATCTGCCAAAAGTGGGAGACATTTTTGAAACTCAGACTGAGAGTACCTTCCTTTGGACAATGTTTCCTGACTAATGTCAGTTGAAGCTCCTGCAGGTTACCATAGTCCCTTAGGTATGTTTCTATTAGCATATTTATCCATGCAATTGTTTTCATTGGCCTGTTTCTTCCACTAGGCTGTTTCTAGTGGAAGTATACACAAGGTTTTCTAGAAAGTTTCTAGAAAGTATAAACAAGATTTTATTAATTTTTTAATAATAACCACAGCTTCTCTTGGGCATATAATAGGTGCTCAATAAATGTTAGTTAAATGAATTTCCCTTTTTTCTCACTCAGAAGTGAACTAATATCTAGTTCTTTTCTACATTTATATAAAAAGTATAGGTAACAAAGCTTTATAAATCCATACATATATAACAATGTATATCTTATTCAAAATTATAAATATATATTTATATTTATCTATATAATGAGTCATATTTATAGTGTCATCATTCTTATAACACATATAATTTTTACATTTAATCTAGTAATATGTTTATATTAAATTTGTTCAAAAGCCCTAAAAATTCAGACTTTCTAGAATTGAAAACTATTTATTTAACTTACTTTCCATAGAGTACATTATGTTAAAAGCCACTATAAACATCTTATGGTTTAGTTTATGAAGTTTAGATATAGGAATCTCTGGAGTAAACACTTTATATTAAAAAAGTCACAGAGATTTCTCCCAACTTCTTAGTTCTGTGATAATTCATTCACTGGGAGTTGTGCCTTTCTATGGACTATCCAAAATCAGGAAGTCCATTGATCAAATTTTTCACAAGTACACAATCTCCTTGTGTGGGAAACACTGTATGCAGATCAACCATTTGGCTAGATTTGAATATGGACCGTCTATACTTCATGTCTATTCCTTTTTCTATTCTCTTCCACAGAAAGGAGTAGACAAAGAGTTTTACCTACTTGCCACAATATTTGATGAAAATGAAAGTGATCTCTTGGAGGAAAATATCAGAACGTTTATCACAGAGCCTGAAAACATAGATAAAGAGGATCCAGACTTCCAAGCCTCAAATAAGATGTACTGTAAGAAACAATTTAACTTACAAGATAAATGCATTAAACACTGAATTTTATTTTGCCTAAAGAACTATGGATTAAAATGGACTTAGGTTTTCCCCACAACAGTTGGCTAATACACTTATGTTTCCTTTAAATATCATTTCCCAGTCAGGTGCAGTGGCTCACACCTGTAATCCCAGCACTTTGAGAGGCCGAGGTTGGTGGATCACCTGAGGTCAGGAGTTTGAGACAAGCCTGGCCAACATGGTGAAACCCCGTCTCTATTAAAAATACAAAAATTAGCCGGGAGTGGTGGCGCATGCCTGTAATCCCAGCTACTTGGGAGGCTGAGGCAGGAGAATCACTTGAACCCAGGAAGCAGAGGTTGCAGTGAGCTGAGATCGTGCCATTGCCCTCCAGCCTGGGTAACAAGAGCAAAACTCCATCTCAAAAAATATATATATATATACATAATAAATAAATATCATTTCCTAAGAAGAATATTATCTGCTAGGGTGATTATTTTGAATTTAACTTACCAAATATTTACCAACACCTTCTTGGTGCAATATATTTTATCTATAGCTAAATGTGAAAGGTCACGTACTTCTCTATTGCCAAATTCGAAGAGTGGGTGGAGTAGGGTGTTTGTTGAGCTGGTTGGGTGGGTTGGTAGGTGGCTGGTTGGTTGGTTGTTGGTTTTTGAAGACTGTACAGTGCAGTGGGAAAAGGGTTGATCCACAATCTGGAGACTTGGACTTTGGTCTTAACATTTTAGTTTATTAGCCATATGACATTGAACAAGTAACTACTTCTCTGGCCTTGGTTTCCTCAACTCTAAAAGGAAGGGCTTGACTGGAATAACCCAGTGAGAGTATCATGGAATTCTGTCATTCTCTAATTCTATAATGTCATTTTTAGCCCCCATGAAGTGATTAAATAACAATAGAGGAGAGGAAAGTTGACAAAATTGCTTTGCTTTTTTTACATGAATGAGCTGCTTCATGATTAATACTTTGTTGGGTTTCAAAAGATATCAAGTACCAGTACATTAAATACTCTTTCCTTTGTTACAAATGCCTTACAGCCATAAATGGATACATGTATGGAAATCTGCCTGGATTGGATATGTGCTTAGGAGACAACGTTTTGTGGCACGTTTTTAGTGTAGGATCAGTGGAAGATTTACACGGGATATATTTTTCAGGAAATACCTTCACTTCTTTAGGAGCAAGAAAAGACACAATACCTGTGTTTCCTCATACTTCTCAGACACTTTTGATGACACCTGATTCTATAGGTGAGCAGTGGGTCTTTTCATTCAGCCTGAAACATTAAAGTATGCAGAAGCACTATCTTTATATGCACTGAATATTCTGTACAGAAAAAAAAAATTGAACTGATACAAACAATGCTTGAGAAACCTTTGCCCTGCTCCATTTCATTTATAAGAGCCTTAGTGTCTCATTTTCCTGTACACATAAATCCCCTCTGTTTTTTCAGGTCCTCTTCCTAGTTCTTTAGGCTTTAAACCATCCCAATGCTCTTCAAACATGATGCAGATGTTTTAAGCCCTTTAAACTCATCTTCATTTTGTTGTCTTCTGCATTTCTTACTCTTCGGTCCATTTGTTTCCCAGACCTTCCTCCTGCTTCGACCTTACCCTGCTGCCTTGTGCCTTCCTCTTTCTATCCTCCTTACTTGCTTTGCTCTCTAGATCAATGTTTTAGCTTCAGTGAGGTTGATCCTTGCTGGCAACATTTTTTTTTAAGAAGGCGCCCCGTATCAAAGAACTGTGTGGGGATCAAAGGAAACCAGCCTTCTTTCTGAACCTCATTTCCTCATTTGTAAAATAGCAATTGTAAAAACTTGTAATTTGCAAAAAGGAATAGACAATGATCAATGAGATAGGTAAAGTATAGTAAAGTGCCTGCCATATGTTAGACTTTCAATAAATGCGAGTTCCTTCTTTAATCCAGTAGATCAACCCTTGTCCTTTACACCTGTCCCCCCAAAATCCATCTATCTTGGTCAAAAATGACTGATACCAACCAAAACCAGGCTATATGATAAACTACTGTGTAAATACCATGAATTGGTATCTTGACTCTTTGTGATGCCAGATGTTCATTTGACTACATTTTCTTCATTTCAACATTTAAAATTTTACTTTTCAAACAAACAAAATTTGTGATTCAGAGTAATTGGAGGGGAAAAGAAAGAGATCTTTGGCCGGGTGCGGTGGCTCATGCCTGTAATCCCAGCACTTTGGGAGGCTGAGACGGGTGGATCATGAGGTCAGGAGATCGAGACCATCCTGCCTAACACAGTGAAACCTCATTTCTACTAAAAATACAAAAAACTTAGCTGGGCGTAGTGGCAGGCACCTGTAGTCCCAGTTAGTCAGGAGGCTGAGGCAGGAGAATGGTGTGATCCCAGGAGGTGGAGCTTACAGTGAGAGATCACACCTCTGCACTCCAGCTTGGTCGACAGAGCAAGACTCAGTCTCAAAAAAAAAGAGAGAGATCTTTCTCGGGTGCTTTTTTTCCCTCCTCTTTGTTAGAGATGTACCTGCATGCTCATTCAGGGACAAGTTATTTCTTTTTCCTGCCCCAGTCCTTCCTCACCTCTCCCATGCAGGTGTTTTTCTGGATTTAAAAACTACGTTGTCTCATTCTCTTTTCCAAGGCATATCAACTGTAGCAAACAAGTGGAGACATGTACACTATATGTCAAACATGGTGCTAGAGCTTGTACAGGGATTATTTCATTTTAAACAAATTCTTTTTCTCAAACCCTCTGAGTCTGAAGGTTTTGCTTTCTCGTACATCTTCTTAAACCTTACCCTCAACAAAAGTCACAGCAACAACAGAAATATGTAGAGTTGAAAAGAGCATTCGTCAAGAAGCAGTGTCAGCACGTGGTGGGCCTAAAATTACCAAGGTAAAAGAAAGAAAACTGGAATTCAGGTGGAATGTTCTGGTCGGAATCAGGCTAGAGTTTTTTTTGTTATGGTGGTTTGTTTTAGTTTTTGTCATTGTTTTGGATTTTTAATGTATTTTTAATGTATTCAACTTTTTTTCACTCCCTCCTCTGCTATCTGCCACTCTGATCAAAGCCATCATCTCTCATCGATTATTTTTGATAGTCTCTCAACAGATCCCGTTTCTTCCACCATTGTACACGCCAGTCTATTCTCAGCACAGCTGCTAGAGTGTCCTTATACCCTTCATTGACTTAAAATCCCACAGTGGCTCTCCATTTCACTCAGTGAAAGCTATCATGTATTCAGTGGCCCACAAGAGCTCCACGACCTGGCCCTCCGCTCACTAGTACTCTCACCCTCTCCCTCCCTCCAGACACACTGGCCTCTTGGGTGGTCTTCATACACACCAAACAGACTCCTGGCCTGGGGCCTTTGCTACCTGTTTCTTCTGCCTAGAGAGAACACACTTTTACACTTTTCCTCCAGACCCACCTCATCTCTTATAAATTTTTGCCCAGATATCACCCTCTCATCGAGGCCTACCCTACTTACCCATGATATTGCTCACTGCTCTCTTGAGCCCTTCCCAACACACAACCAGAATTCTCAGTCCTCCTTATGCTGTTTTCCTTTTTTTCTTTAATCATAGCTCTTATCACCTTCCAGCATACATACAAGTTGCTTAACGTGTTTCTTGTCTGTCTCCACAACACCTTGCAATATGAACTCTGAGAGCAAGAATTTTTAACTATTTTGTTCTCTGATGTTTCCTGAATGCCTAGAAATACGTCTGACACAAAGAAGGTGATCAATAAATATTTGTTGAATTAATGAAAGAATGAATGAATGATTTTACTATACTTCTTTTGAGGGTTGCAGCTTATGAATAATTTTACAGAGGAAAGAAATCTGAAGGCAAAGCTTTAACCATTCCTTTCTTATTCGTCTGCAGGAACTTTTGATTTGGTTTGCATAACAATAAAACACAATCTAGGAGGCATGAAACATAAATATCACGTGAGGCAATGTGGGAAGCCAAACCCTGATCAAACACAATACCAGGAGGAGAAAATTATTTACATTGCAGCCGAGGAAATGGAATGGGATTATTCTCCTAGCAGAAAGTGGGAGAATGAACTCCACCGCTTACAAAGAGAGAAGTATGGTGATAGCTCCAGTCTCTAAATGGGAAGGGTTCTAAGGGTTCTTTCTGAGTCTTCCTGTCTTTCCTTTCAATCTGTCTGTGTGTGTCTGTGTCTGTGTCTGTGTTGTATTTATTTGTGTTTGGTATGGTGGGTGTGTGTGGTATACTTGTGTTTGTTACGGTGTATGTGTGCATAATGGGTACATAGGTGTGATATTTGTGTGTTTAGGATATTCTCAATTATAAATCACTTCAAAATTTGTGTGTGTGTGTGTGTGTGCGTGTGTGTGACATATTCAATTGCAAAGGGCTTCAAATCTTTCTAAATATCTATATAACTTACTTATGGGCTTCATTTCTTCCTGCCTGTCTTTTCACTTCATGCATCCTTCCTGGACATATGTTACTGTCTGATCTCACCACAGGAATAGTAACATAACTTCAGCTACTTTCAGTATTTACAATCTGTCAGGTTTTTCTTTTGTCTTCATTTTCTTCTACCTCTGTTCTTCTGAGAACTGCAAATTAAAGACACCCGTTTTACTCTTTTTGTACAATTTGATTTCTTTTTCTGGTTTTTCTCTCTTACTATTTATTTATAAAAACTAAATTTTATCCAGAAAATATGCTTTAAAATGTAGAGTGAATAATTATCTTGCTAGAATTAATATATTTTTTAAAAAGATGACTTATATTTTTAGGTAAAACCGCTTCCAGATATAAGAAGTTCTTCCATATGAGTTCTTTGTCTAAATTAATGGTTAAATTAACTAACTTTGTGGGGTTTTTTTGTTTTTGCTCTTATTTTCTTAAAGCCAAACGAGCATGTTTGTGGATAAAAGTGGAACACTTCTTGGGTCCAAATACAAGAAAGTCTTATATCGTCAATATGATGATGACACGTTCACAAATCAAACAAAAAGGAATGAAGATGAAAAACATCTCGATATACTAGGTATTGATATGCCATAAGATTGGTTTTCGAGTTTTTCTTGTCCTCAGCCATTAGAAATTGTTGTACGCATGGAGGCCGTTGTCAACCTCTACTTTGAAAGAGGAAAGTTCCTGTAATTCTAATTTGTTTGCTGATAGGCATTTTCACTGGGGAAAAAAATGATTCAAGTGTTGTTTCCTAAAAAATAAGGAGAATGTGGAAAAGTAATGTGCTCAGTGTCAGATTATCTGGATTCTTGCTCTCGGAATTAAAAAAATTCTAGAAAGGAGTTTAGAAGTAGCATTTAGGGATCATTTCAGTAAAATTAAAACAAAGTCCAGGGGACCCTAGTAGAGTGAGGAAAGGAACTTCTTCATGTAAATTGAAGTGTCTTCTGTCTGAGTGAGGACATTACAACTCTTTCTTCCACCCTTGATAGATCAACTAGGAAACCTCTGAGTCACCCCAGGTGCCCACATGCGACATTTCCACACGACCAACTCCTGTTTCAGTCTTAATATCTATGTGTATGTTAGAGGTTATTTTATGATGTGGGACTCTGAGGAGATGGATTTACATGCTGATGAAGAGGAACTTTTGCTCCTCTTGGCTCTCCGTGAGCCTCTAGAGCTTGTCTCTTTGTGAGCCCTGGAGGGAAGCCTATGCTATCCTGTTGTTGCTGCTTTTGAGTGGGCTCCTATCTTTAGTAGCCACAGGATGTTTGTTTTCTCTAGGATTCTGGCTGAATGCATGAAGAGAAATAATGCAATCTGACCCTCAAGGTTCTATTATTATGTATGCAAAAAGGAAAACACTTATTAAAAAGAAAAAACATGCATATTGTTTGGGGAGGTGAAATGGTCACAGGCAGCAAAGAGGCCCTGTCTTTAGCTAGCATTTAGCCATCAGCAGGCATCTTCAGGGCTCTAATTTTAGTAACTGTAGCACAGGTTTGCAGAGTTCTTGCTGCTTATCTCATCTCAAAACCACCTGTGTTTCAGAAGTTTTCAGAGCCACTGATTCAATCTGCTTCCAAATAGAAAGAAGGTTTAAAATTAATTTTATACTTGTAGTTCTTGGCTTAGGATGAAAGGGAGAGAGAGTAAAATGAAGGTTTTTAGTCTGTAAGAGAGAAAATCACTTTGGGTCAATAAACAGGCCTTGCAGCTCCTTGCAATCCTCCAGTAGAATAAGGAGCAAGAGAATAAAAGCCTTGAAATTTGAGATTGGTCAACAAAGAATAGAAAGGGTTTCATCTTTAAATTGTATGTTTTCCTAGGCATAAACCGATGTTCATTAAAATAAGTTTTCTGGCAAAAACAAGACAAAACAAAAACTCATAAAATTCTAAATGATTTAAAAATTTCAGGCAAAAATCATGTCTCATAAATCAGCAGTGATCTACTTGTTAAATGTTTTTATTTCATTTGGCTGCATGTTAAGTAAAAGGATAAGAATAAGTCACTGTGTAAATACTTAAGAAGACAGATGACTCATAATTTAAAATAAATAACAATTATCCAGACATATTCCTTTTTATATTCCCTAGGTCCATTAATATTGCTCAACCCTGGTCAAAGAATTCAAATTATCTTTAAAAATAAAGCCTCAAGACCATATTCTATCCATGCTCATGGAGTGAAAACAAATAATTCCACTGTTGTTCCAACTCAGCCAGGTAATTACTCTGGAAGAAAAAAAAAATCCCCAAAGCTTTTATGCAGGACTACGAGGCTAATGTTCTTTTAAATATATGGGTGCAGTTCCAGATGAGAGAGACCAGTGGACTAGTAAGATGGGCCTGAAGAAAGCATTTGGCGGGGAAGTTCCTTCTGCAAGTCAAGTTTACTTCCAGATTGGGGCACCATGAGCAAAACTGTGAAGTGAAGGTTTGGTCTTCAGGGACCACCTCCCCAGTGTATCAATTTCTCCTCTAGATCCACCCTCCCTTCCACCTCTTTACCTGTCCAGCTGCCAGGTATTCTTATACTATATTCAATCTCTCCAACTAAGGTGCTAAAGTAGGAGTTGAGTACAAGATGCAATATGTGAGAAAGCAGGGGAGGATTGAGCCAATAAGAGGAAATGATGGACCCCATGTATTAACATTTCCATGAAATGGAATCACTGCTACACAGCATGCCATTCAACATAATTAACTCAGAAGAACATTCATATTTTTTAATAAAAAATGTCCATTAAGCAAACTCTGATATGAGGATTTGTGTGTAGATAGTGCTCTTGGAATCAGCTAGTATGGAAAGAATGAGAAATGAGTAGGATTGGACAGGGAGTGAGGTTGAGCAGAGATGCAGCCTCAACAGAAGTCACAGTCAACCCCGCTCTGATGATAGGGTGACCCTCAGCTGTCCTAAGCTGGAGTGAGAGAGCTGGGCTGTTATGTCCCTGCAGCAGTTATTAGATGCAATCTTGAGCAAGGTGGCTTTCTTCAGCCAAGTCTCTCTCTAAAGCGGGCTGACACCTGCTGGAGTGAAATGTTCTTCATTCTTGATTGGGGATCTAGGGATGTCCTAGAATGTCCACTATAGTTGCTCACCAAAACAAGTAGTTTTGGAAATTAAGAGTATCAATGAAAGCCAAATTCAGAAAGAAATGATTTGTAAAGCAGAGAGACTGATGATAGACTTTGATGGTGGGCAAAATATTTCTTTTTGTTTTTAAAAACAGTCTTATGGTCTGTTGAGTCTCGTATTAAGGGAGTTTGCAAGTCAGCCCTCTGTTCTGATTAGTTAGGAAAGGATCTACTACATGCATTCCACAAACACTTCTGAGTACTCTACCTGCTATATGCCAGGCATTGTGTGGTGTACTGGAATGCAAGGGTTAGTGCTAAGTAGATTGTTACAGATTTGGGAGCTGGGGTTAGGGTTGGTTAATGTCACAGGACTATAACTCCCATGGAGCTTTGGAAGTGGGAGACACAGGATTATGGTGGGGAGGGAGCAAAAGAACTTTACTGCAAGAATATAGAATTAAGATCCAATAGGACTAATATGCACAGCCTTGAGGTCAGGGAGGAGGTACATGTGATCCACACATTGGAAGGTTCAGAGCTGGGATTCAAGGCTTTGTCACATTGAGTAATTGCCACATTGACTAAGATCAGAAAGCAAGAAGTGAAACCAGAAGTGAAAGCTAGGACTATGCTGCCTACTATTTTTATAGCTTTAGTGTTTGCTCATCGTCTGGTTCTCCATAAAGAAGTCTGATTTTAAAAGCTCTATTTAAATACACTTCATTTGTCTATTTCAGGAGAGATTCAAATATATAATTGGCAGATACCTGATAGAACTGGTCCTACCTCACTGGACTTTGAATGCATACCTTGGTTTTACTATTCAACTGTATCTGTGGCTAAGGTAAAGTTTAAATCAAATAAGAGTTATTATCCTATCTCCTCTTAGAAATTATAATGGAAGAAAGAAGGTGTTTATCATTGTTCTTAAAAATCTTAGTTCTGTGTAAACTTTCTATTAAGTAACTTAACTACTGTTCAGCTTTTATTCCTACATGGGTCTGCGTTTTTCAAAAGCAAAATAAATTATTACATTATGGTTACTTAAGTTTATAATTCATTGCATAATCTCACTGTGAATTGAAAAATATAACTAATTATACAACAATAGACTATACTTTGTTCCACTGAATAGTATTTGGATTACAGAAAACAACATACTGTAAAGAATTTTAAAATTCAGTTGGATGTGGTGGTTGATGTCTGTACAAAAAATTTTAAAATTAGCCAGGCACAGTGGCACGTGCTGTAGTCCTAGCTATGGGAGGCTGAGATAGGAGGATCGCTTGAGTCCAGGAGTTCAAGATTATGCTGAGCTATGGTCACACTATTGCCTAGGTGACACAGCAAGATTTGGTCTCTAAATAATAATAATAATAGTAACAATAGTAATAATAAATGAAGAATGGTATAATTCTATGATTAATAAGAAATGAATATATACATATTGTGTGTGTGTGTGTAGGGGGTGTATGTGTGTGTTTATATTTAAAACCCTCAATTATAGGGTTCAGGTTTATTTGCACTAAAAAAAAAACAGTGCAAGTGTTCTGTTTGAACTCTTATCTTGGCCCACTCTGTCTGGAACAAGAATCTACACAGAGATTTAATTCAAAAACAAAATGAAGACTCTCAACTAAAATTTGCTGCAGGGGCAAAAGCACAAAGGTGAAGGGACTAACTCCTTTAGACTTCCTGCCAACCAACTTCAATGCCAGGAATTCTAATTAAAACCAAAATTCTTTTTTTATTAAAATGTCAAAAATAGAGCTAAATCCACTGAAAAATGTATCTAAAATCCCTTTCAGAGGTCTGGTGTTCTCTTTAGACTTCAACTCTAATGAATGAGGTTACAATTTTTCTTCAGTCAAGCCTTGAGCACGTCAAACATTTTGTTCCTCACTCTCAGAATCCTGATAATTAAAAACTCAGGATCTGACCTCATTAAAAACTGAAACTTGAATCTACCTCTTTTATTTTGTGAGGGAAAATGTTAGTTGTGGCCACAGTGAATGATCTTGCTTTGCCTCCTCAGGACCTCTACAGTGGACTGGTAGGCCCTCTGATTGTATGCCGCAAAGACATCAGCCCCAACATAGTTCACCGTGTTCTCCACTTCATGGTTTTCGATGAGAATGAATCCTGGTACTTTGAAGACAATATCAATACCTATGCTTCAGAGCCAAACAAAGTGGACAAGGAAGATGATAATTTTCAACTCAGCAACCACATGCATGGTAACATTCACTCACTGACTCACCAATGGTAACCCACAGGTTGCTCTGCACAAATGAAACAGATGAAAGGACCTCACTCAGCACAGTTTATAGAATTCAACTACATAGGACTGGTATAGATCATGTAGACCAGGGGTCGGCAAATTTTTTCTGCAAGGGCCAGATAGTAAAGAAGTTAGGCTTGCAGGCCACATGGTCTCTGTCATAAGCCATACTCTACTCTGCCACTGTAGAACGAAAGTGGTCATAGACAATAGGAAAGCAAATGAAAGTGACTGAGAGCCAAAAACTTCATTTATGGATGCTGAAATTTTTATCTCATATACCATGTCAAGAAATAATATTATTTACCTTTTTTTTTCAACGATTTAGAAATTTTAAAACCATTCTTAGCTCATGGGCTGCAGTAACAGAGGCAGTGTGTTGGGCCTTGCCCATATGCCACAGACTACTGACTTAGTCAGCACAGCAAATGCTCATGCTTTCTAGAGCTATGCAGACAATGTAAAACCAGGAACATCAGCTGTCATTTCAGAAAGGCCTTACTATCATAATTTTCTAAGTATTTTGCCTGGATGAACACAGGGAGAGGTGGGGGTTGGGGCAAACCAAAGTGAACATGGCCTCACCCTTCCATCACATTACCTTCACAGGCAGAAGTTTTGAAAACTTCATGCTCATCAACCAAAATTATTTTATAGGTTGACTGTGACTAGATGCATCTAGGTACATCTAGATGACCTCCCCCCATCTAGAATCACAGTAACAAGACAATTATTCCAATAGAAAGCACATAAACAATCTCACTTTCTTAGCCAGGGAAACTTCTGGTCTTAAGCTGCTCAGCTGAGGGGGTTCAGAGATATGACTGGGTAAAAGATCCTTAACTAAGGCAAATTCAAATATAGTAATTTCCCACTTCTAAGGTTTTTTTTTTTTTTCCTTTTTAGAAATATATGTAAATATTTTTAGAAATATATGTCAAGGGTGACATCCATTTTACCAATAGTCTTTTTAATAAGTGTCATAGAGGGCACAAAGCACCTTGCAAGGCCCTAAAGAGATACAAAGGCCCATAATATGGGTCATCTGCCCTCATGTTGTTTACAGTCTAAGGGACGCCAGACTTGCGACAATCCAAGGAGTATGACGCGGGATGGGATGCTGTCATGGGAATTTAAACACAGTGCAGTGCTTTAAATCCTTATTTGGAAGATTTGGAAAGGCTTCATGATAGGGAAGAGACATTCAAGTTGATTTTGTAAGGTTGCATAGGAGTCTGTCCACTTAGAAAAGGAGGGATATGACATTCTGGGTAGATGGAAGAATGTGATCTAAGTCACATGGCACTTGGGAAGAAAGAGCCAACAGAATTGTGGAAGACCTCAAACACCTTGTTAAGAATTTAGACTTAATCTAAACCAGAGTTTCTTAACTTCCTGACCTTTTAGGTTAAATAACTCTTTGTTGTATGGAGTTATCCAGTGCATTGTAGATGTTTATCAGCATCTATATCCTCCACCTACTAGATGCCAGTAGCAGCTCCCCACAAGTTATGACAACCAAAAATATTTCTAGGCATTGCCAAATGTCTCCTGTGGAACAAAATCACCTCCTGTAGAGAACCACTGTACTAAAGCACCAAGTATACTGAGCTTGGTGGGGATAGATTTTAGGAATAACTCTGGCACTCGTCTGGGCAATTGTACTCCAAGTATGGCCCAAGGACCAGCAGCATGAGCATCATTTGGGAGCTTGCTAGAAATACAGAATTTCAGGCTTCACAGACCTAAGTCAGAATCTGAATTTTAACAAAATCCCCAGGCCATATTCACATTAAAGTGTGAGAAGCACTAGTCTAGAGCAGTGTCTTCTAGTTTCTTCTATTACATCCCTCCATCAGCTGAAAGCATTAGAGTTTAGCCTCCATAGATATATTAGTTATAAATTATATACTTGCACCACTGTACCAATGCATTTTATACATTTAAAAAATGCACACAAAATAGCAAAGTAAAAAGAGGATATGTGTGTGTGTATGTATGTGTATGTGTGTGTGTGTGTGTGTGTGTGTATGTGTGTATATATAATCTTCATATTTTATTTACATTACCCTTTGGAGACCACACCTATAGAGGATAAGAGGGGGCCCGGACCTCACAAATGGCCATTCCAGACATACAAGTGGCAGATCACAGAAGTTTGACTTAGGGCAGTTAATTAAGAATGCACGCTCTTAATATTTTTCTTTGTCTTTTATGGAGACAGGGTCTCACTATGTTGCCCAGGCTGTTCTTGAACTCCTGAACTCAAGTGATTGTCTTGCCTCAGCCTTCCAAAGTGCTAAGATTAAAAGCATGAGCCACCATGCCTGGCCATTCCTGATATTCTAAGCCTCTTGTGATAATTTTAAATACACAATTCACCAATATAAGTATGCTTAGCTGTGAAATAGTCAAATTCAACCCGATCATGTTAACACAAAGTCAGTGCCTGATTTCCTTGGGCAAAACAAACTCCTTAGAATTAGACACATCCATGAATGGATGTCTTGGTCACATTTAACAGCTTCCTCAGGCTGGCTTTAAAATCCCCATTGCTTCTGAAAACATTCATGATATTTTCTCTAAGGATGATTATGCTTTTATAAAGTGGTTATTTTTAAAAAGCCCACATTATTTTAAATCCTTGTTGAATATAATAAACTGTGCCTTTCCCTGCCACCCACAGCAATTAATGGAAGACTGTTTGGAAATAACCAAGGTCTAACATTTCACGTTGGGGATGTAGTGAATTGGTATCTGATTGGCATGGGAGATGAAGCTGACGTGCACACCGTTCACTTTCATGGCCATAGCTATGAATACAAGGTAAGAGCCTTCGACGGGTCCATATACTGTGAGGCCTTGTAAACCAGTTATGGAGTAGTATGGCAGGATAACAGGGCTGGAAAGAAAATGACCAAGTCAGAAATTTGATCCATATCATCTATATCAGGTACAAGAAAATAATTATAATTTAGCTCTTTATATCCCATGGTCCCTTGATAAATGCTGACCAAAGAATGAAATGCCAACGAAAGAAAGAGATTCTCACTCTAATCTATTGTTAGTTAATAGATAAATAAGACTTTTATAGCCATTTCTAGTTTTTCACTTTCTATCCCAACTTAAAAAAATTTTTTATGCCCTCAGTAACATAAAGAAAAATACTCTGAATGCTCATATGCATTTTGCCACATTAGCTTTCTCTTCTATGTTTTTTTCTGAATGCAATTCAAAGTACGTTGCAAACTTTATGACTCTTTACCCCTAAATACTGAATCATCCCTAAGAATAAGGACAGTCTCCACCCCAACTACAATAAAATGATCACACCCCCAAATTAACATTAATTCAATAATATAGTCTAATGTACAATACATTCAAATATCCCAAGTTGTCCTAAAAATGCTCTGTATAGCTGTTTTTTGTTTTTTTTAAAACCTAGGACCTGATCAAGATGCATACATAGCATTTGGTTGCCATTGCCATACCATTCCTAAAATCTGAAGAGATCCCCTTGCCTT
Source organism: Macaca nemestrina (assembly GCF_043159975.1). Taxonomy (NCBI): domain Eukaryota; kingdom Metazoa; phylum Chordata; class Mammalia; order Primates; family Cercopithecidae; genus Macaca; species Macaca nemestrina. The sequence goes on along the minus strand of NC_092126.1, from coordinate 51,823,102 downwards.
TTAAAAAAATTCCTCCCTCATAACTTTTCATTTTTGAAGGGTCCAGGCCAGTTGTTTTGTAGAATGTTCCATATTCTGCATTGGCCTGATAGTTTCCTCATGATTGGATCCATGTTTAACAAATTTGCCTAGAACACCACAAAGGTGATGTTGTATGCTCCCCATGCATCACATCAAGAGGTACATGATGGCAATAGGTCCTCATATTGCTGAGGCTAAGTTTAAGAACTTGATTAAGGTGATTCTGAGAATATAGGAATAAAAACCGTATCAAAGTGATTTTCCTGTTCTCTCACTCAAAATCAGTTACATAGAAGACTTCTTTGATCTCTGGTCACAAATAAGGGTGGGGAGATTTCCCTTCCTCTGCAACCAATCAATCAGTTCTGCATTGGACACCATCTAGGTGTCCTCCAATTCAATTTTGACACTATCTACCTGGATACAGCGTCAGATCCCACAGGTTGAGAGCTCAGTTCTACAAGGCTGCCCCCACTTCCAATGCCAATCATAAGCTCCAGGTTGTTTTCATATGCTTCTGTGCAGCAGGCTATAAATTGGGATTCCTATGACCCCCTCCTTGAATTCAATTAATTCCCTAGAATGACTTACAGAATGAAGGGAAATACTTGCTTACATTTACTGGTTTATCAAAAAGGATATTAGAAAGTGTGTTAATGAATACCAGGTGAAGAGATGCTAGGGTAAGGTATGGGAGGAGCACATGGAGCTTCTATCCCTTCTCCAGGTGAGCTACCCTCCAGGAACCACATGTTTGGCTATCTGAAGCCTCTCTGAATCCTGTCCATTTGGGTTTTTATGGAGGCTTCATTACATAGGCATGATTCATTAGATGACTGGCCATTGATGATTAACTTAACCTTCAGCCTCTCTTCCCTCCCCAGAGGTTAGGGGATGTGGCTGAAAGTCCCAATCCTCTAATCCTGCCCTGGGCTTTCTGGTGACCAATCCTCACTGTAAACCAAAAATAAAATTCTAAGCCCCCCAAACAATTGAAAAATTGAATAAAATTCTAAGTATCCTCTAGACCAAGTGCATTCCTAAGTTAACCTGAAGAACTAATTCAGGCCATGATGGGAAGTGAGGGTTGGATATGCCTCATTATACTCTCCACCCTTTGGAATTCATTCTTAGCTGACCAGCATTAACATTAAAATGAAGACCTTAAGACTGAAAGAACAGACTCTTTGTAGTAATAAGATACCAACATGACAGTTAGCAGGCCCTAAATTAGGAAATCAAAGTATTTTACCCTAAAATATATTTCTTTGACATTTTTTGAAACAGCCCTGCAAATCTAACTGTTATGGGGAAAATCTGTATTCTGCAGAGAATCCTCTTCCCTTTCCAGGTCTTTTTCCTGATCCAGGAGAGAATGAACTTACAAGAGTCTGGTACTTTTTTTTTTTTTTTTTTTTGAGATGGAGTCTCGCTCTGTTGCCCAGGCTGGAGTGCAGTGGCATGATCTCGGCTCACTGCAAGCTCCACCTCTCAGATTCATGCCATTCTCCTGCCTCAGCCTCCTGAATAGCTGGGACTACAGGTGCCTGCCACTACGCCTGTCTAATTTTTTTGTATTTTTAGTGAGACGGGGTTTCACTGTGTTAGCCAGGATGGTCTCGATCTCCTGACCTCATGATCTGCCCACCTTGGCCTCCCAAAGTGCTGGGATTACAGGCATGAGCCACCATGCCCGACTGGTTTGGAATGAGTTTCTTAAAATGGATTTCTAATTTGATCATGCTGTGGTCTGAGTGACTGTTGTGGTTTTAATTATTTTTGCATTTGCTAAGGAGTGTTTTACTTCTGATTATGTGATCAATTTTAGAGTTAAGTACCATGTGGTGATGAGAAGAATGTATATGCTTTTGTTTTTGTGTGGAGAGTTCTGTATGTATCTGTCAGGTCTGCTTGATCCAGAGCTGAGTTCAGATCTTGAATATCTTTGTTAAGTTTCTGTCTTGATGGTCTGTCTAATATTGTTAGGAGGGGGTGTTAAAGTCTCCCACTATTATTGTGTGGAAGTCTAAGTCTTTTTGTAGGTCTCTGAGAACTTGCATGATGAATCTGGGTGCTCTGTATTGGGCACATATATATTTAGGATAGTTAGTGCTTCTTGTTGAATTGAACCTTTTACCATTATGTAATCCCCTTCTTTGTCTTGTTTTATTTTTGTTGGTTTAAAGCCTGTTTTGTCAGAAACTAGGATTGCTTTTTTCTGTTTTCCATTTGCTTGCTAAATTTTCCTCCATCCTTTTATCTCAAGCCTATGGGTGTCACTGCATGTGAGATGGGTCTCTTGAAGACAGCATACAGATGGGTGTTGGTTCTTTATCCAGCTTGCTATTCTGTTTCTCTTAACTGGGCCATTCAGCCCATTTACATTTAAGATTAGTGTGTGAATTTGATCCTGTCATCATAATGCTAGCTGGTTATTTTGCAGACTTGTTTATGTGGCTGCTTCATAAACCACTATATGGTTGCTTCATAGTGTCACTGGTCTCTGTACTTCACTGAGGTTTTATAGTGACTGGTAATGGTTTTGTCTTTCCATATTTAATGCTTCCTTCTGGAGCAAAGCAGGGTGGTGGTGACAAATTCCTTCTGCATTTGCTTGTCTGAAAAGAATCTTATTTTTTCTTCACTTATGAAGAAGCTTAGTTTGGCCAGATATGAAATTCTGGGTTGGAAATTCTTTTCTTTAAGAATGTTGAATATTGACCCCTGATCTCTTCTGGCTTATAGGGTTTCCATTGAGAAGTCCACGGTTAGTCTGATGGGCTTTCCTTTGTATATGACCTAGCCTTTCTCTCTGGCTGCCCTTAACATTTTGTCTTTCATTTCAATCTTGGAGAATTTGATGATTTTGTGTCTTGGGTTGATCTTCTCATGGAGTATCTTACTGGGGTTCTCTGTATTTCCAGAATTTGAATGTTGGCCTGTCTTACTAGGTTGGGGAAGTTCTCCTGGATGATATCCTGAAGAATGTTTTCCAATTTGGTTCCATTCTCCCCATCTCTTTCAGGTACCCCAATCAGTCATAGGTCCAGTCTTTTTATATAATCCCATATTTCTCAAAAGTTTTATTCATTCCTTTTTATTCTTTTTTCTCTCTTCTTGTCTGCCTGTCTTATTTCAGAAAGATAGTCTTCAAGCTCTGAGATTCTTTCCTCCATCTAGTCTATTGTACTATTGTTACTTGTGATTGCATTGTGAAGTTCTCGTGTTGTTTTTCAGCTCCATCAGTTCAGTTATGTACCTCTCTAAACTGGCTATTCTGGTTATCAGCTCCAGTATTGTTTTATCATGATTCTTAGTTTCTTTGCATTGGGTTACAACATGGACCTTTAGCTCAGTGAAGTTTGTTATTACTCACCTTCTGAAGCCTACTTTTGTCAATTCAGCCGTCTCAGCCTCAGCTGAGTAGAAGAGGCACTCTGGCTTTTTGAGTGTTCAGCATTTGCACGTTGATTTTTTCTCATCTTTGTGGGCTTATTTACCTCTGATCTTTGAGGTTGCTGACCCTTGAATGAGGCTTTTAAGGGGTCTCATGTCGTTGTTGTTTTCTCTTTGTTTATTTTTAACAGTCAGGCCACTTTTCCATAGGGCTGCTGTGGTTTGCTGGGGGTCTGCTCCAGATCTTAGTTGCCTTGGTTTTTCCTGTACCTGGAAGTATCAACAGTGAAGACTGCAAAACAGCAAAGATGGCAGCCTGATACTTCCTCTGGAAGCTCCATCCCAGAGGGGTACTAACCTGTTGCTGGCCCGAATGCTCTTGTAGGAGGTGTCTGGAGACCCCTGTTGGGAGGTCTTGCCCAGTCAGGAGGAACAGGTTCAGGGACTTGCTTAAAGCAGCAGTCTGGGTGCTTTTTGGTAGGGCAGGAGTGCTGCATTGCTGGGGACCCTTCCTGGACTCTTCAGAGCCAGCAGGGTGGAATGGCTGAGTCAACTGAACTGCAGAGATGGCAGCTGCCCATTTCCCTGGGAGTTCTGTCTCAGGGAGAGGTCAGAGTTCCATCTGTATAACCCTGGCTAGAGTTGCTGAAACCCCTGCAGGGAGGCCTTGCCCAGTAGGAGGAATGGATCAGGGTTCCACTTAAAGAAGTAGTTTGGCCATGTAGGATCTGGCAGAGTGACGGTGCTGTGTTGTAGGGGATCCCTCCTCATCCGGACTGCCTGGGCTTTCCAGAGTTGGCAGGCTGAAACAGCTGAGTTGATTGAACCACAGAGATGGTGGTTGTCCTTCCCCCTAGGAATTCTGTGCTGTCCCAGGCAGTTTCCAACCTGTTTCCATCGGCTGCCTGGAATTCCAAGCCAGTGGGTCTTAACTTGTGAGGTGCCATGGAATTGGGGCTTGCAGAACAATGCTGCTTGGCTCCTTGGATTCAGCCCCCTTTCTAGGGGAATGTATGGATGGATCTCCTGACTTGCCAGGATTCCTGGGGCCGGAGTATATAAAACTTCTGCGTCTCCGTGTGTGACTCCATGGCTGCTCTGCTGAGTCCATACAGTTTTGTGTATGGGACCAAGGCCCTGATGGCATGGGCTCATGAGGGGATCTCTTAATCCTCAGGTTGCAAAGATCCATGGGAGAAGCATGGTTTCCTGGGTGGTGTCACACAACCACTCACCACTTTCTTTAGCTGGGGTTGGGAGTTCCTTTGGCTCCATGCCACTCCCACATGGGCTGTCACCACACCCTGCTTTTGTTCATTCTCCATGGATCCGAGTGGTTTGCCTAGTCAGTCCCAATGCAAGAACCTGGATATTTCAGTAGAAGTTGCTGAATTCACTTGCTTCTTTCATTCCTCTCCGCGAGTGCTGCAGACCACAGCTGCTTCTAATAGGTGATCTTGGCCCCTCCCCCACACTTCTTTACAATTGTTATCATGACCACTTTTGACTCATCATTTCTTTATGATAAGTATTTTAAATTTTATCCTTCCTCTTTCAGTTTCCAAGTTTGTATCATTCATTAATGTTTACTTAAAGAGCTTTTTATTTCTTCATCCTAATTCCTTATGTAAACATTAATGTATAATTTAGGATCAATTATATTTTCTGTGTTTCACACCTTAGACATTTAATCCAACCACTAGGCATTAGTACAGTTCACCTTTTCCACACAGATAAAAGTTTCAGATAAAGCTTTCCTGAATTCCAGATGTATTATGTTAATAGCTTCTTTAATGCAGTGTCTATCGTACAAATAACTTAGATAAGCAAGCACCTTTTGGTTTGCACAAAGCCTTATTGGTGTGCTGCTTTATTTCCCACCATTTAATGAACAAATTTATTCCTCTTAAATTTATTTTTGGCATAAAAACTCTTTATTACGGAGAATTTTATATAATAAACAGAATAATGTAACGAAACTCTATTATCCAAATCTAATCACCGTAAACTCACTACACTTTCATCTACACTCCCCATTTTTTTTAAAGCAAAAGCCTACATATTAGGATTACTCATTTCATAAGTGTTTATATTAAAGACTTTTAAAATTGGGCCAAAAGAGGGCTGGGTGTGGTGGCTCACGCCTGTAATCCCAGCACTTTGGGAGGCCAAGGTGGGCAGATCACAAGGTCAGGATATCGAGACCATCCTGGCTAACACGGTGAAACCCCATCTCTACTAAAAATACAAAAAATTAGTCAGGTGTGGTGGCAGGTGCCTGTAGTCCCAGCTACTTGGGAGGCTGAGGCAGAAGAATCACTTGAACCCAGGAGGTGGAGGTTGCAGTGAGCCAAGATCACGCTGCTGCACTCTAGCCTGGGCAATAGAGTGAGACTCTGTCAAAAAAAAAAAAAAAAAAAAATTGGGCCAAAAGAGATATTTAAAATCTGGTCATCATGTTTTACAGATTATCTGATTTTGTCAAATATAATAGTTCAGTCCAGCAAATGCCTCTAACATGCCTAGAACCATGCTAAGTGTTGCATGGAGCTGAAAGGAAATCAGAATTGTTTTTCAGGTACAATTGCAGGGAAATTATATGAAGCATTAACAAAATAGGGAACTTTCCTACAAGCAGGAAGTGATAGAAGTTGGATTTAAACCCTGGCTCTCACTCTAGAGTCTGAACTCTTTAGTGCTTCACAAAACCGCCTCCCTTAAGTATAATCCTATTTATATCACAGAGCCTAGTATCACTGGCTCTCAACTTTAACCACTCACTCTAAACCCATTGCAGGATATATCTAGCCTCCCACCTTGAGGCAGAATGCTATCACACCAGCATCTATGCAGACACTGGGCTCTATTCCCTGAAACTCCCAGGGCAGTGAAGCAGCCCTCTGTGGTTACTAACTGAGTTCTGGGACAAGCCAGCCAGTCACAGCTTGTTCCCTAAAGCTACAGTCTGCTTGGGTGCCAGGGCTCTAGGTATATTTTCCACATTTACTGGTGCTTTGGACATTGCCAATTTGTAGTTAAATTTTTTTTTTCATACTGTTCTCTACATTTTTCTGATATTCAAAAAGTGTATCCTAGGTCATCTGTATTATTTTCACTTTAGTTGCAAAATTAAGCCTTCCAATATCTGCAGGGAGTCTTGAGAGCTTAAATGTCTTCTATTCACCCCAACTCTAACTTCCTGCTTCTGCTCATCTCCCTTGCCTCTCAACTCCTGTGGCTGGTATTTTTTCATATCTGTGTGCAATTCCAAACATGCAGCAATCTCATTTCCTTTGGTACTCTTAACCAACCACAAAATCAAGGTCATCGTGAGTCACAGACTTTTAGTGAAAGAGTAGGGATAAATGAAGTTTTTTTTTCAGTGCTACATAATGAAAGCACTTACCATGTGACATTAGATGCCCCACCCCCAATTACCCTTTCACCACCATCACTGAGAGCCTCTAGCTCATTTGCCTTTTATGCTCACCCTCAGGACTTGTTTCTCCACATTTTTCCTCTCTAGACTCTCTGGCATCCCTTCTCTCCTCAAATTATTCAGAACTCTTAAGCTGCAGTTCCCCAACCCACCCCTACCACCATCCTCCAAATACTTCTCATTTTATTTTGTAGAGCAATTCACCTTCCTTTTAGTCTCTTTCAATCCATCTGGACTAGGGCCTAGGACTTCATCTCTAAAACTCTAAGCAGCCTACAGAGATAGTTTCCTAAATATTGCGTTCTTTGCTTAGGAGAGAAATTAGCTAAAAAGTGCCCTCAGCCCTCAGCTCCAATCTCCAGAAGGCAGACTTGGTTGCAGATGCCAAGGGAGCTCCTCCTCCCTTCTCCTCCCTTTCCCCTTCTCTTTCCTGTAACAATGAGTTTTTCTGATTAGCTGCATCTCAAGAAATGACAATCCTTCACATCAACATGTTATGTCACATCAACATAACATCTTGAGTTAGAAATATGTCCGTTAGAACCTTTGGGATTTGAGACTAGAAGTTCTCTGAAATCTAGAGTGCTCAGTGGTGTGAGACATTGGCAAGTTTCTGACACCAGTACTAACTACAGGTACCCTTGTAGAGTGAAACATTTTCTTTGCGTTCTACCTAACACTGGAATGTTCTGGGACTTACTTCTCCAAAGCCTCAAGTGTACTCAGAGAAGAGAACAAAATAGCTTTAATAGCTTAATCCCTGCCCTGCCCTGCCCCGCCCCGCCCCGCCTCGCCGCCTCGCCTTGCCTTCTCTTCCCTTCCCTTCCCTTCCTTTCCCTTCTCTTCCCTTCCTTTCCTTTGCTTTCCCTTTTCTCTTCCCTTTCTTTCTCCCTCCCCTCTCCTCCCCTCTCCTCCCTTCTCTTGGCTTCCACTCCCTTCTCTTGCCCTCCACTCCCTTCTCCTCTCCTTCCCTTTCTTTTTCCTTTTCAGATGGCATCTTGCTCTGTCACCCAAGCTGGAATACTGGAGTGCAGTGGCGTGATCATAGTTTACTGCAGCCTTGAACTGGGCTCAAGCAATCCTTCCACCTCAGCTTCCCAGGTAGCTGGGACTATGGGCACGCACCACCGCCTGGCTAATTTTTAAAAATATATATATTTTTAGAGATGAGGAGCTTGCTATGTTGCTCAGGCTGGTCTTGAACTCCTGAGCTCAAATCATCCTCCCCTGCCGCCCCAGCTTCCCAAGTGATGGATTACAGACATAAGCCACCGTGCCCAGCCCAGCAC